>NC_134175.1:28201272-28540772 GCF_964188355.1 Buteo buteo
CCTCACTCTGGGCTGGCACCATCCTGGGGAAAGTACAGGGAAACAGGGGTAGGAATTGCAAATATTCTTACAATTAAGCTTGCCAGAGTGAGACATAATATGATGAACTGTCATTGATTTAATCTCCTGTTCTTTCTTCCAAATGTCATACATAATTGAGCTTTGCAGAGACATGAAGTTAACTGGTTTTTAAATACTACAAGCCCCAGAATAAGGTCCCAAAATGCAAGAGAGTCAAAGGGAAGTCAAATATATTGCTCTGACTGGCAAGCACCCAAACCAGCTGTATATCACACATTTATCTTCCACAAGACAGTGCACATGTTCAAAATCAAGCTTAAGTGTACCTAGTTGAATACCTAGGCTTCACTGTATGTTAGGCCTACAGTTGAAATAGATTTGGGCAGCTAGATCATCCACTTACCTGGAAGCTCACTGAGTTCAATGGAGTACCAACAGCAGCTCAGCCTCATCTGCGTAGGTGCTCATTTGTTTAAGCATATAGGAATTAAAAATCAAGTACTATAAAGCCTGGTGTAACTAGGTACATTGTTTTGATTTCTTAGGAATGTCGCTGTTGAGCCTTTTTATTTGAACTTTAGTATCTACATCTTTAAACTTAATCCAATCAGACTGTTTGCAGTGTTTATGCTAAGTACGTACTGATGTCTGTGCAAGATCAGAGTCCAAGCAGATGAAGCAGAAAACAAATCTGACATGTGCATTGCTGATTGACTCTTGCACGTGAAATAAAAGTCTATAGATTTGGAATATACAAATTATATCCTAGCTATGTTATTCCTCAGCTGTTGATGTTTAGTAACAGTAAGCAATAGAATTGGTTTTACAGGCACAATTAGAGCCAGTATTTGGAGTCAGAATTAATAAGATGTAAAGAAGAATCAGCCTGAAAGATATACCAAACTTGTGAACAGTCAAGCACAAATAAATGCATTTGCAGGAAAGCAATCAAGATCAATCAAGATTACTTTTTTAAATGTTAAATTACTGAATGTACTATGACTAAACTTGGGCTTTTAAAAATTGTGATACTTTAAGTAGCTTATATGGTTTTCAAAACAAATATTTGCAAATCAATTTTCTATTGAGTTATTTAGAAATTATGGTACTGACTTTTTTTTCCAGTATCCTTTTCTTCTTCATTTCTTTACAGGAGTCCACAGTGAACTTCTGAGCATAAAATTAAGGGTGCTGCAGGTCACATTTAATATTACAGTGCTCAAAAATAATGCCTTCTGCAACATTTGGGTAGCTGGGTACATAAATGCTTCTTATTTTCTTTCCTTCCTGTAAGTAACAGTTTTCTATTGCTTTCAAGCAACAGAAAAAATTTTGCCTCCTGCATCTAGGAATGCAGAATCTTTCTAGTTGCAGTCTGTTATTCCCCTGTAAAACAGACACCATCTACCCAGTACTCAAAAGCAGTACTGGCTTTATATGCCAGGCATCTAGAAAGCAACTATTTGACTTTAAAATTCACCTGAAAATACGCAAAGCAAGTTTCTGTATACCTTTCTAGCTGACATAATAGCATAATCACAGTGGAAAGACTCTGAGAACCTCCTTTTACAAGGATGCTACACAAAGAGATGTGTAACAAATCATCAGATTTGGGATTTTTTGTAGAATGAGCACAGGGATATGGGCAATCAGTAAAGAATGCTCTTTTAGCTATTTAGGTTTTGACATTTTGGCCTGCTAAAGAACTGGTGCAGGACTGTTTCCCATCTCAAATTAAAGGCTGTTAAAAGCAAAGAAGCTCAGTAAGGCAATGTAAAATTAACAACTAATCTAGACCTTACTCTTTTAGTGGCATTCTCAGAGTCTGAGCAAGGTATAAATACTAAAATTTACTACATTTCATACATGTGCGTATGGGATCTAATTTCACCAACAAAAGTGTGACATTATTGTCAATTCATATTAACTTTGTGCAAAAAATGAGAGAAAATACAGAATTCTTTGCTGTTGAAATACTGAGAAATCATAATTCACCAAACAGTTAATTATACAAAGGAAAGCAGAAAAAGACCCAAAGAAGAGTCTTGCTAATGGTTACAACAAAGAAAATATACCTAATATCCTAATATAGAACTATGATAATGATCTCTCTGCATACCACAGTAGTTTCATTTTGTGATGGCTTTTTACGTGCTGAAGTATCCACTTCAGACAATCTAGCAGTAACACATACAGAACAAGAAGTTTGCTATGCATTTTGGTGAAGGAAAAGATTTCAGATATCAGATGCTAGCAACTTGATTTCTTACTTATTTTATAGTAAATAACATAGACATAAATCAATATACAAAGTTGAATCCATCCATCCATCCATCCATCCATCCATCCAGAAAAGCCCACTGACATTTATTTTTGGTCCAAGGATTAAATTTTAGTGAGTAAGCATTACAGGTCCACCCCACTCTGAAAGCTGGAGATTTAGCAAGGTCTGAGCACTAGGTGCAAGACAGAAGCACCACTCTTCATGTCTGTGGAGTTCCAAACACTGTTTAATTTTTAAAACTGAAACTTCACATGTAATTAATTCTTAGTGAGGAACGAATGTTTGAAAATAATTAGTTTAGAAATAATTATAAAAGAACAAGAACAGTGCTTTTGTTAAGTAGAGCGAAAGGCTAACTAAGGTAGAAGTCGTCATCTTTGCTTTTATGTCTACATACCAGAATACACTCATCAACCTTTATTTCTCAGCTCATAGTCAGGTCTTGTTTGAGACTCAGTTGAAAATATAATTTATTGTGATCTGAATTTTCTACACTATATTCCAACCACAAAAGAATACTTTAGTATCATTAACAAATCATGCTAAAGTTTACAGCAAGTGTTTTTTCTTCTGCATTAACCTGCTGGGAGGTCTGGAGCAGCAAAGTCCTCTCCAATAAGTAACACTTACTTCAAGAACTAAATAGACCTAATTTCTAACCTCAGATTGGAATGATAATTTTCAATGTCGAATTCAAGATAGGTGACAAAGCAAGTTTAATATATTTATGTATAATTTTATTGTTGGTGATCCAATCTCAAAATATGTTATAAAATATTAAGCAAATACAAAGATAATTTAAGATCTCGTCTGTATTTCTTCAACACAGTTGAATAAGCTATCCTGAATTTTCCTCTAGCTGGAAAATACTGAGGATTAAACTTATATTCATTTTGTTAATGTTACTGTAATATTCCTTGTTCAGGTGAATTTAACAAAGGAAGAGAGGGAGCATTCAGCACAGGACTAATAGAAAAGAAATTTGAGTTTGCAATCCTGACTCTTACACTGATTGTCCTCGGTGGACCTGACAAATCAACCGCTGGGCCACAAGTGCAATCGTAAATAGTAATGCAACTTCAGAAAAAAGACATTGCATGTGTGGCTACACTGACTGGCACAATAAGCGAGTACCTCAGTGAAGACGAATAGTTTTGGTTGAATATTATCGCTGCGTGTGCTGCTCTTGTGTAGCACTTACATCATTTTGATGCTCAGGGTGTAAAAGATAAGTTACCCACTTCTGAGTTTTTGAAGGAATCTCCTCACCTCTTCCATTTTTGCATCCCTAATGTTCTGGGCCAGCAACACTATACATTAGCATAAGATATCCCTCTTTCATTAATGCAGACCATTAAAAGTAGCAGTCAATATGGAAACATGTTCTAGTGTTTCATAGGAGACAACATCTGTCATAGCTCCAGGAGTACGAAGAAGTAGCTTTACCATACTTCAATGAATTATTCATAGGTCAAGGCAGAATATATTACACACTGCTGATTATATATTCCAATTTTATTGTTTCCTTAATTATAAAATATGTAACTCTCTTTGTCCACATTACCAATACACATTCAGCCAAATGCTGGCTACAGTCACTTTTATTTATAAAAGGAATAAAAACTTCCCTTCACTTTCAGAATTAATTCTGAGCAGATGTCATCAATCTTCCCTTTTTTCATGTTGTCATGGATCAGTGGAAAGAAAAATAGTATTAAGGTAACCTGCCTGAAATGGATTCAGCAGCTCTGCTGACATTTTAATTCATAAAAGTTAGAAAACTTTCTATTTTGTTACAGCTGTGCCACTGACAGAGCTGCTGTGACTAGTTTCACTGTTCTCCATTGCAGTCTCTCCCTCCCTTTTCTGAGGTTTGTCAAAGATCGCAAGGCAGGGAAAAAAAAAAATTAAAGATATGATGGGTTTGTAATACCACAATACTTGACAAAGGAGGAGAGAGGTATATAAAACACCTACAAGTACATCACTATCACTTTTTAAACCTGCAAGATACCATATAAAAATCATTTCGTAAAGAGGCTTTTCAGTTTAGTGGAAGAAAGACATAGCTTACACTAATGAATGAAGGTGTTTTACATTCCCTAGTTTAAAGAGCAAATAATGTATTTGCTTTTGTAAGTAGATTCCTTACAATATATAATACAAAAATAAAATTAATTGCTGTAAATAAGCCATTTCTGTGAGCTTACTGAGATTTGCAACATTCTTGCAGGTGCCATTCACTGTTCTAACAGAGCTGAGGGAGATATCCTCCCCAGAAATAATTAATCTTTATTAACACACTTAGTCCAGATTCTTCTGTTAAAAACAAAAAGAATAAAAAAACAAAAGACCTTTCTCCATGAAACTACTTCTGAGTGATACCAGAATTATAATAAAAGTAACCAGGGATGGTAAAGTAGAAAATTATACTACTTTTTATACTAAATATACCTTCGCAACCTTGAGCACATGAACAAAATACTTAGTTGCCGCTCTATCTCTACCTACTGTGACTTTTATCAATATATGTTCTAAACAGGAAGTTCAAGTTTTATACAATTTTGATGACTAATGACAGGAAGAAAACCCAAGATAGTATTTTCAGCCACAGTAGCTGCTAGAGTAAGTGGTTGTGACACGGTAAACTTTGTTTTCTCCCAAGTCTGTGTATAACACAGGGTGACTGGTGAGGCCATTCCAGTGTTTCTTAAACATGACATCTGTCATTAATCTTTTTCCCCCTGCTGGGCCAAACTCTCTAACTTAACCCCTCCTGTCATTTTAGCATATGAATACAAATACTCTTTCCTTTCAGGTGGATTTAATCTGAAAACTCTCCTTTACTTTCATTATGCGGCTCCAGTATTAGTAATGACACCTAAAATAAGAGCTATTCTTCAGATTATGACTGCAGCCAATGGCATGTTAAACAGCTAGTGTTTATCTCTGCACCAGACAATATTCAAAATCCTATAATACAAGGAGACCACACAAACCTTCCCTATACTAACAGAGCTTTGCTAGTGAAACCAAGTTTTGCAAAACTCACAGAGAATTGGCATATTCAGCCCTCTTCATTATTGTGCAAGTGCAAATGAACCTCCCCTCCTTTTCAGGGTATTTCTAAAAATTCAGATTTTTTGAGAGAAACTCTACGAGCAAGACTGCATTGCACTGGGCTTCACTCTGCCTGGTTCAAGGGTGAGAAAATTCCATGTTACCTCCATGGGAATCAGAGGGCATGGCCCAGATGCAAGGTCCTCACTAGCTGCCCATGAGGGCAGGACCAGCACTGGCTCCTAGTGTGCCTTAAGGTCTGTGTAATTTGTTTCCATAAAGCTCTAACAGTGTTCAGTAGGGAAATTAAGGGCAGTATCTTTCAAAACTGTGTCATGTATACATACTGCAATACTCGACATATGCCTAGCATGTGCTATTCAAATAAAACCCACAAATGCCTTACAAGCTCATTCAGAGTCAGAAGTTCAAAATGAGAAAAAAATAAAGGGTAACATTATTTGTAAGATGAAAAGAGTTCACTTTTAAAGCCAAATACAAAAAAAGTTTACTTCATGCAACTTACATGTGTCTAAAATTAGAATGGATGTCCAGATGACTTTTTAATCACAGTGATACTGTATGAAAATCAACTCATATTCAAATTGTATCTCCCAGTGAGATAACAATTTCTAATATGCCGAAAAATCTACCAGCTTGTTAATACAGATCTAAAATAGGAATGAAGCTATTTAAGTCTTTATAAGACATTACATTTGATGAAAATGGCTATTATTAACCTATCATACCTGCAGTACCAGAACAGGGAACAAATTAAGGTACACTTTTGAAATATTAATTGAAAGTACAGTTCACTATTGTGAAATTAAAGCATATGGGCTGTGTATTTTATACAGAAATAGGTGTTTTGAGAAAACACAGGAAAAAGCAAAGGATACATCTTTGTAGTAAAAGTTAGAACTTCTTAAATTGTCTAACAGGTTTTAAATGTCAAATGAGTTGCACTAATTTTCATCACATACCAAACCTATAGCAATTAAATCTACTGAGCTGATAAGTATTTTTCATGCCTTTCAAAAGGAAATACTGCCTGGATGAATGGAGTGAGGTGAGCTGAAAACTGCCCAAATCTCCAGCCTTGAAGGGCATTGATAAATGGCTTATGCCCCGCTGGCAGCTAGCAATGAGAACAGCCCTGCAGGTGTCAATTTTGTGGCCCGTGTCAATCAACAACTCACCAGTGACCTGGGCAAGGACATAGACTACACGCTAACAAGTTCGCAGCTGACATTAAATTAGGAGGATGAGACGGCACGACAAATGGCAGAGCTTCAGTCAGAAGGACATTGCTCAGCTTGAGGACTGGGCCAGAAGACACTTCATGCGGTTCAATAGAAGTGCGAAGGTCTGCACCTGGGGCGGAAAAATCCCACGTTCTGGGAAGGGACGACCGAGCAGCAGCCCTGCTGAAAAGCAGCAGGCACTTACAATGAGTGCCAGGCTGCAAAGGAGCCAACAGTGCGTTCTCCCTGCAACATGGGAAACCCCATCCTGCAGTACACTGGCAGGGGATGTGGAAAGCCCACTATCCCCCACAACTCAGCTCTGGTGAAATTTCATGGGTTGTCTAAAAACTATAATTTGGATAGAAGCCCCCAGACCTATCCTCTGTTAAACCATTCTCTTTAGAAACAGCACAAAATATGTCATGATGTCCCCCAAGGTTACAGGAAAAATTTAATAAAGGATTTTGCACAGAATCCATAGAATTCTGCACTATAAGAAATTGCTTTACAGTACATCTGCTAGCACTTTTCAATTTCTGATGAGGGCTGCAAATATTTGTGATGCATTGTTTTGTGTCTCCTCTACTTACAAACTAACTAACTTAACATTCAGGAGGCTTAAAAAGTGCCTTCAATAGAATGATTTAGCATATCACAGATATTTTTTTTTTTAATTTTAAAATTGTTAATGTTATTTTTCTTTCAATCAGTGTCAAATAAACAATTGGAAAAATAATTAAATCAGTGGTAGCATCTTTAGTGTACACCAAGTATCAGTTTGCATTGCATGTAATGGCGTTCAAATAACACTAGCAGAACACTGTAAAACTAAAGACCTTATTTCTGTATTTAAATTAAAAAACAACCTTCAAAAAAATTTGAGGACATGCAGTTTCTATCCCTCAAATGTACTTGCAGTCATACACACATAATGCCTTCTAATATCACGGTGAACTGCACACAAAGACTGGAGTATGATGTGGGCAAATGTTTAATAATGTTTTTAAGGAAAGTGACACAGAATAATTAATTGCTATTTTGCACACAATGTGCCAATTTGATTAATAGTGTACTGTCATTAAAGCAAGGAGGATGAAGTTAACCAAATATGATTAAAAAACCCCAAACTTTTTATATATTTTCATTTTTTTATAATAACAATTGCAGAACTAAAAAAAAAAAAAAACCAGACTAGGTTCAACTACGAAAGAAAAAGATATCGTTCTTTGAATAATTCAAAATTTTCTTTGGAAGAAATCCTGTTAATCTGCACACAGGTTTTTTTAAACCAAATATTCATAAGCAATTCATGAGCATTCACAATTCTTATAAAGTCTACTTAATATTTTCTTTAGGTTTTCATAGTTCTTCCTGATAATAGAACTGTGTGAAGAAACTGGAATTCATTAGTAGCTAGTTGCTCTGCCAGTTGCTTTGCCATACTAACAAGGAGGAGAACTAAATGCATATTAAATAATCAAAGTAATCTCAGTTCTGTAGAGACTTGACTCTGCAAAAAGAAGAAGCATAATCTACTGAGAACGGTTCAAGCAGCTCTGCTGGCAGGATCACATACCTATCTAATAATTTTTTTTAGGTCTCAGTACTAGCATCAATCTTAAATAGAAAAATTCAAGTGCACTATGTACGCTGTGTACATGTAGAAAGAGATACAGTGCATATGCATGACACCTAACCTATCATCAGTGCCTGGATGTATAATACACGCATAAATGGAAGACTAGAACATACCATATGGAATGCAGTTTTTACCTAATAAAGTTACTTTTTTTTCCTTTTATTAAAATCTGCCCTCCTACTGTTTAACGTTTCAGAGATTTTCAAATAGAAAGTGCCAAGCCTTCTCCCACATATATTAACTGAGGCTTAGCAACACATAAGAGACTTGGTTCTTAATCAAAAAATATAGAATCACTTTATGAAAAACTGTAAAATATAATTTTGCACAAAAGCTATTTTGGCAACACAAGTAGTAGTTGTTAGCTACAACACATGGGAGCCTCTGCCATACTCTCAAATATAAATTTAGATAGGAAAAGCGGATGGGGAAAAAACAGAGCCAGTAAAGTAAACAGTGTGTGTGGCAGAAAATAGTTGTATTTACAGTACTGTCCAGCTTCTGGAGAGAAGCCAGAGAGCTTCCCATGAAATCTTTCTGTGCTTTTAACGCTGTTGCAAAGCTTCAGGGAATTCTAATTGTATAAACAGTTACGGGGAAATGAGATTCACTGTGAGACCATGTCTAGCCAGTGGTAAAAGTGATGATTGCATCTCAGCATCAGTCATTTAGAATATGAACTTTCTGACAAGCAATTCATATGCATTTACCAAAATTGTCTCAAATTCAACCAGTAAGCAGTTTCTTTTCAGTCTGAATATACAGTCAGCTTCCCAAAGCTAAAGCATGTACAGTAGATCTCATTCCTCTGAAATACAGTTAGATGTTTGGTTGTCTTTTGATTTTAAATAATGCAGGTTCTCCAATATTTATATCATGATAAAATTCTAGTGCTTTAAAAATCTGCCCTTCACACAAGCCTAAGCATACATATTTTAAAATTACTTACTGTACATCTTCATATTTTGTTTAAGGCATGAACAATGGCATATGAATGGGAACAGCTTCCAGAAAAGCGTATCTTTTTGACAAAGGCCAGTCCAAGCACATCACACCAAAGGACTAACCTGAAGCCAGAAATGACAGTGTTGTGACCCAAGAGTTTTTAACAAAAATAGTTGAAACAAAATGGATTTTTTTCTCTTTTTCTTCCTCTTTTGTTTTGTGGTTTTTTTGTTTGGTTTTTTTGTAATTTAAATTATATTACTCTTAATGTCTGTTTAAAGCACCGGTTGCAGTTTTGCGTTTACCATCTCTTCCGAGTGACTTTGGATAACTCATCTGCTTCTTTTGTTCTGGATTTTCAGCATATGAAACTTTAAAAGGTTTCTGTTTCTTTCTTTTTTTTTTTTTCTTTTTTTTTTTTAATGGCTGCTGCAAAATTAAAAAGATCCAGAAGTGGTCAGGGGCCTGGTCTAATGCACTTTCAAAAGTCCGTTATAAAGATGAAAATAAATGCGAATGATAGGTTTTTCCGTAGACCCACAAACCACGCTTAGCTATAAGAAACATATTGTGCATAGTTATTTTTTTCTTCAGAGTGATATGTTTACTAGATCTACATTCTCAGTTTACCAGAGTACAGGAATTTCTACTTTACTAAAGCCAGGATCCTTTCGCAGTTCCCAGTAGGTGTCATTGGTAACCCAGGCTTCCCTTTGATTAGCGTCGATAACTTTTCTGTAGAAAGGAAAAAAAAAAAAAAGAGAGAGAAAGAGGGGGAAAAAAGTTCTGACCATAGATCTCTGCTCTTATGTAATATGAAATCATATTCCATACCTCTCTGATCTAACCCAATACTAAATCTGATTTTATATTTCTAAAGGACACAAGAACAGTCAGGGATTTAACAATAAAAATCAGCCTCTACCTGTGTCAAAAGTGCAAGGCTTAGAAAGCAGCCAAGATCGCAAATGTGTTGTCTGATCTGTGTGAACAGGTCTTAGAGCCACATAAAGCCTCTTTGGCCACTACAGATTCTGATTATGCGCAGGGGATCAACCAAGAGATCTAGCTTGCAGAATGCAAGTCTTTTACCATTTACGTCCTTTGTCTCCTTTATATTTTCCTTATCTTCCACTACAAAACTGCATCAAGCATGTTCAATCTTTTCACTTTTGATTTGCCATGCTAAACATCAGGCTATTTGGTAGGACTAGCCCTTGTTTCAGAAGAATGCTTCAAACAAACAAAAACCCCTCCACTCAAAAATAAATTGTAACGTAAGTGTAGATATATATACACTTATATATACATTTTACAGAGAGATATATGTATGTATGATATTGTTTTTCAGGTCACTGTTTATTAGTTTGTTTATGCAATGACGTAAAACAATAACCTAGTTAAATCTCAGATTCTAATATTATACTTCTATTGCACTTCAAAAAACATTGGCTGAGGGGTGCAGCAGGCTTGTATAGCTGTTGCCCCTTGTGAGAAAATGCTCTTTTAAGTATGAAGCTTTAAACTATCTAAAAATTGCTTCAGGCAGAGATCAGGTATCTGATTATTTTTCTTAAAATTGCCATTTTCCAGGCTTTCACGATTAACAGACTACGTTGGTGATAATTCTTGTAGTATTTTGTCCAGTCATACTACAGAAAACAGACTTACTACTGAAATGAATAGACTCACTTAAAAAATTTGGGTACATATTCAATGCTGTTTTCTTCCATGTACCGCCTCCGACCTCTCTGGAGTTCCTCTATTCTTTGTTTCTCAGATGCTGCCGCTTCTACATTTCCTTCCTCCAGAAGCCTGTATGAATAACAGCAGATCCTATAGCAATCATACAGTGTCTAGGACAAGGGATTTTCTAGTGCCAATCATCACAAAAATCAAGCAGAAGCCAAGCCAAGCCAAGCCTGTCTGTGTTGTACCCACTTTCAGATCTAGTCATAACCTCATAAAATAAGAATAACCGAGATGTGACTCCCCAGTTACATGTACCTGACCTGTAGCCTAAGGCATACGCTTTCTTTAGTAACTTCAACATATCACAAACATTGAAGTACTTTGAACTGAGATTTAGGAGGGAATTAGTGTTGATTCCATTCATAGCAGGAGGGCAAGACATTTTAGAGCCTGTCTTTCTAGTTTGTTATGAGGAATCCTACCTCTGCCCAAAGATTGCACTATAGCTCTACTATACCAACAAGATGCTTTCTACTTTCCTTCAACTGAGTAAAGCAGAAATTTGATTGCAATACTGAATACCTTCTCTGCTAGGAGAATCCTCCAAAGCTTAGTTCAGACTGTAGTGAAGACATAGAAAAAATTCAATACTTAGCCAAACCCAGTCTTAAACCCAGCAATATTAAGAGTATAAATAAGCATTCTTGCCTTTGATCTGGCCTGAATCGTGCATCTGTTGTAGGAAGAAGATCTTTCAGTAAAGGATCTAATTCATTGAGCTCAATAGCAAACCTCGTGAAGCCATAATAACGTTCATAATTGGTTGGCATGGAGCCTGTGTGAATATGTATGAGAAAGAAAAAAGCTTTTTAAGCTATTACTTCAAATATGCAAGAGATTAATTTATTTATTAAATTATAACAGCAAAAATATTAATATATTGTACGCTTACATATAATTAAAAAGCATCAAAAGCTATTCTCTAGGTGGAACAACATTCACTAAATATTAATGTGAACTGCTTATCCTGGGGAAGTTGTAATTACATGCTAATAGATTCAAAACTTATGATTTTCCTTCCTTTTTACATAAGAACTACTGTTTTCCAGACTTTCAAGTTAAACATAGTTTCCTGTTCCCCAGAAAGTGGGCTTACCAAATGTCTCTATAAAAGCTAACCTTAACTGATCTTCAGAGTTGATTTTGGAACATAACACTCACTTGCAGACTGATTCGGCACTGTCCAACACCTTCAGCACTAACGGCAATCAGAGTAGACATAGCAGAGAGCAGGGCGCAAAGTAGAGTTGAAAATACTATCTATACATAGTAGGGTTCAAAATACTAACAATAATGACAATTGCTGGATAATCACTCTGCATGTATGAGAGATACTACAGGTGCAAAAGACGACTAATTCAACCTCAGTGCCTATAAGCAAGCAGTAAGGAAGTTGAAATCAGCTCCTGAAATCACAGGAGCTCGCAGGCCCAGACATCCAACTTTTTTGCTTAAGTTGACCACAAGACCCCAGAGTATTTGACCAGGAGTCAGAGTGAGATGTAGAAGACTATGCCCTGTAAGAACATTTCCATTTACCATTACTATAAACTCATGTAAATTTTTGTTTATTTGTCTAGCCAGAAATTTAATTTCTCCAGTAGTATTTTGTGTATTTAAACTGATGGCTAAAACAGCTCTACATAGTTTAGGGTTACACTACAGTGACTGCCAGAGTTTATTACAAGCTTCTTACCTGGCCTCCATATGCATTTGGCTGAAGGTGCAACCCCACAATAAAGGCCTTCATGCCACTTTCCAAAAAGGCGATGAACCACCTTCCCTTCTTGATCTATCACAACTCCCTGCACCTCATTTACATTTGAATTCCAGTAGTTCACCTGCAAGTTTAACAAAGAATTACTAGTTCACACTGTTTTTCACATTACCCATTGTATCAATACAGCCACTGCATGAATCTTAATATGTGGCACCAACTGTCCAAATTTTGTATTGGAACAGCTCACCTGGAACCAAGAATATCAGAATTGAAAATTCAGATGATCTGAATATTAATTGATTTAGTATATAAGAAACTCTGAATAATTTGATATGTGTTTTGGTATAAAGATATTTAAATTATCTGCACATCTGGGAACTATACTGTTGTTCATTAACCCATATCCCACCACACAATTCAGCAAAAATGACACTTTGATCTGAGCCAACTAACTCTCTTCTTTCTATATGGAGAAATACTGAATATACCTGTACATGTAAGGGAATCCTTTGACGGGTGCTGCACACTGCTGTTTGCAGCAGGGGAGACATTCAGCCAGTATTACTTGTTATTTGTTGCTTTCTGTTTCTCTTCTCTGCTTTGCTTTTCTTAGACACATTTATTTCTTACACTTTCACCTACTGAGCCAGTTGCCCATTCTCAGAACATCCATCAAAACATGAATTTCAGATTTACGGTAACGCACCACTGCTAACGCTGCAATGGTATTGATGTATTTTGTTGCAATATGAAGACAAACTTATTTTTAGGGAAAATAATGGATAGTAACATAGCTATATAGTGATTTGGTTTTATATGTGGTTCTTGTCTGGATATTAAAATACTATGAACCAAAGCAGCATTATTTAATCAAAAGAGAAAAAATATTGACTGCCAAATTCTAGTAAAGGCAGAAGTAAAATGGCACAGAAGTCTAAAGTGACTTTGTGTTTTCATTGTGGTAATACAAAAGAAATTATTCATTCTTAACCTAAAACCAAAAACAGTATAGCACACACCTATACAGCAATGCAACATTCTGATATCAAATGTTCAATGGAATGGAGTCATACTACTCAACATAGCACTCTCATTTGACAATTTACATATTTATGAACATTGATAAGACAGAATGTGGAATGTAGATTTCAGGAACACTAAATAAACTGCTTGATATATGCTTGAACTATGCAGTTTTATGAATATGATATGTATTAGAATACATATGTTACCTTGACAAATGTGAGTTTACAAATACAAACACTGCTTTTTGTGTTTCTGATAGTTATCTCTCCATAGTGTTCTATCCACCTCCTTCCACTAAGAATATTATGTATGCAAGTAGTGACTTTGTTCCAGACATAGTAGTCTCCATACCTAAGAACAGATTAACAAGTGGTAACATACATTAACCATGATCATTAGGACAAAAAAAGTAAAACATAGCTCCATTATCATAAATACAAGACCATATTCCTCAAAAACTTTTGAAACAATAGCTTACTTTATTAAAGCACTGGTTCTGGGTATGTTACTAATCCTCCATAGAGGAGTTCACCTAAGCTCTAGTGCAGAGAACTGAAGAATGGTGCTATGAACCACACATCAAGCCATTGTGAATCAACAAAGCCCTACATTGCATATTCACTGTCCTCAGAGCATTAACTGCTTTGGCCACATTTCCTCTAGGGGAAGGAGAGTGACCCAAAGATCAACATAAGGCTGAACTGAGGCTATAAGCAGACAAGGTAATTAAATTACAAATATGGGAAGAAGGTAACAGAAAGGAAGTAGGAAGCAGGAGCTCACTGGCATGTCGTCCCTTTCCCTCTGTAACAACTACTCAGAGTCAGAGCATCTCTGTTGTCAAACAAGGGAATAAAATGAGGGAACTATATTGTGCAAAGCACATTCTCCTTCAGAGCTAAGGGGCAAGCATGAGGACAGAAGACAAAGATGCTCCTGAGTGCATTTACTTCAATTTCATGAGATGGATAAAGAAGTGGAGTGATGTCATGCTGTTAGAGGCAGAAAGAAAGGCTGGGTGCAATGTACAGGAGCAGGAATAGTACTGCAAAACCAGCAGACGTTTAAAGTATCCTCTCCTTGCATATTCTCAGGGTTTACGACATGCAACTACTCTTAACTGCAGTGAAACTTCTTCTTCTCACTACTCTTTCAACATCTGAAGAACATGTTCTGGCTTAACTACATTTTGGAAAATGACCTTACATTACTAGCGGTTGTTCTAAGGGAACACTTAGCAGTATTGAGAGCCTTAGCAAGGACAGCGCTAGCTGCTGACAGTCCTATATTGCAGCCTTGTTCTGAACAGTTGATTGTTACTGTACATGTAAAACTTGGGTTCTCCCACCTAAAACATTTCTATTCCCCTCTGTCTACCGCTTTCTAGAGAGTTTGTATATTTTCCCTCCAAAAACCCAAATGGATCTTCAGGCTCAAAAATGCTTCAGTGTCCCCACCTGTACACTAAGGAGAGATGTGAACTACGCACTACTCTCACCAGTACAAATCATGTGATGTCTGCATACACTTCCCCCAATCCATTCACAAGGCAGCACAGATTGCAGCAAAGACTGAAAACAAAAGGAAATAGGACAGTAGCTTACTTTGGAAGAGTCACATTCAAGGTTCCAACTGGCAGAATTTCCATTGATTTCCCCCAGAATTTGTTTTTCCACCTGATATCTGAATATAATAGTGAAAGATTTACAAAACTGAAAAGACCAAAGTCTCCCCCTTGCAGTGATCTGCGTGTCACACAAGATGCTCTATGCTAGACTACCCAGTTTAAAACAGGACAGTATGAGGCTGTCATGAAAATACAAAAGAAAAAAAATACTAGAAAATGACATTAGGCCATAAAAACTAAAGATAAGTTTGATTTTTTTCTAGGAGTCATGGCTGTGCTACATTATTGTCAAAGCTCTCATGAAAACATTCAATAGAAATTAAATGTATATATCAGTAGACACAAAGAAAGAAAGAGCTGCTTGTTCAACTGTGTAAAAAGAACTGCTTGTGTTTGTAAGAAATAATAATTTTCTTGGTAAAAAAGCTTCTAACCAGAAAAGTATAAACAGACTGCAAGTGACAAGGGAACTTATAACATGTCTGGTCACTCTTAAAGAATAAGAATTTGGAGGGAAATAATTCAGAGCATCAGTTTGTAATATGTTACTACAAAAATAAGTATAGAAATTGAGTAAGTTCCAAATGCAAAGCTCAGCTTGTACAGACAAAGTTTTTACTTCCTAATAAAAAAGGAGTTTATGGTTTTGAATTAAAAAAGTATACCTTGCCAAAACACAAAGTTCTTCGATTCACAGTGACAGGCCGAAATGGGAGGATGGTGGCTAACCTGGAAAACAGTTTGACTGAGTTAAAACCAGTTCATTTTCATTTCTAAGACAATACAATTGTTACTGCAATATGAAAATACTAAATAGCCCGCACTATTTTTTAGCCTATGTTGCTATGAAAACAGATGCAACTTAAGTTTGTACTTAAAATGCTATGTACTTAAACCACTTCCTTGTGATTACTATAAAAATATATACCTTCTAGCATTTAACAAATTTCATTCATACTAACAACCTTTTCATACTATTAAGAGAGCAAACCATTCTAACTAGAAAGAAAAAACAAGATTACTCTATAAAACAAAGAAACCAGAAGCTAAATCTAAACAGGAGTGTCTATCTAGAAACAAGCTTTACCTGCTCTGAGAAAAATCGAAATCCTTTGTCTTCTCTAATACATTCGTAAGTTTCACCAAGCACTGGGTTAAATGGCTTGCTTCCTGCTCTAAAGTATGTAGAGGCATAGCCTGATGCTGCAAAAGCAGCTATGAGAACCTGTGAAAATAAAGACAAGAACATAAGCAAGTATAGGCAGACATTCTTGTGTATCACTACGTGGCATCCCACAACTCACTCCAGTCAAAGTGAAATCTGGATTAATGAGGCATGCCTGAGAGTGAAGCCATACATCCCAACCAGAACTAATATAAACTGTATGTCTTTTGTTGATATAATTTGTTTTTCTTCATGGCCTCAGTCAGTCTCTTTGAACAGTCCCCTAAAAATAACAATCTGCACAAGATACTGTTCTTCTACCTTTGACCAGGTTTATCAATAATGATCTAAAACACAGACCCAGCTCTAGTCTATGCTCCTTGTGAATAAATACTATATGATAACTTCTGATGACAAGATCACATACCATTTTCCTACGGGAACTATTTTATTTGGTGCCAAACATAATTGGCTCTCACTTAAGACGTCCTTAATGCAGAGTTATCTCAGGATCTTCCATGCATGTGCGGCCTTATCAGCCCCCTTGTCTACATGTACAACCAAAATTTAGTAATCTCTAAACCAGGCCTAGCTGGGAGTAATAAACTAAGTGACATGCCACAGTAGTGTAGATTACAGCTCCCTTCAGCAGAGTTTAAAAAAAAAAAAAATCACAACAGGCACTCAGAAGTTGAAACAAAACTTCAGAAAAGCAATATGGGGATTAAAAACCACTCAGCTATGCATTATCTGCTAACAATGGGGCGAACCTTAACCAGGTCCCCCTTGCCTCACGCTAGCAAGGTCATAACACTCATGTGAGCTTTTACATGCTTTGTTTTCATCCCACTGTGTAATGAGTGCTCCATTCTCTATTCACTTCATATTATTCATAAATACAGCATCAACAGAATTAATGCTCTTTTCATGGGCTGTTCTTCAACAGTGTTCTGGTTTCAGCTGGGACAGAGTTAACTGTCTTCCTAGTAGCTGGTACAGTGCGATGTTTTGAGTTCAGTATGCGAAGAATGTTGATAACACTGATGTTTTCAGTTGTTGCTCAGTAGTGTTTAGATTAAAGTCAAGGATTTTTCAGCTTCTCATGCCCAGCCAGCGAGAAAGCTGGAGGGGCACAAGGAGTTGGCACAGGACCCAGCCAGGGCACCTGACCCAAACTGGCCAACAGAGTATTCCATACCATGTGATATCCCATCCAGTATAGGAACTGGGAAGTGGGGGGTGGGAATCGCCACTCAGGGACTAGCTGGGTGTTGGTCGGTGGGTGGTGAGCAATTGCCCTGCGAGTCATTTGTACATTCCAAATCCTTTCATTATTGCTGTTGTCATTTTATTAGTGTTATCATTATCATTATTAGTTTCTTCTTTTCTGTTCTATTAAACCGTTCTTATCTCAACCCACGAGTTTTACTTCTTTTCCCGATCTTCTCCCCCATCCCACTGGGTGGGGAGGGAATGAGTGAGCGGCTGCGTGGTGCTTAGTTGCTGGCTGGGGTTAAACCACAACAAACAGTAAAAACCTTCATTCTTCCAAAACCTTTTTCATGAATTTAACTATAATACACTACAGAGAAATGAGGGGGTTTACTATCCTTATGACATATAGACCAATGAGAAGAAAAAAGTTTCCACTACTTTTGGATGCTTATTTAAGATAGCAAAGTCCTGCTTTTTCAAAGAACAGCGAAGAAGCAGGTAACATATTCACAGTACTGCTACTACCACTGATGCTTTGGGTATTCAGGACTTTTGCCAAGCAGGCCCACGTGCCTTGGCCTGGGTGTGCACTTTGCATTTTTAAGGTACTTGTTAAAAGTTTGGCTTGTATCCTCAGATAGGGGATTGAGAAGGGGATTGAATCCGTGTTTCTGAAGAAGCTTTCGGTTGCACCACGGCTTTTCCTTCCTGAACTCTCCTGACTCCTTCAATACTCACCTTCCAAGCTTTTCAACAAAAAAGGCAGAGTCCTACAGGCAAACAGCCTGCTTTACTCAGTACAACCCTGCCCAGTCCTTATAGGATCTCCCTTTTGTGAGGGACATAAGGAGTCTTGTAGGAAAACAGCATGCAATGACAAATAATTCAACCCCCTATAATAAGACAGGTCCAACTTCTTCAGTGGCAAGGAAAACATACCAATGTTTAGGACCCCTCGCTCTCCTGCAGGCCATGTAAATGTGGCAGTTCATGCACCTGAGCGCATGGCTATATGACAGCCACAGGCAACCTCTCTTCTCCCAGTTATCCACAGTGCTGTCAACCCGTACTAGGGAACAGTAGATATGTTCGTCAACAACACTGCCAAATTTCCCTAACAGCCTTTCCCTGTTTCTTCTGAAGAAAAGGAGACATGACAGATCAAAGCACCCTGAGTCCTGAACACAGGCTGTTGGCTGTCAGTTAAAAAACCAAGACATACTTACAGGGCAGTTGAAGTCAGGCTGCCCAAGCAAACCATTTTGGTGGTTTAGAACTTCTCTATTAGAAATTGCCTAGGATGACATCTTATTGACATCTACATTGATCATAAGCCAGCCACAGACTTGATTAGCTCTTAGAGGCTACTGGACTTGATCACTGAAAGCCAGGAAAGGATGCTGCAGGACTAGAAACTGCCAATGCCTACATATATGGTCCTAGAGAGTGAGATCAGTCTTCACATCAATGAGTCACAATTGCAGGACTTGGTTTAAAGTCACGAAAAGTCCCTCAGCCACGTTCAGATAAAACCTACCACCTCTAATTGTTCATAGCATTCATTTGACCCAGCAGGGAGGTCTGTTGTCTGTGAACAGGAAGAGCAAGACAGGACCCTGCACAGACCTCCACTCAACAGCTCCCTTTTTAATACAGACATAAGAAGTGCTACACTAGATTTATTACCATGCGTTCATAAGGATCATCTGTTTCAGCAGCCTTGTCCAAGAGTTCACTGTATTCCAGCTCTTCACAAAGATGTTGTAAGGTATTCAGAGGTTCATTTAGCTCAACTGGCATGGATACTTTGGAAAGATCTTTGCCAATGTTATTTCTCAAAATATTCCACAGATTGATGTTACTGGTGTCAGGGCTGGGAGCTGGGAGACAAGTTCTCCGTCCATTCCTGAATGCACCTCCTGTTAGCTCACCATTAAGAACTGGGAAGGAAAAAAAATATTATCATAAGAAAGCGCTAGATTAAGAAAAACAGACCACCAGAACAAGCAAGCCCAACTTCACTGATTTCAGCTGAGTTGGTCTTGTACAGACATGCAGTAAATCTGGTACACGAACAAAACCAAAATAATTTTCCAAAGTTTAAAAATAGCAGTATACTTTGCCGAGAAATGTTGTCTGCAACACTGGTGTTGTCCTCAGATATATTATCACTCACATCACTGATATAAGATTCATCATCAGAAGCCTAAAACATAAATAAAATATCACCTAAGTCAAATACATACAAAATATACCAACAAATTAGACAAATATAATTGAAACACAAATATTCAAAGAAATCATCTCTACTCAATTAGAGCTTTCAACTAAATCAACTGGATGTTTCAATCAGCCCATACTGCCAATGCACTAAAAGTGTCAAAACAAATGCTATGCTCTCCTTATGTTTCTGAATTCCTTAATATGAAGCCAAATACAGGCATTAAATTTGCAAAAGGGTGACCTCAAATGAGACCAGAGATGAACAAAAAATGGACAACATAATGCGCTGGGGATGGGAGGTGAGAAGAGACAGACAGATTTGTGTTCTTTATAAAGAGCCAAACAATAAAACCAGCTTGTGTTTCAGCAAAAAATTATATAAACATCGACCTATCATTTTGCAAAACAAGAACTACATCACTGTCTTAACAAAATTCAAAATTTTTTTCTTTCAGAAATATTACTTTCAAAATATTTTACCATATTTACTGATAACAGAGTATTTATTATAAGGCCTATACCATTTGGGGGTGACTTTGTAAAGTTTGCATTTTGTTTATACCAGACACACTGATTTTCCATGCTGATATAGACAATCCAGACTACTGAGATAACATGTACTTTACACCTGCCAGAAGCAATAAGATAAGGAACCAATCCATTCTTTAGATGAACAACTCTAGCCGTGGTTGTGCCAACTCGTGGCACATGAGCAATCTTTGTCAAAAAGAATATATGGTGGAACACTCTTATTTTCTCCTACAGAAGAGTTGTGGTAGACCACAGCACTACTGTGGCTTTATAAAAAGGTATTTTTAAAAAATAAACAAATTTTTAAAATTGAAGAATTTATTCAGGATAGCACAGGAAAGCTGTGGACAGCAGCATGATTCAGGAGCCTGAACTGTATCTGATGGCTTCAACTTTGAGCCTGAGTGAGCCAATTTTTCAGGCTTTTGTTTACTTCTCTGATTATAGAGAATAACTTTATATGTATACTAGATGACTTTTTTTTTAAAGAATATTTTAAAATCTGTATTAGTTGACAGCATAGTCAGACATAATTGCTCCTGTCTACATCACCCTTACCTGAAACTTTCATAGTCTAGCAAGGACAGATACTGAACATAAGCTACTGATACAAACAACTTTCAACTCAGTTTTACACTCCAGGGAACTTCTGCACTCCATCACAAGTGAGTCTCAGGTACATTTACCTACACCTTACACATTCTGATACCTTTTTATTCTAAGTATTGTTATTAAAAAACAAAACAAAACAAAAAAAACATTCACTAGTGGTAGCAATACCTAAATCTGTCCAACAGCAAAGCTGCAGCATGCTGTCATAGCCTACCTCGTTTTCTGACGAGCTGGCAGATAGAAGCACTTCCTGTGCATCAAAGAACTCTGAAACGGATTCAGACATAGAGAGCCTGCTCTCATTTGAAACTTGCTGAGACAGTGGCAAACTGACATGAATTTGTTCACCCGTCTGTAAATAAAGCACAGAAAAATAAAAGTATTATTTCTAATATAAAATAAATATGCATAGAAGGGGTAAATCACCCGAATAATTTTTCTATGCCAAATATAACCACAGGTAGTAAAGACAGCATTTTAGTAGGGCTTTGTGTGTACCTAACAGATGAGACTTTGACAAATTACAAAATAAAGTGCATTTTGAGCAGTGAGATACATGTCTTCGAGGCCTGCTCAGCATCAACTGCTAAGTTTTAGCAGCACCAATAATCACAGATCTAGTTCTGTATCCAGAGGAATGATTTTGTGGACAATAGTTGGATTGTGTCAGACAAATTCAGCCATGAAATTCAGATGAAAAGACACCAGGTCATAACAAATTACATCACTGGGAGTTAGCTTTGATACAACCAAAACTCAAATATATAGCTTTATAAGGTCAGGGAGTTATAAGTTACTTTCAAAATAAATGCGCTTGTGAACCAGTTTAGTAACAAATGTTTGAAATGTCTGAATATTCAGGAGGATGGCTATAATATATATTTATGTGCTTTGATTCCGTGTTTGTACTTCAAAACTCATTCAAATGATGCCATTAACACTGACTCAATACTACTAAAGGGAATGAACTCTCTATGGTTTATTATAAAGAGAATTTAACAGCAAAGGCAAGGGTTCAAAACTGTGTTATGTGTATATCAGTAGGGGGGCAAGCTAATTTAAATAGTGGAACATATATTCCTCTTCCTGCTACTGATGGGAGGAACACCAGGTTTCAATATGTTACCCTACAGGCTGTCATTTTAAGAAGGGAGGAAAACAAGATTTTCTCCCTGTACCATTCCACCAAAGGAGCTGCTGCTGTGCAGGGAAACAGGCTTCTGACTTAATCCCTTAATTTATATAGCATGTTGCTTCTGGGAGATAATACAGATGAAACTACCAAAGCCCTTCTAAACACAGTTAACTCTTCAGATTGCAACTCCATCCCCATTAATCTTACTACAAAAGTCCTGCAAATGGTTTTGTTGGCATCTTAATCTTGTAGAATTATTCTATATAGTTGCCTCAAAATGCACTAACCAAAAAAAAAAAAAAAAATCAATCATAAACTAGCCAAGAGGTCAAAAACCATTCCTTTTTCACTGGGGCTTATAAGCTTGTAGATGGTTTATGATGTTTGATGAATTATAATGGAAACAGAAGCTCATTTCACTGTTATCTTTACAGGAAGTGATTGAAATTTTAAGTTTTTGTATTAACTAGAGGGACTTGGAAAAATACACATGCCCCTACCTGAAAAAGATGCTCACACAGGCATTATCTACACACTGCAAGATTATACATATAAAGCAATCAAGAGGAGTGAATGAGAGATCTGGGAACTTTGAAAAACTTCTTCAGTCAGACACATTTGCACCAAGATAATGATGTACATATGGAAAAGAAACAGCTAACCAAGAAAAAACACAAAATAGAAAAGATGGTCATTGCTCAGAACTTCACTGCAGATTGCTGTGCTGTGGCACCACTTCACCTCTATCTTCTGTTGCTAGTCTCCAACGTGCTGGACTCTTGGAAAAATTGTTTGGACATTTTCAAAAAGCAAATACACAAAAGTAATTGGAAACATTTTTTCACCTTCCTTTCTTGTTGGAAGAAGTAATTAGGACACAAAAGTATGTTAATTGAAATGCCATGCATTGTGGTCAAAGTGACCACATTAATTGTAACAGCTCGCATTAATTGTATTACAGCTCGCAAATTCACATTTGTTCTTCTCATGATGGAAGCTGACTTGTTACTAACACAAATTTCCAGTAATCTGTTGACTGAGGAAAGCAAAACAAGGAAGACTAGATGTTGCAAACATGGTATTAATATAGTGCTTGGTTCATAGACTGAACCTTGTGATTTCAGCAGTGTCACTCAAGATATTAAACATCAGGCCATTTAAGCACTTGCAGGATCAGGCCATTAAATACTGTTCTGTTGATTTGGCAAGAAACTAAGATACAGAATTGGTTAGCTACTGTGTGTTACATTCAAATACAGTAAAACCTCACTAATTCCCACAGCCAACAATTAATATTCCAAAACTGGAGTCCTTCCCTGTTTCTCTGCAGAGACCAAACTGAGCTCTTTCATGAGATCTGACATATGCAAAATAAAAGACAGAAGTTTTATTTTATGTAAGGAAAAATATAATCTGACTTTTTCTACAAATGAACATTTGCCAATCTGAAAAATTCTGTAATTTGCTAGATGCATTTCAGCTATTAGTGAGAATTAGCAAGGTTTGATTGTACTCTAAATCCATTAAAGGCCAAAGTCTTACCTCATCAGGACTAGGGATAATATTTACACTGACAACCTGATCACAAATAACAGATTCTGAATGTATTCTGTTCAAGCGACTCCTTAGTTCAGCATTCTGGTTGAGAGCCTTAAAATAAAAATTGCACATTTCATTTAAAATTAAAAAGTAAGTGTTAAACAGCAAAAAAAAAAAAAAAAGGAAAAAAGAAAAAAAGAAAAAAAAAGTAGCTTCTTCCCAGCAATTTCCTAAGAAATCACAGAACCCCCTTCTTCTTTTTATAGAGATACTTGTTTTGAGATCTTCTCTAAAATGATTTAATCTTTTGGCTGATTTGCCTTCAGTGATTTTCAGGGGGCAGGGGGTACAGATATTCTCCCACAACATAACAGTGGCATTGTACCATAATTCTTCAGATAGCTCTTTGGCAGGTATACTGGTGGGTACAGTACAGAAATGGGGAGTGAATGCAGCAAGAAAGAATGAAACTGCAGAACAACAAATGGGAACTACCCGCAAAATGCCCAAAGAGGCAATTCTTGGTTTACAATTATACAGCCCTTTCTGAACCAAGGTTATCAGCACTTAGAGCCTGCAAAAAGGAAATTGCTTCCTTTCCAGCAAAACCAACATAATTGCTAGTATCATTGGGTGTTTGCCCATCTGATCAATTTGATATGTTTGCATATGTGTACTCATTTCAAACTACTGATCCACTAGAGTGGTATCTGCTGATTTTTCTCCTTTTTTAAAGCCCAACCCAGATTATATATTTGGGTGCATATATACATATTGTCTGTTATCTAGAAAGACTCATGTGCAAGATTCTGAAATCCAGAAAAAGTGTAATATGTTACATACCTAGAACATGAACTGACTTAACCCTAATATATCCCCATTACTGAGGGATATGGGAGGGAACAACAGACAGACATACTGTTTTAGTAGAAAATGACTGTTACAATGGAGTAAGAATCTTCTTCTGCCTCCCCCTAGTGTAGACTCAAGAATAGATTGCATGAATGTACCAAAACAAAGTAGGACCAAAGTAAAATAGGTTAGCTTAAACTGTCACTAAACAGTTTGAGTGACCCCATTTTGCTTTGTTCTTAAACAGTCTGGGCATGTTCGCAGTTGCCATCTACCAGGAAGGGAAGGTGACAACTAACAGCAGGCTGGCAGTAGCTTCTTAAATTGCTCAAACCTGGTCATGAGACTGGTTGAACCCAACCGTCTCACTAAGGTCAAATTTCCACTTATTCCCCATTGAGACTATGAACTAATGTGTAACAGTGACTTTTAGACTGACACTGGAGGCTAGGAACAAGAAGAAAACATGATCACCTATTTCATACAACTTGCTAATAAGTCTCCACAGGTCTTAGTTAAATTTGTATCAATAACCAGAAATGGTTACCCTTACTCTTGTCCTTAACCTTTCTTTATTACAACACACAGTAATCAATCTGCGTAACACGATATGCATCTCTATCTATAGAAACATGCATTAATTCTAATCTCATAGCAAAAACCTCCAACCCAATAATAACAAGTGTATGAATTTATATACACATTTGGGTGAAGTTCTGTTTGCCTTTAAACTTCTGCTTACATTTCTTGCAGATGCAATACCCCATACCAATCCGTTCTTCAGAGTAAAAGCTTTTCTGTTTTCTTGACAATGAATTAAAAAATTTGAGTTATTTTGCAACCTGAGGACTTACTGTCGCTTTACTTGTTTTTCCCCACTAAGGTTAGTGACAATTTTTCCTTTGGTTTAAGTGGGAGAGACGCTGGACAGTAACAGGTGTGTAGCTGAAAATCCAATTTACCCATAATTGTCCTGTAACCCATGATTCCTTTTGCAGTTAGAGACATGGACATATAAAACAAATCTGAAAATATACAGTAAAAATTTAAAACTTAATTAAGAAAACAAGAATATCTCCTGGCTGTGCTGGAAACGGCTCCAGGAAAGATATCTAGCATTTCTATAAAAACATTTGATCCTTTTTCTTTACTTCAGAAAACCATAACAGATACATGCTTACACAAACAAATGATATCCTTCACCTCCACATGCATTTAGGTTAGACCTATGTCATAACAGAACATATGTCGTAGTTCTGTCATGACCTTGGCTTTTTTTTGGCTCTTTCTACCTCAGGAAATATCCAAAATATAAAAGACACAGCACATCTGGCAAGCTAGATGTGCTTGAAATCAAATCAAGAACATACCTGTGAGAGGGACTGTCTGAGGTGTGCTATTTGAGCATTGTGGCCTGTAAGATCCTGCTCTGAAACAATCTGCTTAAGCTTCTCCTTCTCTATAGCTATGCTGTTAAAGGCAGACTTCAAAAGAGAATGTACTAAGCAAAAAGAAAAAAGAAAACAAGTGTTTTCTCAGTTACAGAACTGCACATTGACATCTATTACAATATTTCAGCAATAAAGACAGAGTGTGAGATTTCCATCCCACAGTTAGGGAAATTTGAAACAAGGATCTGAACTTCAAGTGATCCATGCCCAAATAAGTACAAACACTTACAGCTCGAGGTTGTAAGGTGCATACTGTATGTTCATACATATGTCATCTGAGCATATTCTTGGTGCTGAACGTATAGACAGATGTGTGTTTGGAAAACCTGTGCCCAGAGTGTGTTCTTTTCTTTCTGTTTTTTTATTTTTCTCTTCAGAGTAACAAAAAATCAGTTCTGCTAAGACTTAATATTGCACTAATAAAGAGGATTACTTGGTCTTTAAACATGTTTTTGACATTTTTTAAGATATCAGTCTCATGTTTTTCCTATATTTGCTATATAACAGATAGCGAACTGATAACAGACCCTTCTAAAAATAGTATTTTTGAGTCTGTAGGACCATTCATTTATTGGCAATAAAATGGCATTTCTAAAGTACATTCTAGTAATAAGCTCTTCTGTTGTTTCCACTGATGTAGAAAACTTTGCACAAAAATGAACTGGACATTATATGTAGCAGTGACATTTTGATTCATGTCTGGGGAGAGATAAACCATTTTATTGAGAAACAGTTTGCAAATTCAGTCACGTATTTATAAGATGCAGAAGTAGTTCAGAAGACTTCTAAAAAAAAATTTCTTATCAGTTTACCTATCTCTAGGTTAATGACATCCATGGAAAATGTAAGAAGGATAATACGTGTTATCTTTATGTAAGCCCCTGACCAGCTGAAATTTCTTATACAATATCATCTTAGCAGACAGATGCCCTGGCCATAACTAAGTGAAGGCAATAAAGAAACACAACAGAGAAGCGCAATAAAGGAAGGGCTTGACATTTCCAGTTACCTTTTTGTGCCATCAGGCAGAATTCTTCTTGAAGCTTCATGTACTCAGTAGAGCACTCCAGAGGGTCCGTTACATGGCTTGGGGGAGTCTGAAACTCAATGTCTGCGCAAAGGTTGGGATTAGATGAATGCAGTCGAACGGGTGACATTGTAGCACTGAAAGGGACCTACAGAGAGAAACAGTGAAGAAGTACTGTATAAGGTGCAACCAACCTTTGGACTCTGTTGAAGCAAAATACAAATTTCTTCTGAAAACAAAAGACTTGGTTCACAATGTGAAGAACATGGTAAAAGTGAACACGTAACTTTTTACTTTCCTATATCTCAGCACAGCTGATGCAGAATTCTCTTTTGAGATTTTTCACTGAAACAGACAAAAGGCCACCTAAATACATAGCTAACAGCTAATGATGGAGCATTTCAATTCTAACATTTACAAAAATGGACCATTTCATAATGCTTAAAAGATGACTGGAAAATTAAACCATGACACATACTGCTTTATATTTGGACATTTGAGAGTACATGTAGTATGAGTGTTGCTACAATACCAACATTTGAAGTATGCAAGTTCCTCCACAGATCTAGAAATAAGATATATTATTATCAAATACAGCATTGAAGTTTTTCAAAACTACTGGTAAATGTTGAGTTGAAACTCAGTGTACAGGCAACTATGAAGAGGGAAAAAGCATATAGTCTTTCTATAGTCTTTCTAACTAAACAAATAAACAACAACACCCCCAAAAAATCAAAACTGCACCTGATTTACTGTAATACTTTTCAGGTAATAAAACCATATATGCAAATCTTTATAAATTATATACATGTATCATGTGTATTGAACAGTTACCTACTTGCCACATATACAGCGTATGGCTGCCACTGTTATATATGTGAAGTGTGTGTCTGTGAGTGTATGTTGTATTTTATTTTAATTTTACCATTTAAACACATTTGTATAAAAATCAGGCCAAGAACCTAATTTTCAAATTTAAATGCAAAGAAAAGGCATGCAGAACTACATTTTGTTACTGAAATATTAAGCACTGTTAAACACATTGAACACATTAAATCTAATTTATTACATTACATTGATGAAATGTATAAATCAAGAATTTTCACACTGCAGCCCAATGTTAATTATTCAAATATGAAAAATGGGGCCAAAATATAAAATGTGTCTTCTGAGGCATGATAAAGAGCAGCAGATAACATAAAAAGTCATATTACTAAAAATTTTTATCAACAGATAAGTTCTATACTACCATCAGTATTTGAAATTGGTACCTTGTTATTTGATTAGATCAGCGAACAGTTTTATCAATACCTTCCTGTAAAAGTTGCCATCAATATATGTCTTAGGTTTCTGATTCACCAATACAACCCTCAAAATCCTGTTGGATCTATTCATCATATCTCATTCCACTCATGAGCATAATCTGCAAAATACCAACTTCCATCCTGTTCTTCCTCAATTTCCAGATACATATTGCACATAAAATAATAGCTCTACGGCACCTATCCAGTATAAACTTTATTCTCTCATGTATTTTGATTTTCAGCTATATCAACAAAGTAGGCATTTTTTATTGGACCTCATTTTTACCTCATATCAAGGGGACTTCATTAACAGGAGATGTAGAATAAATTCCTTCCGTTTGTACTGGATATTTACCCCATTATCTTCTTCACGAGAACCAGACTGCCTCTCTCAACAGCCCAACAAAACTAGGTTAACTGACTAATGTGACTAAATATAGGTTCATTTCAGGTTTCCTTTACAAAACCTTTTCAATTCTTAAATCGGAGAGCATGTTCCCAGAATTTTCTGACTGGGAGCACCACAAAGGTTCAATTGCTCCAGGTGGCTCCCAGAGGGCAGAGGAGGTGGCTGCATGATAGCTGTGTGTGTGGGGAGCACGTACCCAACCCTAAGGCCCATGCAGAAGGCAGGAAAGAAAGCTGATCCCGGCTGTAATGAAGGATCTTGAGGGAGAGTCCCCACAGTCCCAAGTGCCTGTGGTGATGGGGCAGGTTGCCCCAGTCCCACATAGACTGGCAGAGCTGCAGGCAGGCTGCCCACACATGGTGAGGGCTTTTTAGTCACTTTGTGATGAACCTAGCTGAAGAGACCTGCTTTAGATCCATCATTTCTGCCTCATACCTCAGCTGGCCAGGCTGAAAAACAATGTTTCTGCAGTGAGGTTTATTGGAAAAATAACATTGCAAGGTGTGTCCTAGAAACAGCATTTACATGTTCTACAAATACTGTCATACTGCTTCCAAGAAATACACATTCACATGACAGAGACAACTAAGTGCTTTGCCGACTGCTTTAAACACAAGAACCAAAAATACTGAACTGTTAACTGACGTGAACTCTCCTCATACGCATCTTTTAGAAAAGTTTCCAAGCTACTTCCCACAACAGATGAAAAAATCCACATTGAACAAACTCCTTCATTCTTTTGAATAGGCAACAGTCCAAGAAACACTGCCAACATACTTCTCTTCCCCTTTTTTCCTTTCACTCCTGTGCTTTCTCTCTATATCCATGGTGACTTGATTCTGACTTTATTACTCATCTTTTTTTGGTTGTTTTTTTTTTGTTGTTGTTTTGGAGGATTTTTTAAAAATATTTAGCTTCTTGATGCATCACTCTGGTTTCCTCCATACACACACTCTGCCAGACACAATCTCAGATGTACCTTGTCCTGACTTTCTGCTTTACGCCAGGGACGTAACACACACTCATCCATCACCTTCTTCAGAACTACATGTTCACAGAGGAACTGACTGTTCCTGGTAGAGCGGGTTGTAAGGAAAACCTCCTCTTTCTGCCATGCGTTTAACTGATGCAATTCTGTATCCCTCAGTCTATACACACAGCTTCACTGTCTGGGAGAGACAAGCACTTTGCTGCATCAGCCATAAGACCAGGCCATTGCCACGACCACTGCAACAGCTGCAGAGTCATTTTGGTGCCTCTCGTTTTCCTTCCTCCTGCGCTTCTTCCAGCTCCTGCAAGACCTCCCTCAACAGGTCTTCACTTCAGCTGCAGGTAACAACTCAGCAATTCCCTGGACTCCTACTGTCTTGCAATCTAAGTCTAGCTATGTTTCCCCCACTTAAGCACTCCTTGGTACAGCTCTTGCCAATGTTGCTTAATTACTACTGAACCTACTGGTTAGAGCGTCCCACTGACACTACTCAGCCACATAAACTGCAAAGCAGGTTGATTTCTCTGCTAGGCAGGCAGACCGATGAGGTTGGAATACCAGTCAATTATTTAGCACAGCCTTCAGCATCAACTGATTACGGGGGATTAAATTTAGATGAGTTAATTTGGGAACCAGAGGAACACTGATTTCTCTCATGCTTTTTAGGAGGGCCTAACAGTAACTGAGTTTTGTGGTTCAGGTAGCAGGAGCTCAAGGTATTCAGGCTTAAGTAGAAGCTATGTCTGATCTAGGGGATTTTAGCCATGGGCTGGAGCAGCAGACCCTGGAATACTTTAGCCTGGTGAAGACATTCACTGCTTGGGCTAAGTAAGGGGTATGGATTTAAAGTTCACTTCTATCTTTGGCTGCTCAGAGTCTTCCCTACCTGCTTTCATAGCTCCAGATTTTGTGTCAAAGACTTAGAGAATTAGCAAGACTAAATACAGACACTAGAGGTAGTAATATGACTTTTTGGGATTATGGAATGTAAACAGAAAGTGTCTCAAATGAAAAGGCTAACCTTATGCTACTTCAAAAAAAAGAAAAAAGAAAAAGAAAAAAAAAACCAGGAAATTTTATAATTCCATGCTTGTTTGTAACAAATCTCCTTGGTTCTGCTGTCTTGCTATAGACTGTTACGAGAATCTTTTAACAGAATTTCATCATTCCTTTCCATTTTGTATAGTATATAGCAGAGTATGTCAAAGACATGTCCAAATAGTGCAGGGCCTAAGTCTAACCGTCACTTGCACTTGCATAAAGGAGGAGGGACATGTACCATGAAAACAAGCTCAAATCCACATTTATGGAATTCATCGGTGTCAGGCCTGACCACTTCTAAGGAACTCAGCTGAAAGTGGGTAGCACGGACACCTCCAAAAAGTGCAAGAAACATTTTCATAAGCTTATTACACATTCAAGTTGTTACACAGCTTCCCATCTTCAGAGCTATCCCTTGATTTTTAAATCCACTCACTGTTGTAGCCACTGCAGCTGCTAGTCTCTGCCGGCGTCGTGTTGTGCTGAACTGGCCCTTCGGTGCCGGCCCTTCCTGACAGTGAATGCAAGAAGAGAAGGAAGTAGAAAAAGAGAAGGGAAGGGGTGATGGGACACAGGAAGATGAAAGGTGATCAGAAAAGGGAGAGGGAAAGTCTTTAAGTGGATTTCAATTTTGTTAACTCTTATGGCCTACACATTCTGAGGACATATCACATGTTTTCAGTTGTGTATGCCAGAGACATAAAAAAGCTAGATACTTCACTAAAATTATCTCCAGATGAGTTGGACTGCAGTGCACTTACTAAGACTACCAAAAAAAAAAAAAAATTTATTAGCATTGCCATAAGGCAATTATGGCATAAGAAAACAAAAAGGATGCTATGGCATGGCAGAAAACACAAAAAACAAACTCCTTCTGGGGGTCACTTGACCATCTAGAAGATGAATTCTGAAAGACATCACTTTGCATTAGTGGAAGCACATGAACTGTGGTCATCGAAGATGCATGCATCTCAATGGTAAAACTTTTCAGTGTGTATGTTAAGAGTGAGCTTGCTTATGTAAACATTCCTGTGCACAGCTCTAGCATTTCCATGTCCATCCTTGAGCCTATTTGTGCATTTTCTCCACACACAACTTTTTTGAGTTCCAACTACTTCTCCTGTACATTACTGAAGGCTTGGCTTCCAAAGCAATGCAAAAACTCGAATAAAGCAACACAAATGAAAACTAAGTATTCCAACAACTACTTCCTTTTCTGCATGCCTAACTTGTGGCATCATCCTGCTTAATTTCACTTTTATTTTACTTTTAAGAAAATTCATCATGGTACATTAAAGTCAAGCAAGTAATTGTCAAATGCAGAGGAGCTCCACACCTATCATGAAGTCCTTCTATTTAATGTCTAATCAAAATGTCATTATTTTGAAGCCATTTTAAGATTTTAGAAGACTAGAAAATCCACCTTTCTGCTTTTAGAAAACAATTTTCAAACCCTTTACATTTTTCTTCACCTATATCTTCACCAATAGCCACTTCAGTATTTTTAAATCTGTATACTTTTTCTGAAAGCAGCCTGGGCGCCATATAAATAACAATGGTGTAGATTGGATACATGGACACCATGCTGAAGAACAGGATGTTGTAGTGCAATATTAGATAAAGTGTCTTGCTCCCGTAACATTCCTGCTAGTAGGGGTTGCTGCATCTGAGAATGACTGTACCCTCCACCCTCTGGCCGATACTAGTCGCAGTGTTACTGACAATGGAAGGATTGTCTAACGATCACAGAGAGAGAAGCCTTGCTTTGTAATATTTTGTAAAATTCTCACATTAAAAAACATGTACATAACCTCTAAAATATAGAGTACAAACTTTGTTAAAGCAGAGAACGCATCATATGCATAATGTAAAGCTCTTTGTGCTCTGCAGCAGTATGTCTATCCTGTGAATAGGAGTTTGGAAGAATATTCTTGTTTAACTGATAGGGACATAAATAAATATATATATGTACAGAGAAAGAGACATGCACAAATATATATTTGGCTGCCAGATTATGAATGCAGGTATGCATTATTAAAATGGGAACAATGAGCTCTGCAGAACCACAAACTCCCCTCAACACAAGAGAAAGTGAGGTCATAATCTGAGTTATGATATAAAGAAATACTGATTTAAGGGAAAAGGTAATAAGCCAGTCTTTGGGTCTGGTTTCGTTTCTGAGCTGAAAGCCTCAGTAGACCAAGCTGCCTTTTCAGGTTGCTCCATACTATATAGTTCTCTATTAAACTACTTTCCCTGGAAAACAAAACAAAACAAAACAAAACAAACAAAAAACAGTCTTGGAACTTCACAGCTCTGAGCTCTTGAGGGAAATTAAATTGTTAGTTCATTTTATTGCTTTTCAGTAATATTTTTCTTCTTCTTTTGAAGATCTTTAGATTGTCATGAGAATGACAAATAGGTCTTTTACACAATGGGAAAAAAAACAACCAAACCCTCGTTTTTTGTACAAAAGCATTATTTGTAAAATGAATGAATACAGGTCAACTAACCTGTTGTTGTGAGCCATTTTCATAAGACTTTAAATACACTTTAAAAACAAAATAAACCTCGTTCATAAAAGCAATCTTTCTTCAGAGAAGCAGTCCATGTATTACTCTTGAGTAAAGGCCTGTAAATTAAACTGTTAATTCTAAACAATTTAGCAATACTAAACTCCCAAACCTGCAAACACATACACACATGCTATGTGCAATTTTCCTTTGGGGAGTAACCCCATTCTAGTCACTGGGATTAGCTGTGTGAGCGAAGTTAACTGCATACAGAACTGGTATACCTAATAAGTACATATGTATTTCTAAGAAACAAAGCAAGTAGCTTTTCTTACAAGAAAAAGTGTTTTAAACACATTATACACCTAGCATTCATATTCCAGAATGTGTTAGCAGGAATACAACAAAAGCTGTCTTATTAACAAAAATCTGGTAACAAGTATAATATAAAACCTGGATGGAAGAATTCTCTCCTTGCATCCTTCACAGCGGATGCTGAGCTAGCAAAAAATTACACTCTCATTCTCCATTACTCATGAACAAGACACTTGCATATACAGCACTCTAATTTTTATGCTCCCCAGGAGGATGGCTCTCAACATCATACTATCAGAGGGTCTTTTGATGCTAGTTAATGACTGCTTATTCTAAAATAAATAGGTGCAAGTACTTCAAATGGAATTAATAATGCAACTAGCTTAAAGTTAGTATGTTAGTATTAGCATTATCCCCTTTTAGGGATGTACAGAGGCATGGGGAAAGAAAAAGGACAACAGAAGTTTTCTTAGTACCAAATGTCAACTATTTAATAGCAAATCATGTATAGGCACCATGAAGAAATGATCACAAATTAGATAAAGTGGTTCTCAGTAGTGGGTGCCTGGATAAAAAGTTTATAAAGAGTTGAGTAGTCTTGAAAAAATGACCTATAAGGAAGGCCAATGAAGCTAGAAGGAATGGCTACAGAAGAACAAAATGTGACTGTAAGGTTAAGAAGCACCTAGGCACGGGAGGAAATCCACATTTTAGTGGAATGGCAACATGACCAAATTAGGAATAACACAATGAGTCAGAGTGAGGCCATCTTCCATGGATCACAGCTTTAGACCATTCACAGGACAGGACAGCCCTTGGAAGAATAAACAATGCCTTGAGCCCATCAAACTAGGCAAGGTAACAGAGCAGCCAAAAAGGAGTCTTCATCTTCCATATAATTTAGAATAATTTTATTGTTTCTGTTTCACTGCAAATTAATTTATAAATCAATCATCAATAACTTAATGCTTTGCTCTAACAAAATAAGCTTTACATTTCCAGCATTAAGCTTGCCAGGAGTTAATGCTGACCCAGGTTAGGCAGAGTTCATTATCAACCCAGAAGTGACAGATCCATGTAGAGCAGTGCTATGCACACAAACTCTCTCAAGGGAACCTGCAAACCTACTGTATTTGAGAACTTCAGGAGCTGAGGCACAACTCCTGCCAAACCACAAACAGCAGTTTGAGAGTCAGGTGCCAAAATGACAAAAGACCAGACCAGTGTCACTTTGGCAAAGTGCAGGCAACAAAGGAACAGCTCATAATTCCTCATGACCCACCCTAGATCATCATACATTGACTGCTTTCATCATTTTTTCATCATTTTGTGGAGAGAAATTTCTCTGAGACCACTGCGGCATGAAAAAAGAACATGCCATGTTGACTCTGTCTCTTCATAGACACCAAGTACTTGCATCCACTTTCCTGATATTTTTATTTGCCTATGTTACTCAGCAGCAGGGAAACACAGTGATCCTTCAAATGCAGGTAATAGGACATGACGTCAATCACCAAAATTCCCTTGTTAATAAACCTTCTTAATCCTAACAGATGCTTCATTACTCAAACTATTGTGAGTTATCTAGTATAACAGGTAGAAAGAAAAATCACCTACTACAGCTGCAAAGAGAAGGCTGATGCAACTACAATTTCTTCTTAAGATTATTAATCTTAAATGAGTCACAGAGAGCTCCTTACTGTGCCTCTGAGTCACAGAGAACTCCTTGTTGTGCCTCTAGGGCACATATTAAAGGCTTTCAAAGTTTGCATGAATTCCAAGGAATTTAAATGGATCAAAAGTTGCTGACATTTATTTATTTTGTAGCAGACAGCACAGTGGTAATTGTTAGCTCCTGAAGTCAGTTGAATATAGCCTTCATTATCAGTTGCTCAGTGATAAAAAAGATTAGGTTTTACATTAGGCCTCAAAACATACAACTACTGACAAAACACAGTAAGACGCCCTGAATCTAGCAGTAATACAAGCGTGTTATGCTTATTTCTGTGCTTTTACTTTTCAGCTCTAAGGCAGGATGGGGTAAATTCTTTCTTCATGTAATTTATTCTTTGATTTATCCAGTTTGTTCCCATACTAGCCTTTTCCATAAGACAAGACTTGTGAAAATACTTCTCATTGGCAACATTCATAGTATGGATCTTCATAAAGACAACTGGTGTCTTTAGTATTTCATTCATGTTTTCTGCTTTTAGCTTGATGTCACCTGCTCAACTGCCCCTCTTGCCAAGTTTGAGATAGAATATGAGTATCCCCACGTGCTGCATGCATATTGCCTTGTTTGCACATTAATTGACTAGTATTCAGATCCCGCTCCTTTCCCTAGATGGCAATGTTTTCATATGCATGAAAGTAAAATCAACACTTTTCTCAGTATTTTCTCTAGGTTTTAAACAACAAACTGAAATTTAATTTACTTCATCAGGAACATAAGAGACAGTAGATTGACCTCCTATTTTCAGCTAATATATCATTTTATGCTTAAAAGTTAATCTAAAAGTACAATGAAAAGTAAAACATTGTGCATTCAGTACCTGAAGTTGAATTTTTGCATCTTTGCTGACACTTTTTGTTCTCCATCGTCTTGTGACCCGCTTGTCTTTCTTTGAAATATCTACACAGTTAGCCTACATTATACAAATAGTTAAAAGCGACAAAGTACTATTAAGTAGACACAAGCAACACAGACAGTACAGCAAGTTAGTAAAGAATTGCAGCGTTAGACATCTACAAATTAGAAAGTAAGGAGAAGAATGCCACTGCCAGGGCCCACAACTACAGCAGTGACCAGCCATAGCTATCCATACACTTCTATAAACACGTGGTATATTTAGCTTATTTAGCAAAACTACCGGTATACTTTCTTCATGAGTGCACAATATTTAGGACCAGATCTTGAAATCTTCATGGATTTCTACTTTGGTACTACTCAGAGAAATGTACACTTCACCTCTTCTTGAAATCAATGGTAAGTCTCGTTACCTCATTGGAACTAGACTTCGCAACACACGCACCACTGGAAGATTTGTGTATTTAAGGGGACTGATTGAAAAAGGAAAAAAGTATTTAGGATTTAGGATCTGCTGTTCCTTTCTTGTGGTCAAGAGGAAAACTCACCCTGAACTGTGAAACGGTCCAACCTTTGGGACCTTTGTACTATGCCCTCTTTTCTAGAGCATGCAACTTCATCTTTGAGGGTCTTTGGATGCCCACTCCTTAAAAAAAACTTAAAATAGTATCTTACTCTGCACAATAAAAACTCCTTACATATAATTTCAATGTATACATGTATTTCTATTGTAACAGTTCTCAGTTTTGCTTTGCAAATGACTTAATCATTTCATTTGTCCTATTTAACTCAAATAATTAATACATCTTAATTATTTGTTTACACATGAAACATTATTACATGTGATTAAGATAAACACATAGCATAAACCTTTCATCCAAGAGTTACTATGATTTCAGAAAATCATTAACAGACATCATCTCTATATTTCCCTTAACACAAAGAACAAATGTTTCAGTGTGATGATTTATGTTCAAGCATATTTACCTGCATGTCTGTGAAATTTGGTGCCGACTGAGTTCTCTGTAGTATTTCTAAATTTTGAAGAAGTTTACTGAGTTCCACAAGGTTCGACTGACAATGAGCAAGATCTAACACATATAAAACAAAATTACATTAGGTGCTTCAATTTGGACTTTTTTTTTTTTGCCATGATGTCCATCATTCGCACTTTATTGAATTATAAAAGTTTAATGTCCAAATCCCTGCTTGTAAGGCATCTAAGTAAAAGCTTTATTTTTAGAGATGTTGAGAACTTGTTATTTCTATGGGAGTCAGCAACAAGTCTGGACCTCAAAAGTTGATCATATTTTAGCAATGATATCCATTAAGATAATACAGATTATTAAGATAAATTGTAAAAGCAATATCCCAAAACATTCAGAGAGGGAAATTCCTACCACAAGCATCTAATTACCTGAAGAGCTAATTCATGTTCATGTAAAGATGCAACTTAACCAGTTTACTGACTATTTCTTATTTTATATCAACAAGTTTTGCTGAAAGAACAAGGCATGAAAAGGTAAAGACCAACCTTCTGCACATCTGTCCATCTCTTCAGAGTCCTGCAACCAGGCTGCTACTTTACTCTGACCAGTAGTGCAGGTGGCAGGAAGGCTGTTACTGCAAGGTATAGGAGACTGCCAGGGGAAGCTATTTTGTTGCACCTAAGGCATAATAAAATGCTTATATTTACTGTTGCTATGTTGCTTAGTCAGTGTAATCACCATACTACTTCAGAATAAGAAAACAAAATTGCACTGTGATTTCAGTGACATCTGTGATTTGACTATATAGTTGCCCAAGATGCAGATTTTTCTGAACAGCATGTTGGAGAACCAAACCAAGAACCTCACAAGCAAACTGTGTTTGCTAACTACCAGTTAGAAAAGCTGTTGTTTAAGAACATTATCAAAAAGTAAAGAAATAGATTTATCCCTGATGACAAAGGCAAGTGCAAATTGTTCTAGGGATGGTGAATTCTTTGCTAGATCTCTACAGCAGCCCATTGGTGAAGGCTGCAGTAAGGCTAAATTAGACAGTCTTTCAGCTGCACATACAGCTTTTTGCTGACCATTGATTCCCACAGTGGAAACTCCTCTCTATCGGCATTACAAGCAGAGACCACTGAAACTGCTCATGAGCAAGCCTGGCAGGCATGAGTTTTCAACAAAAGAACACTACATACCTTTCCATCCGACACATTAGCAGCTGGTGAAGATTCTGTAGTAGAGGCTGAAGGGAATATATGAAAGCTAGCATCTCTTGGAGATCTCACAATCTCATTCTGACGGTACAACCGGTGATGGCGTAATTTTGAAACCCATGCATCAAATGAATCCTGGGACTTCACCTGGAAACAAATTCACTATCAGGAAAGCATTCAAAAAACTACTTTTCTGCACGTCTTTTACAGTTTTATTTATTTCCGCTGTGGGTGAAAAGAGAATAAGTATTTGCACCACTTTTTACCTTCAGATGATAGATGTGTTCTTCTGTGTCAAGATCTATTCTACGAGCCTTCTTTTTTATAGACATAACTGATAAACCAACATCAATGCTCCCGTGGACTTTGCCTTTCTGTATCTAAAATCAAAAAGCAGGGTAAGAAAATGGCAGTATCATGCACTTCTTCACTATATTTACAGAAGAATATCTGGTGCTGGAATGGTTTCCCATTTTATGAACTTTTTAATATAAAGCCACATTAAAAAATAAAACCTGTAGTCAGACTAACCACTTACTATATTTACAGACAGAGAAAAGTATCTCACAAGAAGTGCTCGGTACAGAGCCAACTCCAAAATTAAAGTGTGTTGTTTCACACCAATACACAGTTACAGGTGAGTGAGAATCAGAGAAAATTAGACAGTACTCGGCTCCCTGCTCCTACCACTTGATAGTTATTGGTATCAGATCTAACTAATTTAATGCTACCCTTTATATCTCTTGAGTACATTGTAATCACTTCTGTGCCCTATCCACATGTCTCACAATAATCAGCTCTGACTGACATAAAAATTGAAAAGGAAAAACACATGGTCAGGCTAATCTCTCAAGCACCTTCATTAAATAAACTACTTTAAGTAATGTAGTTTTTATTTTCATATAAGTAAGAAAAGGTAGAGTTCTTGAGGACAAAACTCAACCAAAATCTTACATGCTTTCCATATACAGATCTCTCTTTGAAAACAGCTTTCATGTGTGCACTATCATAAATATGCCTAGAGTGAGTATGAGAGTTAATCACCCTGGCAGGCTGAATTCCAATACAAATTTTAAAATGGTGTTCAACTTTACTTACATCAATTGGTGACTTTGAATATTTCAACATTCCATTATCCAGGACAAAAAACCTCTGAAAGAAAAAAAAAAATTCTTTCTTAATGAGCAGATGCAATTTAAACTATGTACAATAATTCATCTGCAAAAGAAGACGATTACTCTGTAGCAATTAAGGAATATTTGTGGGTTGAAAAGACAGGATAAATACAGTATTGAATAATTTTCTTGCTTGTTTTTTGAACAACAATTATCTTCTAGGCAAGAAAAAACAGATTCTCTTTTTTCAACATTCTGTGCTAGGTTTAACTTAACAAACCTCAATAATGAAGGGTATTTTTTCAGTTTTCGAGCCAATTCAATAAACTCTGTAAGACACTGTATGTCTGTTTCTTCATTTTCTTCCCACGTTTCAAATTTACAACCTACCTTTCCTATCCAGAAACTGAAAAGTTTTTCCTAGTGCAAGACCTACATCCCAAAAGAAAGACCCACATAGGGATGTTGTGGTCTCCTTGATCTCCAGCTGAGAAAAAAATGCAGGCTGAGAGACACCGCTCTACAATCCAAAATTTTGTGCCTCATGGCAGACCTCTATGCAGTGAGAGAAAGATGAGAGTGTAATTTGTGCTGATGATACCTTTTCTAGCTGTAATGTAGCTAATACAGGTATTAGTACAAGTGTAAATATTACAGCATTCCCAGCAACATACCCAGGTCATGGGAGGGCTTACGTTTTGGGTGTTACATCATTGATACGGTGTGAGCCACTACATCTTCACTGACATAGTTACCAGGGCTAGGGTAACCTGGCAATGCCTATCTGTGCCATTGCTACACCTTTATTTTGCCAAGTGGCTCTTAAAACAGAGAGCAGAATTCAAAGCGTGTTTCTCCTGCAATTAAAGTTGCCCTAGCTTGTGTGTACTAGACCACTTAATCTGCATTGCAGACAAGTTAGCACAGACTTTGGCACACAGCATAAAGATACAGCCTAACAGGAAACCTAGACTTTAAATGAGATCCACTAACTTGTGTTTACCACCATTAACTTTTAAAACATGCTAATTAAGAGAAACTAGTTCATATTTTTAGAGTCTAACCTAAAGCACTAATCTATGTTAAAAATCTAGAACACAGCAAAATATTATGCTAGACTCTCTAAGCTGTCTGACATGGAAAGGAAGGATCATGTTTTCATGATGTGAACCTGTTAAATCAACACTATAAGCACGGTCAGTAGTTAGATGGCAGAAAATATCTCCTGAAGATGGTTCGGGAAATTATGTCAGTCAGGGCGAGAAAACTGTGCTTTCCTGAGACGTAACTTCTTAAATAAGATGTCAAAACAACAGGAGGGCTTTTAGTTCTGGGTTGTTTTAAACTAGGTGTGGTCATTAACGGACTTCACAAGAACATGATATTCATTTCATATTGTTCTGCCTAAGTTCCACACACAAAAGAAAATGACCTTTCCTCATATTTCGTTCCAAAGCATACTGCACTTCAGAAAATAAGCTACTCTCCAAGTTGTACACATTATACCTGGTATGCTGCTAAAGCATATTCAGAACCATCAGAATATGACATGCGACGTTCAACAGACAGAGGATGCTATGGCTTTGCTAGCAGAACACTAACACAGCACATGCTACAGTTACTGTCTCTGGAATTCCTCACTGGGCTCTCAGCACTAAGTATTGTTATGGAAACTGCAGGATATTGAGGCAGCAGTTAGAAAAAAACCCCAAACTTATTAACAAATCCACAGTTTCTAAACATAAGTTCAGCATAGATCCTTAGGTGAAACGCAAGGCAGAGTAGAGGGGAATACTGAACTGTGAAGCTTTTAATCACATTAAAAATTACTTACACAGGTAACTGTTCTCAAGTCAGCATGAAAAACAGATCATCAGTAGTGATCTCCTTTATAGAACTGTGAAAATTGGACTCCCTGTGCTCTCCTATAAAGTTCCTCACCAAAACAGACACTTGTCCAACAAACAACACATTAACATAATGTATTTTAGAGGAGCGGAAGCAGCAGGTTATTCCATATATTCTTATATATCTGATTAATTGTTTGGGATTGTTTGGTTTTGGTTTTTTTTTGGGGGGGGGTGTTTGTGGGGGTTTTGGTGTGCTTGTTTGGTTGGTTTTTTTAAAATAAGCTCTCCTTTTCTGTTCTTTCAGTGTTTCAGGTATGTCAGTTTGAAATCCTTTAATACCCCTAGACTAAATTCAAGTAGTGTATATGTATTTGGTTGCTGAAACTACAAACCCTACTTAAGTAAAACAAAACAAAAAAACTCTAAGGTAGATAGGCATGCACAAAAAAGGGTGGCAGGCATATGTACAAGTTAGTATAACATTCAGAAAGAATAGAGAAATTAGAAAAAAGTGTAATTTATACTAGTATGGACTGAATTGGGACTCAGACCTGAGTAAGTCCCACAGTGTTTAGCAAAAAAAAGGTAATGCTTTCCCAGAAAAAACATCACATATAACAAATGGTTTCACTATCCTTTGCAATAAAACACATTCTATCTTAGAAAATTATCCTGCTTCAAGTACCCTCAGCTACAAAAAGACAGGTAAGTGCCAATACCACACATCTTGTTGCTAAAAAAGGGGAAAAAATGTAATTACTGTAGTATAAAATACAGGCAAAAGAGTTTATGAACACGAGGTTTAGGGCTAACAAAAGTTAGAATTATGCATGGAAAAATGTCTCCAAATTAACTAAAGAGAAAAGAGATTTGGAGCTGAGTTTCAGGGTGGTTTGGTTTGGTTTTTTTAAATGGAAACATCTAATGGTGAAAGTGCAGAGTCCCACTGCATGCCCACACAGAAGATTGCAATCAAGAAGACAAACAAAATTCAGGGACAAAGCTGAGCAAATCTGCCCAGTCAGCATGCCTGAAGGGGAATGCTCTCCCATATGAACTCCTTGGGTCCATGCAAAAGTCCCTCAAGCTCTCCTCTGCTATCATAAAGTCCTGTGTACTTTTATGTAAAGTCAATGCAATCTTACAGTACACAGCTATATTTGGTTATAATATAGTGGAAAGAACAAAAGGGATATTGATTAAACCTCTTAAACCACAAGGCATCTGCTGATTATTTACAGCTTCTGCCTGGATTTTGAATACAACATTAGGCAGCAGGCACTGCAATATGGAAGCCATGAGCTGTGTGTGCAAATTAATTCTTTATGCAATTTGAAGAAAAAATGTTACACACAAAAGTCCTGGGCATTTATTTGACATCCTAACTTCCTCTAGACAAAAAATCCCAACTCACAAAATGAGGTAATAAACTTTTGACTGTTTCATGAGACATTTACCTTATGCCAACCTTTTAAAGGCCATTTTCTCTTTTTCAGCATGAAACCTTCATGTTTGTCTGGCTTTTGGACATTGGTCTGGCCTATTTTCAGACCCTCTATGATTTCCCAGCTGTCAGGTTCCTGGTGAAAAAGTATGAAGACACACTGATTAATTAACTGTACATACACATGATGAAAAATTGCACTTACATGTAGCACAAAGTCTCCAGTGCAAGACAAAGAGTAAAGGAGGGCTAGGCTTTTAAATCAGCCTATTTAGGTACCAAACTACATGGTCACTGTATTATGTCCAGCTGTATCTCATTTAGAACTACTGAATATTAGTATTTTTGGAAGTCTAACCCTTACCAGGTAACTAAAAGGAAGCTGAAGCTTTTTAAAAAGTCTGGCACTGTAAATGAAGGACAATCTGAGGGTGGGCCTGGACATGCTGTTCACAACAGGCACTGCGTCCCAATGAAATAAATACATCCAAATACATGAAAACAGGATCAAATTGTGGCTGAGCTAAGTATAAGAAAGGTCAGACCTGCTACTGGAGGTAACAGTGTGAAAGTGCAGGTGGCTCTTACCACCTGTTAAGGCTATCCAGAAGGCACCCCACAAATTAGCGCTGCACTGTAAGAACTAAAAGGACTGAAGAGATCTTGCAATCTCTTGGGTTATGGGCAGAATCTGCATGTTAAAAATGTACCTTTACTCAGAGCATTCCTTATCTAAGAAAGAAGGGATCATGAGATTAAATGAGGAAGAAACCATACTGTTAAATATATGGGCATATATTAACAGTCCTCTTTGTGGTATTCCCTGATCATAAAAAATGGTAAATTTTCTGATCTTTAAGGTGCAAGCTACAGTGATTCTGGATACTCTAATTTTTCCTTAAAATTAGAAAAACAAGCAGAAGAGGTTGGTTTGTTGTTGGTTTTGAATGCAGCCAGCTCTTGTCTTCGAAGGCATTTTATGACAGTTTCACAGGTTAATTGTGCCTTTAGAAATCTGCAAAAGGAAATTAGTCTTTTTTAAATTTTCCTGTATTCATATTCACTGCATTAAGAGAAATTTATAGGAAAGCTAACTAATTTTCTCTCTAGAGAAAAGAATAGGAACTGTATCATTTCAGATACAACCAACTGTATGCCTTTCAGGGAGCCAATTAAAGCATATGTCTTGTACACACCACTTCTTAAGCATGACAACTTGTACAACTCAAGCCAGACTTATAATATACCATAGTGAATGCTTAAAGAACAATATTTTTAAGGAGAAAAAACAGACTTATGCCTTTATTTCTGTCCTCTTGCTACCACTGTAATCAACAAAATTATGTACCAATTTAAAAATCTCCTATTGCCTGCTCATTAAGACTCTATTTTACTAATTGTATACCACAAAGTTGTAAACTTGCATTTTCTCAGCTGATCTGTCGCAACTCCCTGCAATGTTATGAAAAGTTAGAGAGGGAGGAGGTCCTACAGCATCAAACATTTAAAGGGGAAAAAAAATTGTCTCCTCCATTTCCCACAAAACTATTCAAAGCCGAGCACTGTCAGTCTTCCATAACACCTCCAATTAAGTTATACAGCCTTGACAATGTTAACATTACTATTATGAAAATATGATTTCAAAAGTAACAGCAAATTTCAAATCTACAATTTTCAATACGATCTTGTTATTTTGAGGAGGGTCAAAAGTTCTATCCCAAATAGTATATACTGCAGTAAATTTTGATAGAAAAGTTTACTCAGTTTAGTTTTCCCTGCATAACTGTGAACTGGAACTATGCCAGTGCTTGTAAATACCATGATCAAAACCCTGCTTTTTTACTTCCCTATGTTTTGCTTGGATATTCTATTTCCAATACTGTAGAGGGAAGCACACATGCATTATTTTTTCCCTACAAAGAAGCACTTGGCACTTAAGAGGGGCAAATTAAACTGTGAGTCTCCTGGGGTGAGCAGAGAATCTCTCTCTGCAACTGTGCCAACTGATTCTTCACCATATTGATTTCTCCTTTAGAAGATCAGCTGCAGGCACAAGTCTTTTATCTACTAGATAACATCAGTATTGATTACTTCTCAACTAGAAATCACACAATCTCATATAGCTATTCATTGAGACAAAAGGCCCAATACAGAAGGACAAAATGAGCAATTATTCAGTGCAATGTGGATACCTGTCTTCTGCTGCACCAGTGCTACAAGCTGTTCCTAAAACCATCCTAACAATCCTAACTGTGCCTCATCCCACAGGTTTGGTGTGATAAGATATGCCCAATACAAGGGGCGTTATGCAAGAGCAGTCAGAAACAGGAAAACCAAAGTGAAAGTGATATGCTTGAAGGGTCCTCATACAATGCCAATTCTCAAGTCCAGCATTAGTACTTTAGGACTTCTGCAATTCCCTACATAATATGTGAGAAACAGCCCTGCGTGAAGCAGCAGGACCAGGGGAACACAAGCACAACTTACAGTCCCTGAGTCTGCATATGCCCCAGGTATTGGGAGTAAGGGAGCCACTACCAACAGCTTTCTGAACCTACTATTTTTGTCTGCAAAGTATTTCTTTTCCAGATAAAACAGAATGAACCATTTCATTTTCCCTGGATGAACAGAATGTTTCCTTTTGAATTTGTTTTACCACTTCTGTTTCAGAACTTACAGACATTTAATTTCAGATTTTTCTTTTCCACCAAATATTCCATCACAGCATGCTCACCTTTTCAGTAACAATCTTACTTTTTCATATAAGCATCTTAAAATGAAGCCTTCTTTACGTGGAATTAGACTTATCTGAAATCAGTTATTCCAAAACTGAGGAATTCAGCCAGCAAGAAATTGACTGTAAAGCACCACACACAAGGCTGCACCTTTCAGGAACTGGTGGTTACTCCTACAGTTCTATCCATTTCTCGGCCTCAGGACAGAAGGTCTCATCAAGAGATTTTAAGTTTCAAATTTTAAGAAACCACCCACAAGGGATGTCATTAGGACTTATATTTTAAATTAATATCATTATTGATTAGCAGCACTTTTGCAATTGGATATGATTTGCTCTACCTTAATAAGAGGATTAGACTGGATCATTTCTCAAAGTCGCTTCTAGCCCCATACTTTGAGATCGTAAAACTTGTTCCTGGGGGCCATCCATGGCCCCTCTGACACCTCAGCTGGGGAATAGGAAGCTCCAGGGCAGGCTCACAATATACTCAGTGGTAGAATCATACAAAATATCCCAAAGCTGTTAGTGAAACTACTTTGAAACTACAGAGGGAAAGTCATCACCCAGATTACAGCCCATGCTTTTGCTTACCTTGGATAGAGAGACAGGGTCACTTTCAAGGAACTGCTTGCTTAAAGAAGGGTCTGTGCTCCCCGAAGAAGCCTTCCGCTCCAAAATATGAACACTCTTAAAAAATAAAAAAGTAATTAAAGAGAACAACTTATCATTCAATGTTACTTTTAAAAATACATATTAAGTAATGAATGACAAATTACAATCCTTATATAAAGTATCAGCATCACAGCTCAAAATGTATGAAGTACTACCCATGCATAACATAACTGCACAAATAGTTTGTCTTCTGAGGCAATACACCTCTCTTTCTTTTTTTACCATTCATTTTTAAACTAATTATTCTGTTCAGCCTAGAAATGACTGGGAACTAAAAAAAGCGAGGAAAGACAAGTAATGCAGTTCTTACCTACAGAGATGCAAAGTGCTCCAAGCCAGCCTATTATGTTTTCTGCTAAGATACAAGATGCCGAGTATACATATCAAGCAGTCGGCACTATCCTACATTCATTCCTGAAGCAAACCATTGCACATAAGACATTACTGCCTCTAACATATTCATTATCACGCCTTAACATTTTGTTATTGGCTTCTCAACTGAGGTGAAGTTAACTCATTACATGAGTGCTTTTAATAGATTACAAGTGTTCACAAGATCAGTTACTGGGTCTCAGCTGACAGGCTTGCTGGTGAACATTTATGCAACATAATGATCTTAAACTATCACAGCTGTTTTCATGTGCAACAATACTATAAAATTTTATATCTTCAAAGCATGGTCCAAAAATGAAATTCATAATGTCATAACTAGTCTTGAAAAAATTGCTATTTTTTAAAGACATCTAAAAATGTCTTCCCATTTTCCAGAAATGTTTCACTCATATTTTGTAAACGAAAAAGCATTTTTTCTACAGGAGAAAACAACCACATTCTGCCTGCTTGGATTTGCATTTCATTCTCCGGTGAAATTTTGCTACATAGCTCATATTATTATTTGGTAAGAATTGTACTACAACATGTGAGTAGTATCTTTTGGGCATGAAATAAAACTATTTCATTTCCAGGACATGTAGCACGTCAACAAACTCGCAATTGCAATTACCCTCTGAGAAGGGTAAGTTTTCTCAACTGAAAAGAACAATTAAATTTTGTTCACAATTAAGCTTCTTTACGTTCACTGAAAAAGAGATTACGCAGGTACAAGTGACAGCAGAAACAATCAGAGAATATAAAAATACATACAAACAGCAGAGTAAATATTATTGTTTATACAGATAACTAAGTACATAAGGACCATAACCAAACTAAATGAAAATAAACACAGCTATTCATATAAATTCATATATAACACAGACTACGTCTTGCTGCAGAGCAACACACAGACCTTCATTGTTCTCTTTCAATTTGCAACTGTGAATGAGAAGGAAAATATGGAGATTGTCTCTGTTGTCAGTGGAGATTAATAAGCATCCCTGCCACTATGCAACAATAATCGGCATTTATTTTCAATTACTTTAAATTTAATTTTACAATGAAGAATATGAAAAAGCACCAATATTATGTTACCTGCTACATTCCCCAGGGCCAACCAGCAAAAGCTTTGTCATCTATGCTTTGAAATCTGCTTTATTCAAAGAAAGCCAATCTTATTAATTAGCCCAATGTCTATTACTAGCCAGATGAGAAAAATGTTTGTATTTATGCAGCACAGGTTCCTACATTACATGTCAACTATTTTAATATGCTTGTTTGAGCTGAGCACCACAAAGTTACTAATGATAAACAATGATAAAGTTTTATCATCAAATAGATGAAATGCACACAGTATCACACTTAAACAATATAAAAGAAAGCCTAAATCTGTTCCTCCAAGGAAGATTAAAATGTCGCCTGATTAGCATAATCAGGACGATTCCCAACTTTCTTGCCAGTTTTGTTTGGCAGGCAGGAATCCCTCCATCTTGAGATGGAGCAATGCCCAACACAGATGTTCTGAAGGTCTCATATGTAGCAGCTGGTGCAGTTTGTTGTTACATAACTGCAATTTCATTTTGTACAATATTTAGAGTGAAGTAACCCAACAGCCCTTGGCTTGCCAGATTTCCAGTGACATTTTCAATCGCATGATTTTAAGGCAAGGGGGTTTTGTGCCTTTTTTTTTTTTTTTTTTTTTTTAAATCGGTCCTCAGTCATTACAGTTCCACTTCAGTTGAGAAATACATTATTAGCTAACAGCACTTTAACGACTGCTGACTTATTCAACTATTTGTTTGGAAATAAGAAAATGAACACTTTTAAAATAAAATTTCCTTTTTTACAGTCCTTACTTCTTCAAGAAGTGTTGTCTTGTTGTCTGTAAATGTCTGCTTTCCAATTCTTTTCTGTCATGACCACCATTACACTGATGCAAAATCATTTCTTTAAATTTGTGACATGTCTCTAGCATAATATTACTTGGTGCAAAATGTTTTCCATTAATCATTTTATCTTTCTGCAAAACTACAGCTAGAAATTACACAATTATTTGATATTTTGAAAAGCAGCTATTTTTATAATGCAAAACTTTAGCTATTTAGCATCACAGAAATAAAAATTACTTAGATCTTGAAGTTATTATCAAGGTTTTTTTGCTTTAACAAGAAAAATAGAGTTAGTAAAGGAAGCAGTTAGAAAAAGCTGATGCGAAGAAAAGGAAGAAAGAGGCAGATCAATACAGCTTCTGGGTTTTCTTTATACAAACAGAAAAATGAATAATCTATTAATCTTGGCATATCAATCAGTCTGGCACTCTCAGTCCTCTCATCCCAAGAATACAGGCAGACAAAATCAACGCCTGCACTGCTCCGTTCTAGACAGCCCTCATGCTTCAGGACTACCTGTGCGCTACAGCTGGCTTGTCCTGGAGAAAAACGCCAGCACCATCAAGTTCTGTGTGCTCTTGGAAATTAATTCAACAAGATTACAAGTTTACCTGAAATTGCTCTGTAATCCCATTGCTAAATCTTAGTCCTAACTACAATCTTTCCTTCAGCTTTGAGATTATTCACAACATACATTATATATGTGAGCACACATTTGCCCCAAAATGCCCCTAACAAGCCTACACATGAGGAACACAAATGCTGATTCTGCCCTGCATTTTTTTCATGTTGCATACCAAAGACATGTGAGGGAGAAGGAAGCTGATGGAGAGAATAACAATATGATGTTGTTTCATATTCTCATCTTCTCTGAAGAGCAAGAATGGAAAAAGTATTTTACAATATTTTTCTATATATCTTGCGAACTCTGTTTCTCAGCTAAGAGTTCAGCAATCCATTCATTTCATCCACCAGAACAAACGCTAGCACATGGAGCATCTGGTCTCCATCAGGCTAGAGGCTGAAGACCCAAACGTTTCTTAACTGAATCTGATTTCCCATTAAAAGAAAAGACATTCAAACATTTTCAAAGGGAAGGCAAGGAAAGAAGATATTGGGTAAGTAGAGATAGGAAATCCAGTGAAGGACAAGTCTGGCACTCATGCCTTTCTTTCTGCTTCACTGCTTAATTACTTAATGGAATTTAATTATATTTAATGCAATGAGTTCTCTCTAATTTATAATTTATTCATCTTCAAGAAAAAGACAAGCTGGTGAGGAATTTATCACTCACATTGGACTCAGAGTCTCTTTAGTTCAGAAACATGCACAACATGTGGCTAACAGTTAATTAATGAAAAAAAATTGGTAGGTCATTTTGTTTGCTCACAGCATTCAGCAGTCTTCAACACCCATAACCACGGGGCCTAGACATACATTGTTCTACAACAGTAATTTAAAACAGAGCTTTTCTCTCTGGGTTTTTTGTGTTGTTTTTTTTTCAATCTGAAGGACTAACTAGCGCATCTTTTATTATCTGCTATTCACTGGCATTCTTTTTGCAACCTAGCTACCCCTGCACAGACCTGTGTTCTTATTTGAATTCTGTTTAGTATGAAGTGCAATGCTTTATCACTTTCTCTCAACTAAAAACACAGTATTCCCCAGTCATCTGAAATACAGCAGCAGTAATAAGGTAGATACAGATTTGACTGCAGGCATACCAGTTTTTACTACTGTGATATATGCTGAGTTAATCTGCAATATTATTTGCAAATGGAATAACCTTGAAATTTGCTTTCATCTTAGGCTGCTTCTCAGTCAGCTCTAGCTTTCCTTCTGTTGATGTTGGAATAAAGACAGAGTCTTGAATATCACTGTGAGAGAAGGGTGAGTACAAAGCAAAACAACCACATCTCCATCAGTGTATTTCTCCTTTCTTTCTTCTAGCACATTTTTTTTTCTTCATATAAAGCAACCATGGTCCTATTCTCATCCTCAGTCTCTCCTGTTGACACTGCTCCAAAGCCATTTTCAACAATCTGGGCTATCAACCAACAGACAAAGGAACTTAACAATACTTTATGAATAGCACATGTAGTTAATCTTTTTTTTTCCCCTTCTTGTAGCACATGCTTGTCTTGTACAGAAATGTGCTTAAGAGCAACATTTTCTCTTTGTAACCTTTTTACTGCAAGACAAGTATATCTAAGCAGCAGTTGTGTAGCATACTAGTAACATAGAGGTATGTTATGTCTCTTCTTCTTTCCTGGGATATGCAAAATAAATACTTCCTGTGTTACAGAAACGTCAAGGATTTGTTAGCTCAGGAGCTGTCTGTCAGCCCTTTCTGGAACTCCAGCTTTGTATTGTATGTAGCACTTCACGTCAATGCTTTTAGGCTCTGGAAGCAAAGAAGCCTTTGCTTTTCAAGGTACTTTTTGACAAACTCTGAAGACAAATAAGCTCTTGCTCCTCTGAAGAGCTTCTTGGAGGGAAGTATTAGCAAAACTGGATAAAACAGAAAGGAGCTATCATTGTAACAGCAATCTTCTCTTTGCCAGAGTGACGGTTTGGAATAACTACAAAGTCACAGTCTGGGCCTTTAATGACAATCTTCTCCTTTGACACTTTAGATTTTGACACGCTTATCTCAAAATAGAGCAAACAGATAAATTGACAATATCTGACAGAATTCAAATGTTTGCTAATGATACAAAGCTTTTTTATGAATATTGAATAATCACAATTAAAAGGATTGATATTTCGCTAAATAGTCTCAGGCTAGCAATTCATTTTATTAGTCCCGATGTAGTTAAAAATAAAAGGAGGGGAAATAAAATTACATACACAAAAGAAAACCATTCCTTGATATCTTAATTTGTTAACTAATGAAAGCATTCTAGACGTTGAATGGCCTTCTTCAGAAAATATATGCAGTTTTTACTTTAATAAATGGTTGCAAGGGAGTTTAAGTTAACACAGATCATAAGCCAAAAAGTTGGACACTCACCTAAAAAAGTGCATAGGTTCAAAATAAAAGAATGCCCTTTCTTCTTGGGGCTTTTTTTCACATCCTTGTGTAAGCTACCCACTTAAGACTTTCTCAATACCCTTTAAACTTTAATATATGCAGTACAAAAATAGAGGAGCTAGGAAAAAAGGGGTTATAAAAAATTTGTAATCTTTTTTTTTTTTTTTTAACATGAACTCTTATTCTACTGGGGAAAAAAGAAGTTTGGATGTAACAGCTTCATTTTCAATTCCAAGACAAAGTATTTATTAAAAACAGAAAAAGAGAGATGTCAGAACAGCAAATAGCTTTACTAAGGCACACATTTATTCTGCCTAATACATTTGTATGTCTTGAATGTGGATAATGCCAATCGTGCATGAGTGTCTTGAAGACAGAAGCCTTCATATCATACCTGCCATCATCCTCCCTCTTCTTTTCACTATTGTGTCTTTTCTCTCCATTGCACTTCTTCCCTCTGAATTCATGTGTGTTTGTGTACACAAACATTCCTCACTGATCCCAGACAGCCCATTTTGGATCAAGTTGCAGTTAGAAAATAAGTCCGTATTATAGTAGTATCAATCAATGTTCGAGGACACGTGAATTGTATGAATAGTCTCTTTTTTTTAAAATGTAAAAGCCAACCTTTTAGTTTATATTCTCAAGGAAAGTGAGATATGATCATGTAGGTATGAACGTGCATGCATGGTAGAGGGGAAAACATGAGACAGGAGGAATGCAAGAGTGACCATATTCCAAAAACACAACTTTAAGTTATCTATCATAATTTGCACAGATAATTAAACTTTTATGTGAGCAATTTCCCTGGTTTTGTAATATAAACTAGCTACATACATCATTTCTAATCAAACTGACATGGTTTAAAAAAAGAAATCTTTCTTCATAGCACTTCAGCATTCTCCATGCAGTCTGTAAAGCACTCCTATAGGTAAGACAGGGGAAACATAACCACCATTTTTAAAAAGGGAAAGTAGGAAGACTCAGCGAACTACAGGCCAGTCAGTCTCACCTCTGTGCCCAGCAAGATCATGGAGCAAATCCTCCTGGAAACTACTACGCTAAGGCACATGAAAAATAATGAGGTAATTGGTGACAGCCAACATGGCTTCACTAAGAGCAAATCATGCCTGACAAATTTGGTCGCCTTCTACAATGGGGTTACAGCATCGGTGGATAAGGGAAGAGCAAAGGACATCATCTACCTGGACTTGTGCAAGGCATTTGATACTGTCCCACACAACATCCTCGTCTCTAAATTGGAGAGACATGGATTTGATGGATGGATCACTTCGTGGATAAGGAATTGGCTGGATGGCTGCACTCAGAGTTGCAGTCAACAGCTTGATGTCCAAGTGGAGACTAGTGACAAGTGGTGTTCCTCAGGGGTTGGTATTGGGACCAGTGCTGTTTAACATCTTTGGCAACATAGACAGTGGGATCAAGTGCACCGTCAGCAAGTTTGCCAATGGTACTAAGCTGTGTGGTGCAGTTGACACACTGGAGGGAAGGGATGCCATCCAGAGGGACCTTGAGAGGTGGGCTTGTGTGAATCTCATGAAGTTAAACAAGGCCAAGCAGAAGGTTCTGCATGTGGATTGGGCAATGAGTGGATTGAGAGCAGCCCTGAGGAGAAGGACTTGGGGGTATTAGTGGATGAAAACTGAATGTGAGCCAGCAGTGTGTGCTCGCAGTCCAGAAAGCCAGTTGCATTCTGGGCTGCATTGAGAAGTGTGGCTAGCAGGTTGATGGAGGTGATTCTACCCCTCTACTCTGCTCCCCTGAGACACCACCTGGAGTACTGCGTTCAGCTCTGGAGCCACTGACTTAAGAAGGACCTGTTGGAGCGAGTCCAGAGGGGGGCCATGAAGATGATCGGGGCAGGAGCACCTCTCCTATGAAGACAGGCTGAGAGAGTTGGGATTGTTCAGCCTGGAGAAGAGAAGGCTCCAGGAAGATCTTATAGCAGGAAAGCTGGGGAGGGACTTTTTCCAAGGGCAGGTAGTGATAGGACAAGGGATAATGGCTTTAGACTGAAAGGGGGTAGATTTAGATTAGTAATTAGGAAAAATTTCTTTACTGTGAGAGTGGTGAAGGCACTGGAACAGGTTGCCCAGAGAGGCTGTGGATGTCCCATCCCTGGAAGTGTTCAAGGCCAGGTTGGATGGGGCTTTGAGCAGCCTGGTCTAGTGGAAGGTGTCCCTGCCCATGGCAGGGGGTTTGGAACTTGATGATCTTTAAGGTCCCTTCCTACCCAAACCATTCTATGATTCTATGATTACTCAGATAGCAATGTTTACGAAGCTCAGAGAACATGTACACACGGCCCCACGGGACAGCCTGGCATGCACACTATCACTGCCAAGAATCAAATCAAGCCTCCTGCACAACCTTTTTTTTCCTCACAGGTCTTTCAGACATTGTGCTGGCTTGCCTTATAGACCAGGCTATTTGTCTATCCTTGACCGCTCCAGCCCATTTTATTTCTTCAACAGCTTTAAGGCCAAGTCCTTCTTAGAAAGAGGCAGCATCTCCCTCTATTAATCTCCAGGATTGTACTCTGGGAGATCCTGTCTCCAAACCACTACAGTATTACCAAGGGCAGGGGCACTCATCTAAGTATCTATTGATTGGAGAGGGCCCATCCAGTGTACATGCACACAGGCATACTTCTTCTGGTTGCCATGTATCTATCATGTAAATTCTAGGCAGAAATACAGGCACAAGATGAGGGACATCTGCTGCATGCCTGTGGTTGGCTTCACAACATACAGACAGCAAGCCTGATGCATCCAACATGAATTGGGCTCCTGGGCATGTGTTGCTACCAACAGGTACCAGCAGCCCTGCCCCCAAGGATTCCCAGTGCTGGAGCAGCAATGCCTCACACTTTCAATGCACCCATCAGCATTGGTGCTCAGGGGGAGCCTGTCTCAACCCTGGGGTCAGTCTGTACCAAATCCCTCTGAGTCTTAATGACATGGGTTCCTACCCTGTCCCTGGACAAATCCGTAGTCCAGAGAGCTTCGCTCTGAAAGTCCTTACCTTCTTCTAAAGGTCTGATTGTGCCACATGTAAATGTTCACTCATCAAGTAGTTCGCTGTTATCCACTTGAGTGATGAAAAAGGAATCTAACGGGCCTGAGATTTATGATTTCATTTCAGACAAGTGCTATGGCATTGAACTTAAGGTAACATTCACATGGGTGTCCTACAGCTTCATAAGTTACTCTACTCATTGTTTCAGACATTTTTTCAGCTACTGAAGTAAGACCCACTACCTCCTGAACCTAAGGAACATTTTCAAACTCTATTAAAGACACAGAATTATCAAAAAAAATCTTGTAGAGCAGCAGGAGCTAACCAATTTAAAGAATAATTGTATGGTTTTGTGAACAATTTTGCCACTTCATTCTTTGGCTCCCTCAGAACATTTGCTTGCTCCAGTGAGTTGCTGCCTTTAAAGTACTTATTTAACACTTCCTGTTCTAATGCCGCTTCAACTGTATTATGTGAAGAGAGTTAATTAGGAAAGAGAGCAAAAGAGAATTACATCACTGTAATAACAGTACTTGGCATTTAGTAGCATCTTCAGTTTGAAACTCTCAAAGAGATTAGTAATTATTACTTAAATAATTCTCACAAACTACTAAGAAGTAAAAACACTCTTAAGTTTATGCTTTGCTAAAGACCAAAGCTAGGAATAAGGCTCCATGTTCTCAGGTCTGTAGTTTAACTACTAGACAACTGTCCATCCTTGCCTTTCTTTCTTTTAAAGTCACAGAGAGACAGAAACAAGTAAAATTTACAGGTTAGCCACCAAGAATTTTTTTCTAGATGTCACATCAGGCTGTCAGCAGTGAGCAAGAATGTAGGTTGATACTCAATTTAAGAATAAAGAAGGGATATAAACATCCTCAGACTTCTCTTCCACATGGAATATATTATGTTATATTATATTGCAACCTTGTATGAGCAACACTGTCTAAGGCACACTAGACAGATAGGCAAGCATGGTAAATATCCCAATCAATTATATTGTCATTGTTTATGAGGCAGAAATCTATAATGCATCCTTGATACTGTGTCACTGATCATAACTGGTCTTAAAGAAAGAGAAAGTTGAGTTTGAGGTATCTCAATATATTAAAACCAATAAATTAAACTACATGAGCATGAACATTCCCTCCTATTTCTTCACAAACTCTCACACATCTTATTGTTCTCAGTCTCCCAGAAAAAGCACCAAAAATGCTAAATGAAATTAGACAATGAAAAGAGAGAGTCTTCCAAAGGACTTTAATTACCAGCAGGCAAGATGGATCTCTGTATATGATGGACCTTACCCTGCCAACCTAGCCTACCAAAGGAAAAACACTAGTGGCTGAAATCCCATAGCTGCTGCCACCACAGCTGCTCCTGCCATGAACCTTCCCATTGCTGCTGCTCTGCTACTTCTCATTGAGCTGCCAGGAAAGTTGTAGCAGCAACAGGAGCCAAAGCAATAGCAACAGCAGGTCTCTCATTTTAGAGAGCATTTTGCATTAAGTAGCTTCAGTCTCAAATACTAGATTGCTTTTTCATTGGACAGGTAAAAAGTGAATCTGCTATTGCTTAGAATAACCACACAAAAAGAGCTTCTTAAACATCAAGCAGTTAGAATGAAAGATTGTTTGTGACTTTTTTTTTCCCTTCTACACATCAACCAGCTCTCCCAGATACTCCTGATCACAAAGAAACACCTCTCCCCTTGCTTTCCTTCTCTCTACTCTGCCTTTATTTTTCCAGCCAGTTGTTCTCCTTACAAACCAGTCCTTGCTTCTTAGTTTCATGTCCTACAACCTCACAAAGTGTTTGGCCCACCTAGTTCTCTCTCCCCTACTTGTTTCTTTCACCTATTCATTTCCTGACCCAAGAGTCTCACTCTCTAAATCAAGTACCTTTTGCTTTCTACACTGCACAGCCAAGCACTCCACTCCTGGCACTTCTTACTTCTCCCTCCTGCACCACCCACTTGCTGTGGCATCCAGATTGTCCATGTGAACTCAGCTTCACAGAACCTGATGGTCCCTGCAGCTCATTATCTCCTGGGAAAAACTTGATGGTTGTTTTCTTAGCCAAGACACTTCCCTTCATAATTCTACTTTTACTCTTCTTAACATTAGCTGAAAGCATGGAACTCTAGAATTAACACAAAACCCATCATATTTTCCTATTATGCGCATCTCTTCTTATTATACTTCATCATTAGTTGATGACACAACAGACAAGTCACCTCTTTCTTTTTCTGCTCCCAATCTATGCTTGTCTCATCTAATCAGCACTTCATGCTAGCGACTCCCTTTTATTATGTGCTTAATACAGTGCATAGCACTGGGAGGCCTAGATTTCTACTGCATCCCTATATCCAAATAATTATTATTAGCCCTTTTTTTCAGCTACCATATATTTCACCCCCAGATTCACCTACTGCAGTAACTTTTTTATAGTCTTCCAGTTACTCTATAAACTAAGGTTTGGTTAAGGTTGCTGCAGACAAATGACTTGATCCTTCCATCATCATTAAAGCCTTTATATCTACGAAATGGTGATACACGCCTTAGGAAATACTGCTTTCAGGAGACTACTTTGATATTTGAATTAAAATATAGTGGTTATAAAAATCTGACTAGGTATTTTCAAGCACAGACCTCGAGGCAAGACCAGAGCCTTGACTTTGGAATCACGTTCTGCTCCTAAATTCAAGGCCAGGTAAACATCTTCAGCCCAAACTCAGCCCTTTCTGCATCCCTTGGCTACACCCCTTCTCCTATTAGTCAATATTGCTCTTACAGAAAGAAAAAAAAAACAACAAACACATTAAAATCTCAAAAGTGGATGATTGCTGCTCTGGAAAATCTTTTTTCTTCTTCCTTCAAAGGCCCTATCTTTCACTCATTACATATGGCTGAAAGACAATAGTCATCTGAAATATGAAAGCTCTTCTAGTACAAAGGTGACCACACAAGGCTAAATGCAATAGGACTAAAAGCTCTTCTCCTTTTGTGTTTGCTGTGTGGGAAAAGAACCAAGGATTTGTTGAAACAGCAATCTGACAAAGAGAGAGAGAAAGAAGTAACAGCTAATCATCCCTTCCCCACTAAAAGACTAAAAAGAAAATCGAGACATTAGAAGAGAAATCCTCGCATATAAAATAGCAGACATTGCTAAATCCACTTCGCATCATGTATTAGCTACCCTTTACATGGTGGTCAGAAAAATCAAAATCTCTCCTTTGTTCACAGTTTCATTATTATTACTCTCCTTCTACATCACTCCCTCTGTTTAATAGCCTGGGGTCAGGTCCCAATTTACCAAACTGCACATTGTTAACTCTATAATGTATTTACTTCCTTCTGCCTTCTCAGCACAATATTACCACCCAGGCATTGCAGAGAATATATAACGTATTACAGTCTGCAGTATGACTTGCATACTTAGTCAATAAATAAAATATGGAATACTTACAAAGAGCTTACACCCATCAAACTGAATACACAACATATGATTTTATCATATTCAGCTGTACTTTCTAAAAACAGTGTTAGTCTTCCTCTTTTTTGTTGTGCAACAGAATATGACTAGCCTTTTCAGAGTTTGACAAAGGATGAAAACCAGGAATCTCCCTTTCCAGCATGGCCCACAAAAAAGGCTGTCAAAACTGCAGTTTTTATGCTCGCCTTGGTATGGGGACCCTTAGTTTTCTGAGGGAGATCCCCTGACAGTCGAAATGACAGCTTCTACACTCTGCAACAGCTCCACAGTAGGAAAAACTGTTGTTGCTCCATTCTAAAGTATTCCTTATAAAGGACACCACAACTGCCCTGCCACCATGCTCAGCTCAGGGGCTAAACAAAACAGGTTGGTCCTGGGCCTTCTTCTATCTAATAGTCCAAATTAACCACAATTTTGACAAAAATGGATGACACTAAAGTTCCTATGACAACAAAAATCTGAACCCATTTTTTTGGTTATTGCTAGCTTCAGTAGTCTGTTCATTTATCAATCACTTAGTCATGGAGCCTGCAGATTGGCCATGTCAAAGCTTTTGCTGACTGCTAATTCTCTTAGGTGATGTATATTGCACAAATAAGAAAGCTACATTAAAATGCCAGCTTTATATACAGCATGACATTTTCCATTCTCCCTGAAATAATATATCATAGTCATGTTCACACTCATTCAGCCTCCCGCGCTGTAATTTATTGGGAAACTGTTCCATAATTGCTAGTATGACTTTGACAAGAATTATATGATGAGAAGATTTCAGTCATTAACCATCTAGAAATATCAAGTGTTATCCTCATTTATGACAATGAAAGCTACGTTGACACTTCATCCAGTCACATCACTTTCTATATCCATACATATTACCCCTTAAGGAAGGGTGCTTTTCTCCTAGCTGCTATGAAGAGCCCAAGGAGGCAGCAAGACAGAATCTTCAAGCCTTTTCAAAGTAAAACCCAACAGCCCCTGAACCAAAATACTCTACCCCCTAGCTATCACTGCATTTGTGGAAAGCCTATGAAAACCAAAACATATAAAAATAATGCCACAAGTAGAGAAAGAAAATAGAAATACAGTTGTTATCATATATGGTATGATGGAGCTGGTTGATTTACTATGTCAACATGCACAAAGGAAACATTTGTATGTTTATTTCCCTGGATATAGTACCATTCCACTTCATGCTGTGTTGCATGCTGTAGCTCAGTTTCACTGCAGAAGAAATTGCCCATCAATTCATTCTCCTGGATATTTCTCTGCCTTTAACACTGAAAGCACTAAGGCAAAAAAACGAATGCCTAGCAGTAGCCTTTCCAGTCCACATTTACATGCTTAAATATACTTGTTAAGCATCATCAGACATTATTGGATCAAAGAGAGCTCTGGATGCATCACACCATCAACCTCTTCAGCATTAGTTTAAAATCATGTTTCATGTTTCAGTGGCCAAATATGGACTTAAAGTTAAGCATCCATTTCATTATGATGACAGGTATACCTTGCTCTACTCCATTGCTATGGTAACAGATACGGTAGCCATTAAGATTTATGGTAAAATGTATTCCCAAAAGGTAATTTTTTTTCATCCTCACTTGTATGATCGTACCAACCTACCTAATTACAAAGAGAACTCAGAGGATATGCTCTTAGCTGAGCTCAGCAGCTCCTACAAGTCTTGCATTCACCTTCTTTGGGTTTAAATGCAGGAGATAAAATATACTGATGCTTTAAACAAAAGATGTGAAAGTCTTGCTCCAGATGGAAGTAATGAAAAATTAAGAGGATATCATATGCTAACCAGGACTTAACTGAGTACAGCTATCCCAAATCCTGTACAGCATGAAAGGGAAAATATTTATCACCTGTGAGAACATAATTTTTGGCTTCACTGAAAAGCAATGGAAATTATTAAAAAAAAAAAACCAGACACATTTCCTGCCTGTTACTGAACACACATCAGAATTCTTCTCCTGGTTTAACATTTTAAATATACCTTATGGTGAGACTATTTACATTCAAAGCTGCAAATGTTACAGTTTTCATCAAAATTCTCAGTTTTCAAAATTTTTATAAGTCAGGTAAGGGAAAAAAACTACTTCAGCAGCAGCTGAGAAAATAGTGTCACAGCTGGCACACAAGTAGCTGGGAAAATGTTCTTAAGCTACAGCCATTCAAGTAAAAGCATACCACAGCAAACAATTACTTAAGTTCTCTTCCTGTCTCTTTTCCTTGTCAAGCTGAAAAGAAGCCAGTATTGCATTAATGAAAATATTTTCACAATATTTTAAATTATGAAGTTGTTTTGTACTTTTCTTTTTTAAACATGATGGTGTAAAACTAACGTAGAAGCTGATTTAGTGTTCAAGGTTTCCATGGATCAAGGTTTTAAAGTATGTTTTTCTTCTAATCAAATTTTCAGTATCAACCTTTGCACTTGTAAATATACATGTAACAACTATCTGGCATCTAGTGGGTAGCTCTGATACTTTCTGAAGGGCTCCCACTGATGCTGAGGCCAGACTGTACACCCAGCCCTCAAAAAAACACAGGAATGCCTAAGATGTTTCGAGGGAAAATAATATAGCCCTCATCTGAAAGGGGTCCTGGGGACAAGATGTATTACATCCACATAGACAAGGGTCTCTTGAAAATGGTAGTCTAACATAACTGAACTAGTACTATATGACATGGGACAATCAGTGTAAATCTGTAGTAAACCAAATAATATTTAAAATGTTAGCTGCTTCCAAAAGGGATGAATAATATGATATTTAAATTGAATTGAAATATCACCTTGTAAAAAGATAATACACCTCTGTAGTTAGATTTACAAAAAGAGGTATTCCAAGAGGGCACAAAACAACTTGAAGCAACACTGTAGGTTCCTGCTGCCAAAGAAACCACTTCCTAAAAGACTTCAGAGCATGTTTCCTATTTGTCCATGTGATTATATCCTTCCCACTCCAGCACTACACATAGTGCCCATGTTGCTTCTGAATTTTTTTCAAACCACTTTAGAAAGTGGAAAAAAAATTTTTAAAAAAATCAACAGTTCTCAGCTATAGTGATATCATCCAGTGCTATAGCAAGTAAATTCAGAGCTATCAAGAAGTAACAGCCAGGAATAAATGAATCATTTCACCAGATGTTACAAACATCTAGATCTTTTCCTTACCTGCCTCCTGTCTCTCTGAGACGATGATGAAGAGGAGGCACTTCTATGTGATGGAGTGGATGTTTTGTGAGCTGGAGATATGCTCTTCTCCTCTGAACTCATCTTTGCAGCAAACTTGTAGTAATGATCTTGTGCTCTTGTCACTCATGTACAAAAAGGCAAGGAATAGTCTTCTGCATCCTTCTGTTTCACAGTTTATGGACAGCCAAAGAGGAATTCAATCTCAGCTGAACTGCACCTTAATAAAGAAAAATGTGAGAGAAAGAGTGAATAAACACCCTCGCTCCAAAGTAGCTCTGCAGCAAAGAAATCTGTTGACAGTCACTATTTAATCCAACACATCTCCCAGTTTTTTACTTCCCTTCCTAACAACTATCCACTACAAACACAAATAAATTGGTCTGCATTCTCACAGAAGATGAAGGTGATATTACATTATTTCAAAAACCCCTACGGAAAGGCTTAAGGAATTTACAATTCTCAGGCAAAGACAAGGGGTCATTATCCTATCTTGCATAATATCATAACATTATCAAGTAACTCCTTAGGACTGCCTGTACAACACAGATACCACTGAACACCCCATTATAACCAGTACTTCTTAAAAATCCTGCAGTTAGAAAGAACTCTGCAAGTTGGTTTTTAAAAGCAGGTCCCTCTTTCAAAGATGGTGGCCTCACTGAAGGGGTAGACAACCCAGTTTCACGCATCAGCACCTTTCAGATGGTGCAGAGCTCACCATGCGCTCAGATCTTGCTCTCAAAAACGACTGAAAGGTAATACAAAATGTTTTGACCAGAAAATGCTTTCAGCCACCCCCTGCCCCATGCCACTCAGGGCTGGCGGAGACTAGAGGTGTCAGGAATGAAGGAGTGAAGCTGAACCTGGGAAAAAAATGGGAGGAAAGCTGTTGTTTCTATGTCTTTCATTTCTCTCTACCCAAATCTATTTTAATTGGCAATAAATTAATCTTCCCTAAGCTGAGTTTTGCCTGCAACAGTAATTGATAAGCAGTCTCCCTGTCTTTATCTCAACCCATGAGCTTTCTCATCTTATTTTCTCCCCTCATGCCCCTGAGGCAGGGGGGAGTAAGTGGCTGGGTGGGTGTTTGGCTGCTGGCCAGGGCTAGCCCACCACAGCTACAGGGGCCATCCTCTTTACTGTTTACTCAGCCGCTGCTATGTGTATTACCTCTTTGCGAGTATTAGATGCTTTCTCTCACCTACTTTTCTCCACCCAAACTTTTAATTTCCATCCAAGAACAGAAAAATAGATACTTAGAGCAGCACAGAAGGTATTTGTGTTAATGAATAGTCAAATACTACCTGTCAAACACTATCAAAATGTTGCAGGTACATCACCAGTACATCACGACAGTTCAGGAACGGAGTTATATTTCTCAATGTTTAACAAATTACTTTGATCTTGCTTCAGCTGATAGATACTGTGTCTGATCTTCCATTAACCTTGGATAAAATGTTTCTCTGAATGATGTTATCTGCTTGCCACTAGCATCTATCTTCTCCACCGCCCTCTCTCTAATTTTGAAGTGGTGCCCTTCCACATACACTGTGATGACAGCACACCAAGGGTCAGTACAGCAAAGCTAGCTTTAGATGGGCATGGAGAAAGGTGTTGTCCTGCACAATGTTAAAAGAGATCAGGACAAAAATACATTAACTAACACTCAGACATGACTGCAGGCTCAAGAAATTATGACATATTGAAGACAGAGCTCTAGCTTCTCCAATCACAACAGATAGCCATGCAAGAATATCATCCTGAATCCAGATACTCACACAAAGGCAGCTAAATAATTAATTATGCTGTGTGTTGTGGCCACCAGCTTTTGAATACTGCACCCTAACAAACACCCTTCTGCTGGAGCTGAGATCTGTGATGACTTATACATGACAGACATCTTTTCTGCTTGCTGTACTATGGAAAGTGGAATGACTTCACTTTATTAGTTAGCAACACTTTTGCAAGTACAAATCTCATCCATATCTTATGGATGAGCTTCCATCTCCATCAAGGAGTCTCCCATAGAATGACAGATCCCACATAATATCCACAGAGCCCACATAGCATCCCGGTGGCATGACTGGGAGGACATGGCTGTTCCACCAGTAAAAGCTGCCCACACAGCCTGAACGTCTTGGCAAATTCTCTATTCTTTTCAGGATAACAAATTCCTGCTAGAAAAAGCCTAAGAAGATGGATTGTGCTGGAGCTGCTAGAGCCAGCTACAAGACAGAAGTTGCAGGAAGAAAGAAACAAGCTGCACAGCACATTTGTTTCAAGACTTCAGAGAGAAAACATGATGAAGTTGCACTCAAAGAGAGGCTTTTCCTTCTATCCTAGCATACCAAGGACTGCTGATCTAGTTTAACAGCATTTTCATATCCTACAAATGCATCAGGCAAATTTTAGTCAAAGAGGTATGCCAACAGTGACATCTCAAGGTCTATGCAATTTTCATATAAATCAAAAATCAAGTTACAAAAATTGGAACACAAAAATTATAATCCAAGTTCACAAAGCTGTGCAGAACAGTTGAGTTATTTAATAGCTAAAAGGACAAATTTCAGTCACTTTCAGCTATGAGGTCACTGAAAATTTTTTAGCAGAGCAGCCTTCGGGCAAATGAAAACCCAACTCTTTTTAAAACATCTGAACTTCACTCAGTTGACTCATGTGGAAAAATTTATGTTTAGTATTGGCACAGGAGGACAGTGATCTAGCACTTCAAGTGTGTTTTTAAGGCTCTCGGGAAGCAGAGGTGCTGTTGCAAGAAGCAAACACAATGCTAGCAGGCAGTACACAAGAAAAACAGTTCTGTAAATAGTTGCCAGGTTTAAGATTCTGTGAAGTATGGGCTTTTCTTTTGAAAGGTATTTAAAAAAAAAAAAAAGTGGCTTACACCTGAGCCACACTCCACAGTGGTTCTGTGGCATCCCCCAAGCATTAAGAGCTGAACCTAACCAACAGCTTGCTCAAACCACACTGATTTATTGATAGCAGTCTCCCAAAAAGATATATAAAACTAATCCACCCCCCTTCACACTACAAGAAGCAAACATTCCTTCTTGCCCTATTAAACAGCAACAATAACTTCAATACAAAATTGCTATTACTTATACATAGAAATTTCTGATAAAGGAACAGTTCAGGGTTAAAAGTCAAAAAAAGGCAAGTGGGATATTTGAGAAAACAAGTGCTGTAAGCAAAACAAAAAATATTAATGTAAACTAGCAAGAGGTAGCATTGAGCTTTTGGTCATTGTTCTTGTACATTGAATTTGGATTCTCTTTATATTGCTAAGAGCTTATCTTCCAATTTTGGCTTAAAATTTGGGTAATACATCTTTTTAGAGGATGTCAGAAGGAACAAATTTAGTGAAATTGATGTAAAGAGACGCCAGTCTCTCTGTAACTAAGATTGAAGCAAACAATTATAAATCTAATTTTTTGGCCAATAAATTCAATTTACCAAAGTGAAACCAATGCTTTTGAGACATTTTTCAGGGGCTTTTTCCATCACTCACTGGCAATTTTGCTATTGACTTCAGTGGGAACAGAAGCAAGCCATATACCACGGTAGACTGTTTCTAGAAAATAATAGAAAAATCTAAAAACACATTCAAAAATTATGATGTTGGGTTTGAGGTGGGTGGGGGGTGTCACCCTAGTAATTGTGCATTTGTTCTGATACTGTTTCCTGACAAAGACCAAAACATCTGACTCATTGTATGAGGCCAATTTTATCATCCCTTTACCTCACAGCAAATATGTCTTCAACCTGAAAGTATTTTAATTTATTTCAGTCAGGCAACTCGGAAAGAATGGCATTATCTGGCATAACCAAGGGTAACAGTATTGGCCATTGGTTATTAATTTCTGTTTATCCAAATTTCATTGACCTGTAGGCTGCATTTTGCACTGCGCCAACTAAATCCCTCATGAACTGCTCAAAACCACCTGTCAGTTTAGGAACATAAGTTGATTCAGCCCATCAAATGTGGCCGTGCATTGGCTTGCCTGAAAGCTGCTTTGCCATGAGTTCCCAAAGAAGGAAATATATTTATTGCTTCCAGTGTGTAAGAAGAGACAGACTTCCTGGAACGTGAAAACTAGACACTGCAGAGAGATTTCGCTCATCCCAAGTACCAGCTGCCTGGCTGCGAGTTTTGTCTTCAACTTTTTCCATTGGCATCTCAACTATTTTGTATTTAAAACACCATCTGTAATTTAGTAATCATAAAAATTATTTAATGGTTCTTCAGTACATTCTCTTCTAAGTTATTTACATATTTTTTATATAAGGTGATGTATATAGAAAGGTAAAATGCTCTGCCCAAAGTCAAGGAGAGAGCAAGTCTTGCAAGCAGAACATACAGCGAGGTCTTTTAATTCTGATGCATAAGGAAAAATACCACGTGCCATGATTCTAACATCCTCCAGATGAGGCAAAACATCTGTATCTAATCTTATTCATAAAGGAATACAAAATTAGTGTACAGTGTACAGGCTACAATAAGAAATTATTTAAGAAATATACTAAAGATTCTTCACTGAGTAGTTAAGAAATTGTTTATTCTTTCTTAAATATCTGGTACTGAATACTTCTTTTATAAATGAGAACTATTCCACCACATTCTTGCAGTTCACCCCTACTATGTTTATTTCTTAAGCTAGCCTTTGAATACAAGGTGGGGTTTTCCCAATAATGTTTTTGTGCTTGATCTCAATTGTTACAGCTTTTCCAAGCCTTGGGGGGGGAGAGGGGGGAGGAGGAGTGGAAACCTAGGGATGCCCCATTCCCCATTCTTTCTCTACTTCATTTTTGAATTTGAACATATTTTACTACAGAATTATTTATTTCCTCATTTATTCTCAGTTCATTAGTGTTGTGTTTTGGTTTCTTTCCCCCGGTGTCTTAAATCAAGGATTAAACGGGTCTTAAAGTCATTCTTCATTTCATTTCCACCCACAAAGGGTTACTGTCCCTTTCAGTCTCTTTCTGTGTAAATAAATAAATAAAGGAAAATTACATGCTTTATTTTTCATATCAGAAACCACTGTTTTTTACAATAGAGATACTAAGTTAACCCAGAAGTCCTGTCTTCTATCATCTGAAACAAAATTATTTCAGATGCATCAAAATGAATGACCAATCCAGTAACAAGAAGTAGCGTGATTATTTTTTTTTATCAATGTTACACTAAATAGTTTGAAAGATAAGGAATCACTAAGAGCTACTTACTGATTTCTCATCACCTTCTATCCCAGGTTACAATAATATGCTTGATTCAACATCTCTTAAAAGTATTTCTGGGGAATTCTGTAGACTGGACTATTCAGTAGTATAAAAATAGTGAAGACGACACTGACTCTCCATATAAAAATCCATTACTCTTCATTTTCTTCACTGAACAAACTACATTATATCTGGAGTTGCACAGATTGTCATTATCTGAAATTTAATTTTTAAATTGAGTATTTTTACGTTACTAGCTAAAGAAAAAAAATTTTTTAAAAAAAGAAGGGGGGAGGAATGGAATGGAGAAAGGCTATTTTTATTGGGGGGGGGGAGGGGAGTTAACAGGTTTAAAAGGTCCAAGTGAGATACATACAGAAGGAATGAAATGAGACAGTACACCAGGGAGCAAAGTGGGCAAAGACTTGGGAAACACAAGTTGTGTAAACTGCATAAAGTAAATGGGTGACAGAGGAGAGAAGCAGCCTGTGGAAATAAATATTAGCAACATCAGAGGTATCGACATTGCAGCTATCTCGCTTTACAAGCCACCACTATACGACAAGTCCATTGACACTGGTTAGGGAATCTCTGTCCTCTCCCAAAATCTGATGATGTTCCACTGAGCCTGAGCAACTGCACCAACTGCAGCATCGTTTGTGAAAAAGCTATTAGTAGAAGTAACGAAAACATACAAATACATGACTTGCGTAAATCCAGAGTTACAAATAAACCTGCAGGTCACATAACAGATAAATGGAAGTTCTCAATGGGTAACTCCAAATGAAGTCTGGATTCAAATAAGAGACTTCTGTGATAAATGTTATGTTGTTTCTCACTCTGATTGAGTCTTTTCTGCAAGAATGCCCAGAATACTTTATAGATTAATAACTTGTGCAGTATTGGAGTAATTTGAGAAGACAATTTAGGGTGCAGAACTGAGTCTCTAGACATAAATGAACCAAAAATATGTGACTGTCACTGGCTTATTTCAAGCACTGATCTATCCATATGGGGCTGTTTTTCATTTGGGAGGGAAGAGGTTTTCTGTGGTGCTCTGCGGCTGTATAACATGGTGTAGGGTTCAGTTATAGGGAACTTAGTTATTGGGCCTAAAAGTAGCTCATGGTCACAAGAGCATTCCAGACACCTTTAGAAGGCTTGAACAGAATAAACAAGAAGATAGAAAAAGAAAGATCCCAATTAGAAAAACACAGGTGCACATTCCACGATAAAGGGAACTTGGCACAAACAACCTCAATTCAGGGGCTTATCTCGACCAATTGGACTAAGACAAGTCTTGCATGCTCTAATTAATATGGCCAATTATGTCCTGTGTTTATGCACGTGTACAGAGCGGGTATAACTAACTTTATCTTACGTTTGTGCGCGTGGACAGTACCGATGTAACCAATCACCGTTTATGTTTGTGCGCGTGGACACCAAATGCTTGCATGCAGCAACCAATCAGAGTTTCTAAACAACTTAGAGAATTGTATAAAAATGATCAGCTAAGCTCAATAAATGGGCGACTTTAATCATCATATTGGTGGTCTATCGTCCGGGCCCCGCAGAAATAAAACCTAAACCCTACACATGGTCATTCAATGTTTGAGCACTCACTGAAGGCCAACCTTTGTTCTCATATTATGAGAAATATGTAACTGCCTGTTGCCCCCTTTACTGCTGACCCTCCATGCAGGAAAATCATAATGCTTTTGTTACAGTACATGAATGTTGCAAACACAAGAATATAATGAAAATAAAACATGTCAGTGTGGTAGCAATGCTGTGGTGATTTAATAGACCACTTACAGGAAATAAGCCTTTTTTTTTTTTTTTTTTTAAATGAATGAGTGAACCAATCCCTTTACAGCCACAGTTTGAGAATCCACCACATCATTTTAGCAAAACATCAACTTTTTGGGAAAAAGCTTTAATCAATTTATTTTAAGATTTGTTTTATTTGCAGGTCCTGTCAGAAATAATAAAGGGCCAACTCTAGAATCAGGAAAATTATTGATTACATTTGGCATGTTGGCAATAGGGAAAAAAATTGAGCAACCTTTTCTCTTTTAAGTCAAAATCAGTAATTCTCATCAGGAAAACCAATTTCCCACATTTTTCTAGCACAGTTTTAATAGCACAATTGCTCCAGTAGTAACTTTCAAGGCTAATATTTAAAGTAGTCATCAAAAATCACATGTCCTAGACCTCTGACCAGATATCCTAGATAGATACCAAAACAACATTGTTGATCTAAGGGGACCACTGATGACTTTCAGGTCCAATATTTATGAGTAGGAATACATGAGGTGTGTGATGGGTTGACTCTGGCTGGACGCCAGGTGCCCACCAAAGCTGTTCTATCACTCCCCCATCCTCAGCTGGACAGGGGAGAGAAAAATATAACAAAAACTTGCGGGTCGAGATAAGGACAGGAGAGATCATTCACTAATTACCGTCACGGGCAAAACAGACTCAGCTTAGGGAAAATTAGCTCAATTTATTACAAATCAGCCAGAGTAAGGTAATGAGAAATAAAACGAAATCTCAGAACACCTTCCCACCACCCCTCCCTTCTTCCCGGGCACAACTTCACTCCCGGATTTCTCCACCAAACCCCCCCAGCGGCACAAGGGGGACAGGGATGGGGTTTACGGTAATCACACGTTATTTTCTGCCGCTTCACCTCCTCAGGGTGAGGGCTGATCACGCTCTTCCCCCGCTCCAGCGTGGGGTCCCACCCACGGGGTCAGTCCTCCACGAACTTCTCCAACGTGGGCCATTCCCACGGGCTGCAGCTCTTCACGAACTGCTCCAGCATGGGTCCTTTCCACGGTGTGCAGTCCTTCAGGAGCACACTGCTCCAGCGCGGGTCCCCCACGGGGTCACAAGTCCTGCCAGAAAACCTGCTCCACGGGCTCCTCTCTCCGCAGATCCGCAGGTCCTGCCAGGAGCCTGCTCCAGCGCGGGGTTCCCACGGGGTCACAGCCTCCTTCAGGAACCCACCTGCTCCGGCGTGGGGTCCTCCACGGGCTGCAGGTGGAGATCTGGTCCCCCATGGACCTCCCTGGGCTGCAGGAGGACAGCCTGCCTCACCAGGGTCTTCACCACGGGCTGCAGGGGAATCTTCGCTCCGGCGCCTGGAGCATCTCCTCCCCCTCCTTCTTCACTGACCTTGGTGTCCGCAGGCTTGTTTCTCTTACATGTTCTCACTCCTCTCTCCCGCGGCTGTTTCTCACTCTCCCAACTTTTTTCCTTCTTAAAAATGTTATCACAGAGGCGTTACCACTATCACTGATTGGCTCGGCCTTGGCCAGCGGCGGGTCCGTCTCAGAGCCGACTGGTATGGGCTCGCTCTCTCTCGAACACAGGGGAAGCTTCCAGCAGCTTCTTACAGAAGCCACCCCTGTAACCCCCCTCGCTACCAAAACCTTGCCACATAAAACCAATACAAGGTGCTACAGGAAAACTGGGAAATCTTACCAGCACTAAATGTTTTTTAAATAGATATTAGAATTCATATGACTGTGTTACCATTGCTCCTTTGAAGTATTTCAAAAGCTGCATGTTCAAGGTTTGGATAACAAACGTACATGTGTAATTGCAGGCATTCCTAACAACATTGGCATATACAAATTCTCAATCTGATACTATATACAGCAATACATACATACAATGCCTAAATACTGCCGTAAATCACACAGGAGGATCTAGAACCTGGCTGTAGGTAGGAAATGAGTCAAGTCCAGCATTACCCCTGGAGAGAAGCTCTGATACAGACCAAATTGCTGTACTTGGTCAGCACAATTTGCAATTTCTGTGATCACAGAATCACTTAGGTTGGAAAAGACCTTTAAGATCTTGTCTAAAGGCCTTCAACCTTCAACCCCATGCAATGCTACAGGCTTGGGGAAGAGTGGCTGGAAAGCTGCCCGGCAGAGAAGGACCTGGGGGTGCTGGTTGACAGCCGGCTGGATATGAGCCAGCAGTGTGCCCAGGTGGCCAAGAAGGCCAACGGCATCCTGGCCTGTGTCAGAAATAGTGTGGCCAGCAGGAGCAGGGAAGGGATTGTTCCCCTGTACTCCACACTGGTGAGGCCGCACCTCCAATACCGTGTTCAGTTTTGGGCCCCTCGCTACAGGAAAGACATTGAGTTGCTGGAGCGTGTCCAGAGAAGGGCAACCAAGTTGGTGAGGGGCCTGGAGCACAAGTCTTATGAGGAGCGGCTGAGGGAGCTGGGGCTGTTTAGTCTGGAGAAAAGGAGGATCAGGGGAGACCTTATCACTCTCTGCAACTACCTGAAGGGGGTTGTAGTGAGGTGGGTGTCAGTCTCTTTTCCCAAGTAACAAGCAATAGGACAAGAGGACACGTCCTCAAGCTGCACCAGGGAAGGTTTAGATTGGATATTAGGAAAAATTTCTTCACCAAAATGGTTGTCAAGCATTGGAACAGTCTGCCAAGGGAAGTGGTGGAGTCACCATCCCTGGAGGTGTTTAAAAGATATGTAGATGTGGTGCTTAGGGACATGGTTTAGTAGTGGACTTGGCAGTGTTAGGTTTACAGTTGGACTCGATGATCTTAAAGGTCTTTTCCAACCCAAACGATTCTATGATCATTGAAATTGCAAGTTGTGCTGACAACGTGCAGCAGTGATGATGACCTGCCCAAGATCATACTGTCGACCAGCAGCCTCTCTGCTGCAGGGTGATCGGGGCACGCACTCAGCCTCCCTCCTACAGCCACTCCACTGCTGGGCTTCAGCAAAACTCTGAGATCTCGTGTTCACTTACAAGGCTTACTGTGTGGTTAGATGTGGGCACTCATCTCCTTCACCTTATCAATTACTTTGCTAATTTAGCTAAATATATAACTAGATTTACATTGTGGCAATGCAACCACTAAACTCAATTAATAAAAAACCCAAAGCCTTGCTATTTTATGACTTATTTTATATGATGATAGACAAAGCAGTACTTACCCATTTTACACATGCAAGTTCCTGTAAATTCTTTCAAGATTAGAGAATTAATTGGCTAAGACACAATGTTTATTTCAATAAGCAAAGTCTAAACCTGTATCACTATTCTTAATTAGGCTATCACTTCTCCTTGACTGATAATCAATAATGCAGCAAGAGTAATGGACAAAAAAAGAAACATATTTCATAGATGTCATGTTTTACAGCCCTACATTTAACAACCTCCCATAACAAGCATTTGTTGGAAGAATTATCAAAGAAATTAAAATGAATTAACATGGTGTTTCCCAAAACAGTGACTAAGTTTATTAAATGCAGTGGGTTTTAAAGTCCTTAGGCTCTGCTTTAGTGGTTAAATGGTGGTTTGTTTGTTTGGGGTTTTTTTTGCGGCAGTGGGAATCTTGTGGGGTTTTTGCTTTTAAGAAGGTCTACTTCTGTATGTAGTCTCTACATCTTAAACAGCATATTCCACAGGAGACTGCAGTATCAGCAAACATCACTGAGACACTCTTATTTTCATGTCATCCTTAACAGTACATAGTGCCCCCCAACACTTTACACCTGGTACAATTTCTTTAACACCAAGGTATCTTTTTTTTTTTCTGAGTGGCTAGTCCAAGTATGTCTCAATAATATAAAAAGTAAAAATAATATTAAAAAATTACTTGCATGGGCATATATCTGTAAAATACACAATTATGACAGATGACTTCAAATAGGTGGATGAGGTCAAAAAACAGATAATCAGATTCAGACAAGAAGAGGTCAGTACAACATCTGCCTTTCCTATTTTCTGCTTGCCTACATGATTAAGCAGAGTTTTCCACCCTTCCAGAAGCCCTGAAGCATATGTGGTAATTAGTGGAGTTCCAGTATGCCCAAACCTCCAGTTTAAATGATAATTTCAAAATAAGCCCTCAACTCATTTGCAGTCTCTGAGGATTGCCTCAATAGCTGAAGTGACCCTAGGATTTTCATTAGGATGTCTTTGTTGTTCCATGTTCCTCAGGCTATCACAGTAATAGAATACTTTTGATTTGCATGGCATGGAAATTTTTTGCATACTACAAAGGCAGCAATATCAACCTGTGTTGTATGCATTTGTAACAGACTGCTGTGAGCAGAGACTTAAGCTTGTATACATATTTGCAAATACATAAACACAAATATGCAATATGTACCAGTTAAACATTAAACAGGAAAAAGTAACTGGTGGACATTATCATCCTTTCTAGACTAACATAAGTCTAGAACACCTTTTAAAAAAAAACAAACCAAAAAAACCCCAACACATACTATTCCATCCTTCCACCCCTTTTTAAAGCTGAAAACATTGCTGGGAGATTTTTGTTTCCATCAAAATTTTTTCAAAGAATCACATTTTTCAGTTCTTGAAAAAAAGCCATAAAGAGATTGACAATTTTAATCAAAACTCAGGAAATGCTTTAAAGAATAAAAAATGTTTCGTGTATCCTGACTTTTTTCATGGGAAAAACCCTCACAATTTTCAACAAGCTCTTTAAAAAAAAAAAAAAAGCAACTTCTTTTTTCCCTTTTTTCCTTATTTTAGTAATGAATTTTTTCTTTACCACTGGGCAACTTGGACAAAGGAAAAATAGATTCTTAAATTGCTTTTTAATTAGCGTCTCAACTGGACAGTGATCCAAAGCAAGGAACCTAATTTCCCTTATAAAAGGGCTACAAAATGTTTTCAGAAAAATGGTACTAATACTCCAGAGTGCAGGAGCCTAAAAGGTGCTTGTGGCCCTTGAAATCCATGTCTGGCTGCATTTTACTGCCCTTCTTTTATTAACCTATCTCTTGTTTCTCTGCATGTTTTATTTCCACTACCACACAAACATTACATTTTTGCTATGTGTTTCAAACCTACCAAGTAAAAGTTTGATTCCGAGCAAATTAAGAACTGCCTATTTTATTGATTTTGAATTTTGAAGAGTGTTATCATCAAATGCTTGTAGGGAGGATGCCACCAAAAAAAAAAAAAATCAGTGCTGTCTCAATATAAATGCAATGTATTTATGGGGGCAAATACAAGACTAGTTGATGGAGTTTGCTCAGGTCATGAAGAACAGGGGGGAGAGACAAAACTGGCAGATTACTCGGAGCTTCCACTGAACCTATTTTTTGGGGTGCTAAATGGAAGGTCACATCCAGGAACAAAACCAGGATGCAATTTTATTCTTGGAAGCAATTAGCTTGACAAACAGTAAGTGTCATGGTGGATCACAGCTGCACACAATAATATAGTTAATGGCTTACATATAATCTGGGAAATACCAAGAAGGAATAGGGAGGCTGTATTACCTCTGTGACTGCTACTAAATCACTGTGTCCAGTTCTGCTGCCAACATTTCAAAGACATTCACAAATGGGTTCAAGAGAGAACCATGAGCATAACAACAAAATTGAAAAACATCACTACTAATAAAAGATTTATAGAGGTCAATCTATTTAGTTTGTCAAAGAGAAGATTGAAGGGTCACTGGAAGACAATCTATAGCCCACTACATGGAGGGGAAGGAATTTATGATTAGAATCCTTCTCAAAGGTATAAAAAAATCAAACAGGACAAAAAGAAGAGATAAATATGTGGTTAGAAATAAGGCACAGATTTATAATGGTGAAGATAATTAAACACTGATAAAATACACTGAGGATTACAATGTGTTTGTAGGAGTATAAAAAGACATTTTCAGATTAAGACTGGGATTTAAATTTATTTTTTTTTTAATATATTCCAAAGCTCAGCCATCACTGCTGATTTGGAAGCAGGAATTCATTCAGGGCAGTCTAATGGCCTATTACATGGTAAGAGTTCAGGCTAAATCATAATGCAGCCTCTCCCTCTCCCTTCCCACAGTTGAAACCAACCAACCAACAAAAAACCCAAATCAACCCAGAAAAAGATGGATAAACTAAAAGCAATAAAATTCTTTTTTTCTTAATCCTGATCTCTGGTGCACCCCATTAATATCTCTAGCTGAGGGTCTCCAATTTTATCCTCATATCTCACTAGGCATTTATTAAGCCTGATCTTTTGTATGGAACAATGTTAAATGTTCTTCAAGTCTAGAGAAATATATATTCTGATCACTGCTAATATTTGTTTTTCTTACTGCTTTAAAGAAATTTCTCTTACTGACACATATATTTAAAACATAAGTTTCCATGGAAGAGCAGGAGCACATCATAAAGTCATTTTTTTTATCTCATTACTACCTGAATTTCTTTGCACCTCCCTAAGTGATGGTTTCATTAGAAAGATAGAAAAGAAAAATAGACTGTTATTGTTCATGTCAAGGAAGTACAAAAAATGTCTCAAGCACTTTACAAAAACATTAGGAATCACAGGCATGGCTGAAAAGACCATGAGATGGAATAATCAATTTTGAAGTTCCTGCAAAGTCTAAGATACCTTGACTGGAATTACACTGAGCATAAGAATGGGCAAGTTGCTCAAAAGTAGTTTCCTGACAGAGCAAATCAGTGACAAAAAAATCCACAACAACCAAAAAAAAATCCCTTTTCTCTTAATGCACAGCTGGTTATCTGTTGACTCTCTTCCATGAGGGAAATACATACTATTTCCTATTATCACACTGAACACTAAGTCCTGCCCACATCAATAGCTAGATATGCTTAGTTCTTCCTACTTTTGAAATACTAATGAATCAACATTCAGCTGCACTGACAAAAAACACAGTGTAAAAACACTCAAACGTAACATTCATTTGCCATAGAAGGAACTCTCTACTTCCAACACTACCAATAATTTCAGCTGAAATTACACTCCACTAAATTGCCTCCGCCTGTGCACGAAGCATGATCTAATACAAGAACAGAAATGCCCTCAGGCACCTTGCACAGAAAAAATATCTGAATAGTCCTAGAATATTCTCATCATTGAAAAGTTGTAAGTTCTTCATCAATCATTGATTTCCAAAACATATTATAGACAGAAAACTACTCCTAATATGTATTGATTTTTATACATAAACAGATTATAAAACCAGAAGAGACTACTGTGATCATCTAACATAAATAGGACCAAGGGAATTTTCCAGCTTAGTTCCTGTTTGAAATAAACCATATAATTCTGCAAATCATCCAACACCAAAGCAAAAGTATCCAGTGGTATGAAGTGACCACAAATCCAAATAAGTTCTTATAAAAATTAATTTCCCTGCATTATTAAGAATGTGTATGCTATTTCTCCTTTAAATATGTCTAACCTCAAACCTTAGCCAAGGGCCCTTGTTAAACCTTTGCCTACTACATGGAAGAGCTCTCTTCAAATGCAAAATTTGCTAATGCACAAATACACTGTATTTAGTATTGATACAAGACTTCAGGCATCTAATGTCAGTTTTCACAGCTTTCTTAAAGATTTTTAATAAGTTTGATAAAATTTTAGAGAAGAATTGGCATAATTAAAGAATTGACAAACATTTTACAGTCAGTTGGGCAGAAAGGTCTGTATTTACTTACTTAAGAGGATGGCTAAAAGGTTGCTTGAGCACAATGGTAAGGTAACTTCCCACAGCAATGCACTTGCTTATACACTTTTAGACCTCAGCATGCTGCTTAATCACATTGCACCCAGTAGCAGACATGATGCGCTTCAATGGTATACTGGTCAGAGGTATGCTTGAGCAACTATTCCAATCACAGATGAATTTCACAATAGCCAAACACTTATATACTCCTAATAACCCACACTACACTCTTCCATTGGATTTATGCAAAAATGGTGTAAGCCATGCAAGACACTGGTTCCCAAAGATACGCTCCTTGCAAGGCTGTGTCAGCTTCACAAATTACAACAAAAAGCCAAGAGATGAAGGAAGGATCAAACTGTAAGAACAAGCAAACAAGAGTTACAGAAGTCTTTGGTCACAATTAACACTTGTATATCCATAACACAGCAATACAGTAAACATGCCAGCTGGTGAGCAGTACTCTCCGCTATTTCTTTGCGTGCTGGGAAACAACCACCCTTCCCTCCTAACATCAAACATTGCTACTCTCTTTAAACATAATATACAGAAATTCTACTTATACTTCCCCATAATTAGGTACAGGACACTTAGATTTAGTACCTTTCGGTGTCTTATAGAAAGCACCAACGTTAGTAGTGCCCAGCTGAGAACCCTGTTTCATCTCTCTTTAAAAACAACTTGCCTTTTAACACTTCAATGAGTGATGATCATTATTGCATGACGTGCTGCATTAGTACCATTTGTGAGATGTGAAATTAGTTTTCCTCTACTTGACACACAATAAACCACAACGCGTACAACGGCAGCGAAGAATAAGACTGAGGGACTTGGATGGAGCTATGTAATCTGGAAATAGGGTGTGCTGAGCTTAGTCAATCAACTGAAAAATGAGTTAATTTTACACAGGCCAGAGAGGAGGGCTATTCTGTGGTAGTGACCAACACTCACACCCACCAACCTTGCTAGGTGCTTGCGAGCTATTTGATGCTTAATAACATAACCATCCCCCAAGTGCCACACGAATAACCTGTGATAACCAGCACAAAGACTTGTAGGGATAACAGAGCAGCAGAAACACAAATCCCTAACATGCCACTATATATTACTGACACCTTAACTTTTTACTACAAATTCATTTTTCCCCACCATTTGTGATCTTGCATCACCCGAGATTCCCACAATTCCTCTGTGTCCTGCAGACGCATCCCTGTCAAAGCTTAACCTCTCTGCCCCCACTCCAGTATTTTTCATTCTTCCTTTCCCTCATCCTTTGACCATGAAGTACACACTAGCTCCCTACAGACCCAGTTACTCCTTTATATTTCATGACCATGCCAGGTCCCTTTTCCTCTTTCTTTGTTTATGCTCCTCTCATAAGTTGCACACAATCATGATCCTTTGAATTTATCTTTCCTTTTCTAACCCAAGCTCTATACGTGCCCCACTTCTTTCTGTTACACAGCACAGCCTAGGTCAGCTCACAGCAACAAATTCTCTAGAAGCAATTTAAAACATATTCTGTATTTGCAAAAAACTGCTCTTCAGGGGAGAGGTCATGGCTGCAGGTTCCAGTTACACGGAAAAAAATAAACGAAGAGGACCTACAATTAGAATTGAAAGACCCAAACATCTGTGCCCTGCCACTTTGCAATACACAGGCCTTTTTTCTCTCTCTAGGGCTGAGATATGAGAAAGTTTTTCTCCAGGTTGATCTGAAGAAAAAATGAATGGCATAACAAGAAGCAAAAGATGTCTTATTTCAACACTACTAAACCTGTGGTACACCATCATTTTTTCACAAACTATTTATAATTTTCTTTGCAAAACAATTTGTAACAAGGGGCTTAAAGTTATGCCAGCAACATCAGCACTTACACAGTATTTTTCAGCTGTACTTCTCAAAAGCATTTTAAGAAGTTTAACTTTAGCATGGAGTCAAGTCAGTCACAGCAGATGCAGAGTTTGCAAGTGCAATCAATTCTCACAAAGTCCTCATTAATGATCTGAAATAACAGTTCCATTCAAGTTCTAAATGGCAATGGGCTGCCAATTATGCACAACACTGTTTGTCATTGTGCTTTAGAAGAATATTTACTAAGAACTAATACATTTTCTTTTGTGCCCAAATGCAAAAGTCCCAAACTGATCTCAAGAGAAAATTCCAAACTGCCTCATTTCAATATGACTTTAAAGAGACCCAGAATAATTCTTTGGTTTTACTAGTAAGAAACAAATTCAGTTTTTGACAAACTAAATCATGTTTTAGGGTTGCATCTAATTTGCTAATGTTGTCAGCAAATAACTATTACCTTATGTTATCAACAAATATGAGTAACCTGGTATATTTATCAAAATTTAGTACAAATTCTTAATTAAAAACACCACACAAATACACTATCTCATATTCAGTTCCAAATTTTTGAAACTTTGATTTAGCAGTCTATTAACCCAAAAAAGAAATAAAATCCTTTCATTTTTATTAAGGAAATGTTATTATTTCAAAAACTTGATGGATTATACAGGAAATCAAATTTCTTCATTTTAATTTAATTTTTTGATCTTTTCAAATCATGCTATATTTACAAGGTACTTACATATTTTTCATTCTAACTACATTGATAAGAAAAAAAAACCCAGTTTTAAAAGCCCTCTGATTATTTAAGTTGAATTTAAAACTCCTTTAGAATAGGTAACACATAAAATGATATATTGCTCTTCTGTCTGTGAATGCCACAATTTCAAATTTTATGTTTGTAGAAATAGATATCATTAGAGAGATGCCTTTTGGAGAGCTTCTCAGAGTAACAGTGACGTAGACTAAATACAAAACCTGCAGCAAGCTTTGACACACGTCACAGAACTTGGAAGGTGAAAAATTGAGGTTTATTTTAAAGTATGATGAGAGAGAAGGCGAATGGATATTGTAGGGGAAAAAGTTTCCTTCTTTTCCTGAGCAAGCACAAGTGGCCCGAGTTGGTCAGCTGCTAACAAAATACGAGCAGCCAAATGTGAGGTTCAACTGTGAAAGCAACACTCAAGCATTTTGCTGTCTGATATGCATTAGCGTCAAAGCAAATAGCAAACGCCGCAACTGAAAAGTACAGCCAAAAGGCAAATCCAGCATCTGGCCTGCGCTGGCCAAAGGCAGTGACTCAGCTACAGTGACAGCGCATAGTAAGAGATGAATGCAAAAATCTAGTGGTCGATAGAATTACTACTGTAGTGCAGGAAACAGATGAAGTTAAGAAATACAGCAGAAAGAGGGCTCTTCTGCAGTCTTGACCATTTCCATGCTAGTCGGCTGGACAGGATGAACCATCAGTCACAAGCACCAAGTGAGGGCTTTTCATGAATAGTCACCTTGCTTATGCATAAAGGAAATGTAAGATTTCTTTCTCCAATACATTCAGTTAAAAGTCATCAATTAAGGATGAATTTAGATATGAGTTCTGTCTGAACTCAAATAACTGAAAACCTCATGTCATCTAAAATAATGCTTATGAACATCAGTGAAATAACAGAAAGCCTTGACTGTTCAACCTCTTCTGTGTTTCCTCTTCTAGAAGACAGTTAATGTTACATCATATGCATGGGGAGGTCTAAAAAGCCACACAATATACCAGTGAACTACATGGGGTTTTTTACTAACTCAGAAAATGTATAATCTTTCATGCATGTGGGATAACATAAGATTGACCAAGAGTAACTAAACTACAGTGCAGGCCTAAATCTGTTGCCATTTCGGCTCATGAAAAGATCAACAGTGCAGGAACAAGCTTGAAAAAGAAAACAAAAAGAAGTTGGAATTGTTCCTGCCGTGTGCTAATGCAACTATTCAAAAAGCTGCTTTTTTTGGACTGTTGCAATGGAAGTACTATCATCTCTTTATCAAAAAAACCCTGGGAATAGCACTGGAAAGTCAGTTACAATTATATATTATAGAAATTGTCACTGTTGGATTATGACTAATTTCTCATAATAAAGTTTTTATACACACACACCTTACAGAAAAAAAAAAGGCACTAAAAATACTTTTAAAATCTTGGAATATTTCATTAAAGTTGAAATATTTGTTTATTTACTGCTCTTCAGTTGTTTGACTGATTCTTAACTTACCGCCTCCTCATCTGTACAGTAACAATCTAGAAGACCACCCAAGAAAACGAGCATTTCAGTGAAAGCGTTTTCCTTCAACAACCACACTGCCCTGACAGAATAAAAGAGGAACTCTTCCACCCTCATGCCCTGGCTGACACCATCAGTCCCAGATACAGTGCAAGCATTGGTATTGTTTCACCTCTGTGTGTAGATTTCCGTATGTCCTTTTGCTATATATGGCCCATAGAACAATTTTCTACCAATCTTTTCATTATTAAATCATATTATCGTACTTGAAATACAAATCAGAATAGCAAAACAATTCTTACGTACTTTTAACTCAATGAAATCTAACCAAAATACAGACTGTTTTCCATCTAAGTATGAGTAGGACCAACAGCCCCAACAGGGAGCTGCTCCACATCTCCTACAGTTCACTCCACCCACAGAGTCTCCAAATCCCAGAGGGACTGGAGGATTAAGTACCAGTATCAGGTGTTAGCAGGGATGGTCACATCCTCACTTGTTTAGGTTATCCCTGCCTCTGATGCCAATGCTGCACCTGTGCTTTCTGCACGGCAGAAGTTAGAATGAGGGCTCATATGAAGTATTCGCCTGTCTGAACAGGACAGTAATTCTAAGGGGGACTTAGAACTTTTTACTCTTATTAGTTACACTTTGTCAACGCTAAGGAGTTGGATTAGCAACACAACTTTTCTACAACTTTTCTTCTGGACTTGGCCCACAAACATGCCATGTAAATGAAAGGAAGTTCGCTTCCAAAGTGTAATTCAGAGGAATCTATTTAAAAAATGTAACTCAATGAGTAATTTACAAAAATTGAGTTTCAAATCCAAAGCAAACTGTAAAGTACCGCACCTTTGTTTCAAAAACAGGCAAGCAAAACTGTCCAATCTAAATTTAGTAAGCAGCAAATAACCATATATTAGACTTCTGCATTAAGAGCGGTGAGCAACTGCAAACCAAGCTGTATCTGCAGATGCAACGAAGTCAGTGTGACTTTGCAGCATTTTAACCTTCCTCAGTAATTCCTGAGATTCGGGTCAGCCTACTCAAGAGGAGGATGGTTGTTTCTTTTGTGATGGGATTGCACTGAAAAGATACATTGAGAAGTATTTCAGAGGTATAAAATTTTTAAGTACTGAAAAAAGCACCAACGAAAATGATTGAATTCGCATGCACCTACTGTCTCAAATCATCTGAATGAAATGCTTGCTGCGCTGTATACACAGGATAGTTTGTGCAACGGTACCCAAAGACATGACTGTAAAAGTGCCAAGCACTCACCATAGCGCCAAGCAGCTTGCAGCATTTTGTCCTAAACAAAATTGAATAGAATATGGCTGTAACAGTTTTCTCAAGTTTGCAGCAATCCATCAGAAGCTTTTACAATCAGAAAGTCGTAATGGGACCATATAAGGCAGCGGCTTTGCACTCAAGTCCACAAATTCCTAGCAACAATGTGAAGCATTTCAAATTTGTGTTAATAGAGACAGAAATAAAACAAAAAAAAAAAAAAAAAAATTTCCATGACCCTACAGCAACTGCTGAAAATATGTCATTAAAAGAATGCCCTCCCGTGTGTTTATCTAGTGCTGATACACATCTGGTTTCAAAACGACCAGTTATTTCAAAATGACCTATTTTCTCAAGTACACAAAGAGGCTGTACATCACACATATCTATAATTTAACAGTTCCCCATCTTCAAAAAACGTCCCATTACCAACAAAACCCAGCAATTTTCTTTTATTCTCCCTCCAGTTCCTCTGCTTGCTTTTCCTCTGGTACCTCTGCGTCAATCCTCCCGTAAATTTTCACAGCTGATAGCACAAGAGCATTGCACTCCACATTCATCCCTTGCTTTCTGTAGTACATCCCGGTCTACGGTTGTTTCATTTCCTGTCCACTACCTGTGTAGTCTCCACTGAAAGGATACATGTACGACAACTGAACCAACATATATATATATGTATGTTGTGCTACAGGAGTTATTACTTATACTGCAATGGTTATATTAATACATACTACAGGTCTCAATCAAAAAAAAAAAAAAAAGGCTCTTAAGGTACAACCAATTAAAGGTTAAGAATCTGTGCAACTAGTATGTTCCAAAAATAAAACTGATTGATGATTCCAAACATCTCAAGGATTATTCGTTCTTGACTGGCAAGGCCATTGTGGGAACCTTCTACCCCCAAACTGGCATCTGCATATTTTCATAAGCAGTCCCGTGTTTTACTTTGGAGGAGTAGGGAGAAGACTTGTGGAATATAAACTGTAGGTAGATCCATTAAATCTATCACCGTTTTTTGCATAATTGTGTCACATTTCAGATGGGTATTTCCCTGACATACTATATACCATAGATCAGAGATGATGGTGCTAACTGATCATTCCTAAATATAGTCCGCCTGCTGCAGCACAGGGATGTAAAAACAGAGTCTACATCAAAGCTATCTCCACAAGGCAATGCTTAAAGGAAAAAGATTTTGTCAGTGTCTGGGAAATCATAGCTGGATATTAGGCTTTGGCATGGCCTAAAAAGGTATTTCTAGAACTATTTTTGCCTGCTTTTTAAGTGTTGTTCTTTAACAAATCATTAACAGATTGTGTTTGTCAACATAATCTGTAAAAAAATGTTTTTTCTCACACTCCACAACAAAACGCTGCCCTGTTTGAAATGCTGTTCTTGGCACAAGACGCTAAGTAGAGTTCTGCCCCCAGCCTCTAGAGAACAGAAGCTAGCTCCCCAAACCATTTTTAAAAGGAGGACAAGCCTGCTTTCCCAGACCGTGTTTTCACATAGAGGTTTAAATAAAAATCCTGTTTCATTATTTATAATGATTATTTCTAACCGTATTTTATTTTCGTAATGAATCCAAAAAGGAAGCTATAGAAAACTAAAGGGCTTTTATATTAATTAACAAAGTAATTATATGTTGTGGTTATTTGCTTAAACAAGCTATTTCAGCCTACGGTGGTTACCCTTAGGAACCTGTGGTAGCCGAGTGCCAATACCACAATATTTGCCATACACTGTATTAATCCACGTGTCAAAAAAATCAAAGGCTAAGGATGTCACAGGGACCACAGCAATATTCACTTTAGCTGCTAATGGTGTCAGCTTCTTTAATCACATCCATTAGATTTAGAGAGAAGCTAAAGTACAAAGAAATGGCACAGCAAGAAGTTACAGAGCTGCAGCAACTATACAAGAACATGTGTATAGTAACGAACTGCTGTATGAAAAGGAATCTGAGGGAAGTTTTCAGCAGTCATAAACATCTTGGGTCAGAGAGCTTTCCAACATATAGAGAAATTTTAATCCAGCACCATCAAGGATGGCAAACACTTCAGGAAAAGTTAATTTATGATCAAAGCCAGCAATACCCATAGGATCAACATTATGTTGAGGTCTCCTCTACAGTCTCAGCATAGCAAAACTGAATGATGAAGTGCTGACATGACAGATCATGTTCTTGAGATGGTACTTCTAACACAGCTGGCTCCTTTCCATGTTGCGGGGGGGAGTGACTAAACCGTAAAGCAACAGCAAGTAGAAATAAAAGCTCCTAGAAGTAATAGGGTTCTGCTCCTCAGAATATGCTTTTTTTTTTTTTTTTTTTTTTGGTCCTTCTAAGATGAGGTAATAATGCCTTCAGCTTGGCAGGAGACAAAAATCCAAATAATACAAGGATTACCCAGCAACTGTAACATAAGATTAAGACCGCAATATTCACAATTGCAGGATGATTCAGCACAGAAGCTAGTAAGAGAAGGATGCATTATAAACTACCTTTATATTGTCTTTGAAATTTGATTCACCCAAATACAATTATTAACCCAGCCTATCCTCTAAATGGGGAAGTTGCGTAACAAAGCACAAGTGAGAGAAACATCAAGTAAAAAGTTCCAAGTTTACATTTTTCTGTGTATATCTAGCAAATATTCAGCTATTTCCCTTGACTTTAAAATATAAAGCAAAAACAGATAGCTAGTAGACGATGTACAAGTCTAATATTGTTTCATTTTCTTAAAATGTCTGCATGTTTTCTCAAACTCCTTATGAAACCACCTAAGTTTGTCCACCACAAATACGTATCTTCATATACTCCTCTCTCCTCCTCCACCTCCTGTTGCTCCTATTGCTCTGAGGACTCCACCAAACTAGAGCTGGCACTTCAGTAGGTCCCTTTTCAAAGAGAAAAAGCACTGATTTGTGAATGGCTTGTGACTACTAGCAAGACCAAGTCAACAGTGTACATAGAACATAACTGTCTAGCACACAAAGGACTCAACGGTGGCACTGATGTTGGGACTTTTCTGTAAGGCCTCACTCTGAACAGGATAAAGGACAAGGAACAAGGCCCTATTCTGCCACTTCTACATCAAAAAGACCACAAGGACTTCACTTTTTTATGGTCTATGCATCAGAGCAGAAGGCTTGTCACTTACGTATTTGTTCCCTTCTCTTCCCTTACCACCACCTTTATATATATGCATGGCAACCAGCTATGATTTCGCTATCCTGAGTGAAATAAACTGAAACCTAACAGGTCAAAAATTTTAACACAGAAGAACAAGAAACCTATCACATATTGCACTTCATTAAGTCAACTACTGTTGGTTATACAGCAAGAAGAATTCTTTCAAGAATATTTAATTAAATCATTTATTCTATTACCAGTTTGACAGTAGCTTCCATTAATTGGAGATAGCTTTTCAAGCAACGTTCTCTTCATTACTTCATCCCCTAGACAAATAAAAGCATACAGAAATGGAGATGTTAGAGAATTTCATATCCAGATTTCCAACATTCTTTTTATTCTGATCTGGCTGTCACCGTCATTTCAAAGCTTGGTTTCTTTATAGATTGATTTTTTTTCTTTGCCTGAGTCAGAAATAACTCATTACCTAAGTTATGATGAAATGTTCCAATGATGGTACATTCAATCAAATGGAACAGAGCCAAAGTCTTGAGGTACCCTTTCCTTGAAGCACCTTCCAACAGGAAATACATTATCTATTCCAGATAGGCATAAATTGAAGTTACTAATCTTTCCTTTAAAACCTCTGATCATGACCCTACTACGTAAAATAAAGGAAGGGGTGAAAACCAGCCTGCCTACATCGAATGTTCCAGTCCCATCCCATCAGCTAAAATACTTTTTGCTACACAACTTGGGATACAATTTCGATCTAGAAATCAAAAGGAGAATGCCACCTGAACTACTGTCATGTAAAAGTCTGCTACAAAAGGAAGCTCCAATATAGGATCAGTTACAGGATATCTCCCTCTACAATTTTGAAGCTGGAAATAACACAAGGACTGCAGAAAAAGCTCACATTCTTTATGTTGTCCTGAAAAAAATACAACCTGATAAACAATATTCACAAATTTTAAACCAAATCTATTGTACTTTACTGTGAAGAAGATGGGTTCTAAACAGAATTATCCACACCTATTCATCAGGTTAACTCTCTTTTTGATTGAACTATTGTGTATGTTATACCGCATCATCCCCATAACCCTCAACAGTAGATTTATCCATCATATAGACCTGCTTGAACAAGCTGACAAGAAGTGGTATTTAAAATGTCTGTCACTGACCATCAGAGAGACTACTCTCCCCTTTTTCCAAGGGCTTGGGAACTGAAAAGTGCAACTGTCACTTCCAGTCAGAATGGGTTTCATGAAATCAGAGAGCTCAAAGCAGCATGCTAGAAAGTAAAGAACAGAGAGCACAGGAAGGTAGTCATTGGGCCAGTACTCATCATCTTCATAGGGTTCACTGCAATTGAATAATTAACTCAGGAGTTCCCCTTAAAAAAACAAACAAAAAACAACAAACAAAACACACCCCAAGATGTTAACAACTACTCCAAGCGAAACAAAAATTGCATGCAATTACATTTCTTTCTGTTGGCATAGTTATTAAACATAGGAGGTTATTAAAATGTAAAATATAAAACCAAAATTATGTTCTGCATCTAACAAACAGGACAGAAATATTGCAGTATTTTCCCTACAAACCTGTATCTATTTCATTGTATTTTAGTAGCGCAAGAATGTTGAGCTAGCTCTCTTCGAACTGCTGTTTCACCATAATAGGGGTAGGGTTTGTAGCTCTGCAAATATCCAAACAGCACTTATCTAGCACTTGGAGAAAATGGTACACCTCTGTGCCAGGGAGGGGAGGGGAGCCATTTCAATATTTTTTTCTTCATACGTTTGGAAAGAAAGGAGAAATAAAAGGCAGAAGTTAGAGGAATGCAAGATGTTTTATAAGAGTTCTAAACTTGTATGCTTTAATGTGCTTTCGTATCAGAACAAACCCAAAATTCATCAGTTTGTTTATAAAAGGGGCCTTAGTAATTTCCTATCCAGCTAAACTGGCACACCCTTGTCAAATGCCAGAGCTGTAATTCAAAACTCAAGAACAGTCAGAGCCCACTGGGTCATTCTAAAAGCAGACACATAACAACCAAATCTCACTCTTCACTAACACCAGTTCATGGTCCACCAGATCCAAAAAGGCACCGGTGTTACCAATGCAATCAATAAAAGCTTTCCCATCGCAAAATCCACTACAACTACTGCCACTCTGCCTTGCCTGAAAGCCCCTGGAGAGAAGCCAGAGCAAGGAACGCCAAGTTTGCATTACCCGCCCTCCTGAAGCCAGTTAAGACAGAAGAGCATTTATGACTCACTGCCTATGCTCTACACTGCAGATACCGGGAATATTCTGCATTGTCCTAAGCTCTACAGTCCCACAGAAAAATTAGGATTTTTAGTCACAGTGACACTAACTATTCTAATTTGAAATACCTTATTTATCCCAAAATAAGAGTTTTAGACTTTGACCATTTGCCCATCTAGTGGGCTGAAAGGCCACAAGAGCCAGTTACTACAGAAATACCTTTGCTTAAATAGATCACAGCAAAATTCTTAAGACTTTAATTCTGTAATATGAAAAACTGCATCCCAATTGAGATGGTTTAATAAATGCTTTAAAACAGAAATGTTGACAAAGCTTTAAAAAAAAGGGAAAAAACTGCACCACACACATATTGGGACACGCTGTCTTTCTGAACTACAACCAAAGGTTGCAGTATGCATGGAGCTATAAGAATGGGCTGCTCTCCAGGAATAAACTAGCACCATCAGAAATGCCAGCACTTCTTGAAAACCTGCAAGTATCACCTGACCATTACCATACAATACCATTTTTATGCATGACAACTGTCATCATAGAACTTTAGGATAATTAATTCAGCAGCATATTTCACACATGAGACAAAGAAGCTGAGAGGAACCCTGGATGCTTTGAATTCTTCAGAGAAAGACAGCTCTAGTATATCTTGGTGTACAGGATGACCTTGGAAAAATGCAAAAAAAAAAAAAAAGTCTATGCCTTAGTGCAGCCAGTCAAAGATATTACACATGTAAGTATTTGTCACCAAAAGAAGGTCACTGAAATCAACACTGTCATTTAACAGGTCTCATTTCTTACTCTAATAGTTAGATGGAAAGGACACAAATCCTTTTCTCGCTGTGATCTATCACACAAAAGAAACAGATCCATTCCTAAGGAATGTATCACATACAAAGCAAACCCACCGAGAAGAAAATAGTGCCATTAAGTTCTTGTTCGTTCGAAGAAGCTGACGCACTTGTGAAGATTGACAGTGCTGCAAAGCTGCTGCAAAGCCACAGATACTGCTTGCATTGCCTTTCTTGAACCAGAAGAGCCACTATTAGAGCCAGGACAGAGCACACAATGACCAAATACATCATCTTTACACCTGCAATGCTACAAACCAAGTCTTTGAAGCCACATGAGACATGAGGGTACTGCAGTTCCAGACTAAGGCAAAATACAAATCACTGTAATTAAAGAGCATCCTCAAACTTGCCACACAAATAAAAATTACAAAAGAAAAAAAAAAATCAAAATTATGAGCCCATTGCTGTATTGTTACTTCTCCAGGAAAGCATTTTAGTCACAATTATTCATGTACCAGAATGGAAAACAGAATATTTTAAGTCCCATAAGAAATTATTTTCTCTTAGTTTAGACAATCAAACTACTGTTCTTAAACAGCTCATACAATGCTTATATCTGCTGATCAACTTTTTTGCATTATTCAGTCATTTGTCATTCAGATTTCAGAAAGAAACAAAGAATTTCCATTTTCAATTAAAGAAGTTAAATCCTTCAGCGGCGTTTGCCTACAGTATACCAATTGAAATGCAAAGATTTTAATATCCAAAAATATCTTATTAGAGTATCAATAATAGTCCAAAATAAATTCCTCAAAACTCAGACCAGCTGCAGTAGTGTGAGAATCCACAGTTGAATCTTTAAAACAATTATTTTGACTAGACTTTGTATTGCATATAATCCTCTCTTTGTTTTCTTCCTATTTGAACACAACATTGGTTATTAATTGCTTTATCCTGGAAAATACAATGCACTGAAATTATGACAAAATCTATTCTTTAATCCAGTGTATCATAAATCAATGCTGCAACAATTAACAGCATGATACATCTTGGAAAATTGTCTGCTGTTTAAGCAAAGAAACCCAACCCTAGACCAATAAGGATGATGTGTGTGAGATTCATCACTGGCCACAGCGCATCAGACTTCTGCATCACCATTCTGGCCATCACAGCTTAGCAAGCATTATCGACAGAAATTCAGAAGTTGCCCAGCTCCCCTTCCTTTTCTCTCTCTTCCCACCACCTCACAGATCCCATCTCCTCAGTGGGCTTTGCAACCTTTCCTTTCTACAGCCTCAAAAATGTGAGGAAAAAACATTTCTACGCTTATTAGACAATGTAAATAAAAAAACCACCTCACAAACAACATCACATTTAATAAGAGTTCATATAGTAAAATCATTTGTGACCTTTTTTTGCTTTGGAATTGACCCAGTCAACAGGACTACTATTGCAATTACAGCGTTCTAAAAGTTCCACTGTTTCCTTCCTTGTTGCACACACTTAACACGCAGCACAGGTTCACCCTAGTCACCAGTGTTCATACTTAGTGTGATTTACAAAGTCTTGGATTTCAGCCTGGTCTAAATGCAGAGATTTGGAGAGAGAAACTAAGCACTGTTCTCAAGCTGCAGCTAACATATTTATACTAGAAATAAAGTACACATTTTCAAGCAGGAGTATTGGAACAAATGGCTTGATTTGTGTTCAGTTTGCCAGGTTTTGCAGAAATGGGAAGACAACAGACATTGCTGGAAGGTATGTTGAACACCACTGAGTTTGACGTTTCTTTTTTCTTCATTGAGTCGGATCACGTTCCACCGTTGGTGCCAGCAGTCTGCCCACACCTGGCAGTGCCCGATTCCTCCACCATCACATTTCTGGAGAGATCCTGAACAATCAGGGATTTATGGAAGACATGGGTCTGGTACCAAGCAGGAAGCACTGATGAACCTAATGGCAATGAGAAGCTTCTCAAGAACTTACATACTTCCCAAGTTAATCTTGATTACCAGACCTAGGATCAAGAACGAGTTTTTCCTCTAGCTCAAACTGCCAGGGCTTATGAAGACACAGCAAGAAAGAAAGAAGCATGGCACATGACATGAGAGTATGAACACTTTGCTGGGGACACATCAATGCTTCCAAGTCATTGCTGTACCTCAAGACAATGGAAATAGTCTTGCTGTCTTGGTAGTGCAATTCATGGTTTTATCTCTGGGATTTTAATACAATAGGACTTATGATGCTGGGTGTATTTCCGACTTCTGGCCACAGCAGGTGCTTTTACAGACCTGGACTTATTGTTCACTGCAGAACTGCATGTGATGCTGTAGGCTGGATTCAGTAATTCAGGTGGTCTCTTTTGCTTCTGTACTGTCATGTTTCTAAATGGAGTTGGTATAAGCAAAAAGTAGAATTATTGCTAAAAAAATACAGGGCAGCTCAATTGGATTGTGGCAGGAATTGTATGTGGAGGTTTCTCCCTTGCGTTATGTAGCAGGCCAAGCCAAGACAACTTCCTATAACCTTAAGAATTCCCTAATGCATATAGAAGTGCAGACCTGTTCTGAAAGTTGCCTGTTAAAAACAAACGGCTTAAGTTATTTGCTTGGTTTCCAATATAAAAACTCATTATGCAGCTATTAAAAAAAAATAATTGAAAGTATCAGTCCTAGAAGTGTATCCTGAACTGTACTGCACACAAAAACTCTGTAACCAGAATTCAGCTAGCACCTTTGGTTATGACGAGCATGCCAGTAAATACTTCATCTTATTTAGTTCTGTATCTGTACTACATATGCCACAGTAACAAAGTTTTAAGAAATAGTAGGAATATATCAGTGAAAGCAAGAGAGATGACTCATTACCAATGATCATCTATCTCTGGAGTTGAGTGAAATGGGGGGTGAGGAGGGAGACTGTAATCTGACTAACATCACAGTGACTCACCAATCCACTTGACTTGCATAAGGATTTATGACAACACACTCCAACATATGAATACAAGCAAATAAATAAGTAAAACAGCCCAGAGAGTCCCTTCCCAATCAGATTAATAGCAGACATACAGAAAATGTTTCAGGCATTCTATTTTAATCTAATAAAAATAATAATAGATAGAAATCTCCTGGGAAATAGGGGAACAGAAGAATAGAAACTAAGAAGATTACACAGGCTGCAGGTAAAGGAGATAAATGGAAGAGAAAAAAAAGTTTTACAATTACAGAATGGTCATTTTCTTTTTTTTTTTAGAGGAGATTATGATGATTAGAAGTACTTTAAGTATTATCATGAATGTATTGTTTAAAATACAAGAAATTCTAGGTACACCAGATAGAATTTACTGAACAATCTTTGAAATATACAGCTCTGCAAAATACAAAGTAACCAATTTTTGTATTAAAAAGTAAATAAATTTTTTCTTTTTTTTGTCAATACTTTTTAGTCAGTAGACAAAAACTATGAATCTCTGTATACACATACCAGATAAAAGAGATTTCGACTTTAAAGTACAAAGAAAAAAATGCTTCAATAAAATTTATTCTATTCCCTAAATGTTAGGGAAATTAAGCTAGGTGTCTCTGCTTATTATTTATAATATTCACACAAAGACAGGAAGAATTTTATCTGCAACTGTACTTTACAAATGTGCTATTCTTTATCACCTCAAATAAATAAAGAAAAATCTCTATTCTATGAACAGAGATGCTTTATCCTGAGGACAGTGTACCCAAACATATCATCCTTCCATTTTAGTTAGTTTTATCTTAGAGAGTAGAATTAGTTTTTCTTTTCTTTTTTTTTCCGAAAAAGGGGGATCCTAAAGTTAACTTCCTAAATCTGTATTTAGACTTGAAACTTAAACAAAACAAAAATTCCCAGTAACAGACTCAAAGCTCTTACGAGAAATCTGCTCAAATTCATACAGCAGGGTGACTATTTTATATGCCTAGCAACAGCAGTTTCTCCAAGTTTATGAACAGTTTAGCAAAAAGGGAAATCAAATCAAGTCCAGACTCCCTAAAAGAAAAAGACAAGTTCTTTGAAGTGGGGTACTCTGAAGACTGAACTTAGAGAAACAGGACAGGGCAACTTTTATACAGCAGGTTCATTATTTTCTGCTACTGTGGTAATGGATGTTCATATAAGAAGCTGCATAGACAATCAAAACTTCACCTTGCTATCAAAATGTCACGTGATAACATGAAGAGACGCTGGTCAGATTATAAAATAAATAGGATGTGAGCAGCAGTGGACTGCATGAAAGAATCAAATAAATTCATGTCAACTATTAAGCAGTCCAGAGGAGAGAGACAATTTTTGTTGTAGCTTGCATTAAGCTCTGTAACTTTCAAGGCAGTGCACCCCAATTTCTAAATGCAATTCCATATGCACAAGTCCTCTACAGTAATTGTGACTGTCGGCAGTAGCAGCTATATTAAAAGTAGCTGACAGAGCAGAGTACTACAATGACCAACAAAAATTAGATTTTAATACATTAGGACACACATCAATGTAACAGATTTTATTGATCCCATCAAACCAAGCTACTGGAGAAAAAAAAACCTTAAAGATGACATCATCCATAATGAAATTACATAGCAGAAAAGCAGTTAAAGGAGAACACAAACACTTCCGGACTAACAAGCAATGTCTTTCTATAAGAACTGAAGAAACTAGTACCTAAGTGGCAGAATAAACTGACTCTTAATGAAACCTCAGGTAACAAACAAACAAATACTTACACCTTTCACAGGAAAAACAATGAAAGAAGATATTTGTTATTTCCTATTTATTTTGTTGCTGTTGTTCTCTTCTCATGGCTTAGCTTTTATTTCGAAAGACTTCCATGTATTATAATTCTTTACTGGCTAAAGAAAACAGTCAAGATCTAAACCTCCGAACTGATCTGAATTTATTATAAAGCTCAAATGGTCTGCACAGATGGAACAAGTACTTCGTACGGTACATGAGCTATCCAAGAATTCAGAGAACAATTCAGAGACTATATGTGTATAAAACAAGGAAAATTAGGTGGGTGAACAGCAGGAAAGTAGCTACAGCATCCCACTATGGATGTAGAGATGTGAGTGTGAGCCCTTTGTCTGGATAGGTGCCAAGGCCTTCCCGCAGTTATCCTAGCTGTAAATAGGTAGCTCTTCGTTCAAGCTGAGAAGAAAAAAGGCAGACAGATGTGATACTAGCCATATTGCTCCCTTGTGTGCTGTTGGCTGCAAAATACAAGTGTGCCTTAACCACACAAGACCAATAAGCCACCTGCACCCAGAAGGGATCTTTGGCAGGTTTTGTATTACGGAAACAAACCCAAGTACCAAAATATCACTAAGACTGTTGATTTCTTTCTAATTTAAAAAAAAAAAAAAAAAAAAAACAAACAAACAAAAAACAAAACAAAACTGAAATACAGATTTTTCAGCAAACAAAAAACTGTACCTCTCATGAAGAAATACAGTTTTAACATAAGAATTACAAGATGCTTAAAAAGAGATGTTTCCCATTTTTACCCCTTTATACTGCTCCTTCAGTGTTTCCCATGTTTTCTCCTACTTTCCTTTTCTACATGGCTTTATTCTGTTTAAATGCTTCTTCCACATTGACACTCTTTTCCGTTTGATTTTTCTCATTGCTTTGTTCCTGCATCCACAATGCAGAGCGTTACCACCTCTCTTTCCCACAGGATTCCTTTCCTTGTTCGTGTTGCTTTTTAAATATTTTTTTTCTACTCCTCCATTTACTCGGTGCCTTTGTGTCGTTGTTTAACCCCAGCCAGCAACTAAGCACCACGCAGCCGCTCACTCACTGCCCCCCCACCCAGTGGGATGGGGGAGAAAATCGGGAAAAGAAGTAAAACTCATGGGTTGAGATAAGAACAGTTTAATAGAACAGAAAAGAAGAAACTAATAATGATAATGATAACACTAATAAAATGATAACAGTAATAATGAAAGGATTGGAATATACAAATGATGCACAGTGCAACTGCTCACCACCTGCTGATCAACACCCAGTTAGTCCCTGAGCAGCGACCCCCCCGGCCCCTCTTCCCCCAGTGTATATACTGGGCATGATGTCACATGGTATGGAACACTCTGTTTGCCAGTTTGGGTCAGGTTGTGTCCCCTCCCAACTTCTTGCGCCCCTCCAGCTTTCTCGCTGGCTGGGGATGAGAAGCTGAAAAATCCTTGACTATAGTCTAAACACTACTTAGCAACAGCTGAAAACATCAGTGTATTATCAACATTCTTCACATACTGAACTCAAAACATAGCACTGTACCAGCTACTAGGAAGACAGTTAACTCTATCCCAGCTGAAACCAGGACACTTTGCTTATTTTCCACCACTTCAGCAGAAAAGATCCAAGGAGAGATAAAAAGCAAATGGGAAGCAACCATATTCCTTTGCTACTCCACTGTTTTGCATGTGGAAGCATGCCACTTCTGATAGAACGGTCCAACTGGCATCACAGCAATCCCTGTGGTATTTGACAAGGATGTTATGTTGCTCGGGCAATCATTCCTAATTGTCTTTTGGGATGCTGAGCAAACAAGACGGGTTTTTGCTGGTCTGTATGAAGGTCACACTAGCACAGTGGTGGCGAACACAGGTTACTGCTATAGCAAGCAAAGCACTGAAAAAAAATAGATGAGGCAGCCCTGTATGCAATAACATGTCAATCACGTATAAAACCCAACCCAACCCGCAACTACAGTCATGTAAGATAATGTGTACAACAGTTGTCATGCAAGACTGCAACAACTACTATGCCAGAGACATAATGTTATTCTAGACTCATGCTGAAAGCAAATCTGAATGTTTCTCCTGGCTTGAAAAATTAAATATATATAAAAAAACCCTGTTTATATATAACAGCATCCTACAAGAAACAGATCGTCAACAACACTTTGGCATGGTGCTATTAACATATTTTAGAGATTGGGAAGAAAAATTTTCAGAAAGTAAGTCTCTGTTGAAACAAAAGCAAAAGCTTTAAGAGCAGGAGCTATTGCCTCAAAGTTCCTCCAGAAGGTTCATCTCAGTATATGAATATTTTGCATCTTAAAAGAAACACACCATATGCTGGGATGGCTTTTCTTAACTAGAAAAGTCTGCCTTATATTTTTGGAACAGCCGAGTTTTTCCTTGGGCATGTTTACTGACGTGTTTCATAAACTTCAAACCCTTAACTGAAAAAAGAACCTACTCTGGCTGTATCAATAGTGGATTTTTTTTAGTTCAGAGACCAAAAGGAGAAAAAAAGGAGAAATTTCAAGTAACTTGGGGGAAAAAGTCCATTTCAACATCAAGACACACCAAAATGATCATTTCATTGCAAACTTATTCAAATGAAATTTCAGCTTTTCAAATTTTTCTCCATTTTTCCTTTTATGGAAAATTTTTGCTAAATTTAATCCAAATTCACTAACAAAGGTACAAAACCACAACTCTTCCCAGAGTAAAATGAACCAATAAACCACACTTCCTAATCTAACAGGACCAAAAATCGTCTTCTGTGGATCCAAGTACTGCCTCTCTGTTTTCTGCCTGGCCCACAGGAGGTACAGATCCACACAAGCCTTTCCAGTTTTCATCGCCCATGGAGAGCTGTGTGACAGATGCCACACAGAAACTTACAGTGGATCCTTTAAGACCCTACGAGAAAGATGGAAAATAACCCAAATTTTTAATTGTTTGCTCTGTTTTCACTTTAGTCTCTCCCCTGTAACACATAAAGGTTTCTCCAGCCCACATTACTGGATGTAATGTCTGCCTTCCCTGAGCTTCTCCAAACCTACACACCCTGTAGCACACTGTAATGAGCACATATACATATCAAATTTAAAGTCTAGGAAGTGACTGGACCAACTAGGGAGGGAAAGATGTATCTCAAGCCATCTGAGATGCCTCCCAGTCCAACAGCACCCAGGGAAGTGCCAGTAAGAGCTGTACTTTTCTAAGGATGCTGTCTTGACCCTTTTTTTTTTCCAATGGATCATCACAGTTCCCAAAGCCTGAGAATAGCTCCCACTAATAAGAGATACAACTTCAGTAATTTCTGGTGGACTTATTTAGCCACAACTGGTCAGAAAGCTCTGTTATAGTGTTTGTTTAGCTAGATTTGCAAGCACTTGAAAGTATTTTGGGCCGAAAAATTTTCTTGGCCTCTATTAGTTCCAGAATGGGTGGTTCTTCTTAAAAGTGTTTTACATTTTCAGACATTTTTCCCTGTCCAAGGAAAGCACTCCAGTTCTCTAATACAAGAAAGCAGATTTTACCACTGAGAACGCTTGAACAAGACAACCATCTGAGAGGCCCAGGTCACAGGTAACTGACTATCAAGATGTTCTGCATCCTGAAACACTACCACTAGCACTTAATACACCAACAAGGTCAGTGAAATCCTGCCATTATTACTCAGGGGCTTTCAATTTTCATAAAACATACTCAGAGGCATTTTCAATTTCATAATGATGTTTTAACATATATCATATAAATAGATATGAAAAGACATTATTCTTATTTAAGCCTGGAGGAAGAGACAACAGGAGTCATATTTCTCTATTATAAATTATTATGCATTTTGAAATGTTAAAAAAAAGTGACAGTGGTGGACTGTACCCAGGAGATAAATAACCGGAAATTAAAGTAAGACTTGTCCTTACAACTACTACTATTGACAGTGTGTTAATTTTCTGAGGAGCTATGTAAGTAAATGATGAGTTAAAATATTCCTTGCACTATTTGGTATTATGAAGAAAAACACCAAAACAACTTAATGTGTTTTTTTGTATTTGTGTGCTGTTTTCAATTTTGTGATAATTTTTGGAAAACACTTTTGCTTGTCCAGATATTTATGTGCAGGCCGTGGAGTTTACAGCACACGTAGCCCTTCATCCATTTCAGTGAGGCTCCTGGAGGACACTGCTTGAATGCTTCAAATCACAAGGCAGAGGTATTACAGACTTACAGACTCTTGCTGCACTTGCGTATCCACACTGACCTTCAATAAAACAAATAATTTTTAAGGACTCTATACTATACTTATAAGTAGGACGCTAGGATGATACCCTAAATAAGTAAATACACAGCATAAACTATCTAATAAATTTTTTTCATATCAAAGATTATAAACTGAAATTTCATACAGTACACTAGCACCAAAATGAACTGCATTCTCTATACTGACATACAGTCAAGAAGGAAAGGATACATGGTCTCTTTTACTTAGATTACAGGGTGACCTGAATTAAGGCTGGGTTAAAGATAACAAAAAGACCTCCAGCAGTAAGCAGCTGAACGTAAATCTGGTTGTTTCAATTACTGTTGTCATGATTTCTCAGGAGGAAGAAACACAACATTCACCTGCAATTCTATTAGGACTGATTCTCAACCCGAAGATGAGGCATTTATTACCATTAGGTATATACTCATGCTGAAGACAGGACACTAAACATTTTCTTTCATGATGACATCAGACTTCATTCTTGTATCATTAAACATCCCCCCTGTCCCCGACCCCAGTTGCCAGGATCCTATCCACACCTCCACCCCTTGCTGTTAACAACCACCACAATATTTTCTCTGTGGTCTTGGCCAGAGCCAAGATGATGTGCTGGCTATCACAGACGCTGATCAAAGAGGGTTCATTAAGTATTCCTCCTCTCTCTGCTCACTGACTTTGACAAATCAGGGAGCACTGTCCCTACTGAGAGCTTCTTATTCTCATGTGAGATGCTGATAAATTTGGATTTTCCAGAGAGAGATTCAACAAAATACGGACAGGATTCTAATGATAAACTTGTATGAATAAAACTGGTGATCAAAATACAAGCATCCTCTTCCCTCTTCAGGGGAATCACACGTTTATGAAACAGAACAGTTATGCACCACTGCTGAACCAGAAACGGGGTAGAGGGGTTTACTTCATGTTTTGCTGGCCATGAAGACCTAAACAGTTTGTGCCAGAAAATGCAACTCAAGTCATCAGGTTTTTCTGAACTTCTAATGCCATGCAACCCACGGTTTGAAGTTCAGCATCTCCTTTTTAAGCTCCTCTTACTGTTGTCTACTGAGAAATCTCCTAACATTATCTGACAGCAACCTCCAGGCATAAGAGTAGGCCTGAAAAGTATATTGCATGCAAGAGTAATGCCAAAAGTATAAATGATAAAATGCTACTATATTAAAAACCATAAAGATACAGCAAAAATAGAAATACAGGTAAAATTTCTCCCTCTGCTCCTTGTTACAATTCACAAATTATAAGCTCAGGTTATAAGCAGGGCAGGGCAGTATTTGTAAATTCACTAGAATAAAACTGTTGGACTGCATTGACTCTGAGTCATCTATCATCTAGACAGTGAAAATATATTGTGATATATTTATTTATACATAAACACTATCTCAGAAAAATACTCTGTATTACCAGTCATAATACTGTCATTTTTACAAATAAATACACCTCCAGAAAGTTACACCAGAGGACTGAATTACAGAGAAGCATCCAAGTTCTACTCAAAAGTGAGACCTAATCAGTGTTTTTCCATTGAAACTTTTCATTAATGTGTATAGTGCCACTGAATGAAGACAGATACTCAACCTAGCCACTTCTGGTTTTTTTAAAGGCACTTTAGGACAATTTCATACCCCAACATCATAAAATATTTTGTTAACCTTGACACTTATTTTATCTCAATATCAACTTTCAAGTTCTGTTACAATTTTTTTTCTTCCTTTGGAGGAGAGATCACTTCAACTGTAACAAAACAGTGATTTTATTAAGTAACTCATTTTATTTTTGCAACATTCCTTAGTCCTTGATGATAGCTGGTAAGTCAGCGTGTAGCCAAGTATGTGTCAGCAACCTCAGCCAAGATGCCCATAGCCATTTACACAGAAGAGAAACTCCCCTGCTGTATGCAATACCCGTTCCAAAATTAATCAACATCAGAAAATAGCAGTAAAATAATTCTTGAAAGACTAGCAAGTAAATACGCTAAGGAAGAAAAAAGAACTTGTAAGGTTAACTGTATTAAGGCTACACAGCAACACCTAACAAACAACTGTTTTGGGACAACCTCCCGACTACAAAAATTCTAAAAGGCAGATTAACAAGGGGGGCGGGGGGGGGAAGCACTTTAGATATTCAGTTTGAAATTGCAGTGCTCGGGAAAGAAAAATCTCACATTCGTCCTTATTTTCTCTGATTTTTAACAAGCATCCTGAAGCAGGAAAATTGTGTCTATTCTACCAAGCAGGGCTTCACCCATGTATTTGGGAAAGTTTGGAAATATACTTTCCTCACTTTTTCTTTTCTTTTTTTTTTTTTTTAAACTCCCTCTACAGCTGTGCAAGGCACTGGTCTCCAGTTCTACATCACTCCAGTCAGACCCTCAGCAAGACAACAGGCAACTGTGACAAACAACTGCTATGAGTTTGAAGTCTACCAATCGCTCCTTTCAAGTATTTATGTTTTAGTCTTTGAAACTATTTGTAAAATGACATGTTATCTCTTAAATCTAGTAATAACACTGGAAACTGTTTGCTTAATTTTGACTTTCTGCCATTTGCTTTCTCCTTTATGCATTTCTCTTTAACACTGACTTTGCCTTTTATAGCTAGATAGTTCAACAGCAAAGATAGGAAAATACGGTTTTGTGTGCAGGCAGAATTGGAACATGGTACTAAATGTACTGAAGTGTGTAAAATGTTAATTACAATGAAAAAAATGAAATATGTTGCTCAGCTCGCTGCGAGATTGCTAACCAAAGTATATAGCTCCAGAGGTTTGTAGACACAAGCATGGTTACAGCCGTTGCCCGAACCAGCCAATATCTGGCCGTCCAGCAGGCGCTCGTGCCACAGCTGGACAAGGTACGCAGGTTTATAAGCTCATTCAGAACTGTCCATTGCAATCTGCAATCAGGCATAACCCAAAGGGGAAAATATTTTGTCACTGCTTAAAGTTTCTGACCCTACGTTCTGAACAAGGGAGCCCGTTTGCTAAATTGTGTTCTCCTCATACCCTTTTTCTGAGATACACATTCCCCATTTTTATTTATGTAGGTCTTTTGTAGATAATCAAGTGAAACTTCATACCACACAGTCCCTGCCAGCCACTGCTAACAAGTGAGGTTGCTCTTATGTTCCGGCAAACTTTGCAGCAACAGTAAAAAGCAAACATCATGGGACAAACTTCAGCAAAATTCTAATACCATTATTTGCCGGGTCCATCTCCTCCTAGAATGCAGCATCATTGACCTAAAGTACTTTTATTTCTCTACTTCTCATCTGGCAGAGCAAATGATGTTGCCTCCTGCTTTCTGCTCATATGCGCACGCACCCTAATTAGCAAAACGGAAATAATGAGCAAAACCTAAACTTTTACAACTGCTATCTTTCACTTTTGACCCATTGCGTTGCCTTTGATCATGCCAGTCTTGCTACTCTTGATAAATCTGTGGAAACAGAAATGCAAAGTGCATATTTGCTTCAGATAATAAAAAAATATTTTCACTAATATCAAATCTACAGTATTTTCAAAAGATGTGTATAGGGATATGCAGAAGATCATTAAAGCAACAAACAAAATTTAAAAATTCAATACATTTGGCTTGCTGCCAACATATTAATCGGAAAGCTTTGTTCAGGGTTATATAAATTATAACATTTCAGTTTATAAAAATTAAACTGAAGAACAAACCCCCCACAGTACCAACACTTAAACACTTACAAATTCCAGTGACTACAAAGATAACACAAGCCATCACACTACTGAATGAGCAGAAAACTAACCCATGATAGGGATCAGATTCAGTTTCTTACGAAGTTTAATTTCCTCAAATAAAACATTTACCCTCTTAACTTGAGGCACTTGAACAAAGGCTTTAAAAACACCACAATCACAATTCCATCATTATCTGAGTATTTAACTCATAAATAGAAGCAACGGTTGGCAAGGAGAATAAAATGACAAGCACTAAGTATGCATTATACAAAATATAAAGATAAATAAAGATTAGCTGTCTGGGAAGCACACAGAAGTCAGAGAACCCTAGAAGCCTCATGCTTCCTCATTTATCCTGTAATGGAAAAAATTGACATTAGCTGAAAAAGTATTGATTTTCTGTGCTGCAATCTGTGGGAGCCTAAAGAATTGAAAGTCATTTTTGCAGCATACTGAGATTGTTTAAAAAGAAAAACTTCGGAGAATTCTGCTTGAATTACTTTCTGGATCTCACAATACACATATACATTTATTTCTGTTCAAACTTGTCCTTCTAAGTGAGGAACTTGCATTTGGAAGCTGTACCATTATATTTAAATCTGCTTCAGCATAGTTGGAATGTATAATCCACCTTGACAAAATCACCAACATAAAGCGCAGAAATATTTCACTTGCTGCCATTAAGAAATGGCACCTTACACTGCTATTAAGCACAAGGCCTGTTAGCAAAATAACTGATTTGCCTTGGTGTGCTTAACACTGTGAATTTCCAGGCATTTTGTTCTCAGAGGTTTTTTTTCCTTTCATACTTCCCAGCCCCTGGCAGCCCCCACCAAGGATCTCCTGAGATGGCCAGTGACCCTGGGGAGACGACAGAAGACTGCGTCAGCCAGGATGCACGAGGGGCAGCTGGAGGGGAGAGGCATGGAGCACTGGCAGCCTGCACAAGGGGACGTGCCTGTGTGCCCGGGGGGATCGGTCAGCCTGGGCACAGGACTGAAATCCAGAGAAAGGTGTATTAACGGGTAGGGAGTGACCTGCAGAGGAAAGGCAGAATGAGGAAGAGGGCAACAACTGAGAAAGCACACCTCAGTGCTGGAAACCCAGAGAAGCAATGAATACAGCCCTTGAACACTTGTCTTTAAAAAAACTAGTTTCAGAATGTATTGAGTGCAAACTAATTTCTCTATAAGCAACTACATTTCACTTATAAACAGATTTATCTAACGTTGGTGGTTTTTTCAGTGTTATATCACACAGCTATGACACATTTTTCATGGCAAACTACCCAAGAACCAGCCAAGAAAGCAGAACTACACGTTCCTCAAGATATCCGCGGCCTAAAGAGCAGTTCATTTCCATTAGCTTTCAACGTGGGAATGTTGCCAGAGATGTTGAAGTATGAAATTAATAAAGCTGCCATGCCCTCCACAAGCATGTTCTGCATTTCTCAGCACTGAGCACAGTGTCCACAACCAGACAAAGCAGGAGAACAGAAGAAAGAAAAAAGATAGACAGCTTACCACTGAACACATGCAGTGGCATCAAGAAATAAAACTTCTTTGTTATAAGATACTTCCCTATTTCTAGAGAGCGCTATGAGCCTAATTTACACCAATCCCAGCTTAAATAGTTCTGGTTTCCTGTACTGAAAACCCCTTCAACTGATGTACGGTAGCATACTTCTGTTGTCCTCAAGGGAACATCGCTATATTTATCAAGTCCTTATTGTTAGTCCCTACCTACTTTTTTACATAACATTATTCTTTACTGCGTCTTTGAAATTATTTTTACTGACTTACTATAAATAACACAAGTGAAAAAAAATGAAGAAAATGTAGAAAATGCTGAAGTCAATATATTTAAGCTTTACAAAAGAATGCTGTGTAACTAAAAATAATTCAAATAGTAAATAGTATATAGAAGAGTAAAGAGACATAGCACAGGTTTACGACTGACATTATTTCATAGCTTTATGCAAAATGATTGAGTTAATGTGCTCACAAAGTTAAGATTAAAGCATAAAAATTTGCAAATGCTGAATAAATCTCTCAAAATTCTGAAGAACATTGAGGGGGAAATCCAATAATGAATATATCGGAAAGTAATTATACCAGAAACAGCATAAGGTGGCAGGGGCTAATAATACCATGGTGTATTTGCACCACGAGCTGGCAGCCAAGGGCCAGTACAGCTCTGGACTGGACAGTCAGCAGGTATCAGAGCTAAAGTCAACCATCCTTCCCCCCCAGCCCGTGCACAGTCCTGGTACAAGGCACTAACAGTTTGAATAACATTTCAACTGTTAGAAAGTGCACACATCATAGGGAACAAGTATATATTTGGATCTATAAAGGTGGTACAGTTAGGAGAAAAATGAGGCAATCAGGAAGGCGCAAAATGTCAGGAGAGCTATGAACAGCGATCTGTTACACAGCCTCTGGGGAACTGGTCCAGGCATTTCAAGTGGGAAACCTAAAACCCAAGGGCATTAAGAAAAATATCACAGCTTTAGGAAGGGCCAAGCGATTACAACATGGCTGTTTTACCACCTCCTCCACCTGACCTTACTGTTCATAGGTTCACAGTACATTGATTTGGCCAAAATACTGTGAAAAACAAAGGAAAATTATGAATTGGAGTTTGTAAATTTTAAAGGCAAAGAATCTGCTACTCACTCTCCTCTTCCTAGTGTAGCTCACAAGATGTTACTTAGATTTGTAGCACATTTTCTCTTCTGCAGGCAGATGGACACACAGCAGCTGTTAGGGAAAGGATAAGAGCTATGAACCCAAGCTGCCACATTCATTGTTCCATTTAGGAGCAACCGACTACTTTGCAGATGCAACAGCACCTTCGCACCACCAGAAACGGAAATTAAAAAGCCTATCATAGATTACTTTTGAAACTGCTTCTATTCCTTCAACTCACAGATACTGCGTAACCATGTGGAGCCACTGAGGAGTCCTCTAAGGGTCTGAGGGTCAGTCAGTTTGGCTAACTCTAATCCTGGTACTCTGACCCAGTTTGAGGCCTACGCCCTTAATCCTCAACTCAGATTTCACAAGAAAACACAAGCATTATTGTGTTAATTAGAGACAGAGGCCACTCTAATTATTAATTGTAAGCTCTGTCACACAACGGTATTTATGGTGACAGGGCAGGGGACAGAGTGTGCAGCTACTCAAGAAAATACCTTGTAATTTTTTTTAAAGATTGTTTTGCATTGCATGTCACACTGAATCATATAATGCAAACTGACCACGGGTCTTATATGTAGGCTACACTACCAGTCATAGGACGGACAGAGGGAGGCCTGCTCAGTGGGCCACCATGTATTTTAGATTTAGCTTCCTGTAACGTATTTGCACACCCACACAAATACAGGTGACGGTTAAGGAGAGTTATAGAACTTTCGGGGTTTTTTTTCAGTCAGAGAATGGGTTACTTTGCCCATGATTATGTCACCCAAGAACATTAAACCAGGTAGCAACTATAACCTGACCATAGTTACAGGCACAAAAAAGCACAGTTGTCAGGTGCAAGTGAACTTGGAAAGACAGCTGACGGGAACAGGGGAAAAAGAAGATGGATTTTATCCATCAACAACCATTACAAACAGAATTTGTATGGCTAGAGAGCTAACCTTCCAGTACCAGGGGCACACCGATACTTAGCATCCAGACTCATCCTCTGAGTACCCTGTAAGTTCCATTTCATATCTGTTTTCCTTCTGTTTTCTGCAAACATCTTCTGAAGAAAGCTTCTTTTCCAGAAACAGATTAAAACCAAGAAACACAGACTTCAAACACAGAAGAGACATAATTAGTTCCCAGAGGGATGCATGCGTCATGCTCACATTGGGGTCAGAGGGACCCCAAGATGACTCAACACCAACTCCAGTTTCAGATCTCAACAAGCTGTTTTATTTTGAAGCCTTTTCCTTTTAACCAAGTATCATTTCCATCATCAGCTACCACCTTCTCACCCAGCTGACCCACTCCACTCTGAAAGAAACATCTGTCACTAAACTAACCATTCCAGCTTCCCACATACAAGCTGAAAGACCCTTTATCTGGTATATTTATTGCCATTTCTGTAGTTCACGATCAGTTATTTTGCCTTTCCACTTTCCCCAGAAGATCAAGCCTTACCAGGGGGCAACACAGCTAACTGGCACCTTAAAGATAAAGGTATAAAAGAAAGTAAGTTGCCCTGCTGCCAGTTTCCTAAAAGTCTTCCCACTCTAGAAAATAAATTAAGAAACTTCTATCTTGTGGCCAAAACCCCAGAAATCATAATCTGAGATGAGCCATGGTCTGTCTGGATTTGTTTCTCTCCCACTTTGCAAATCACAGTGCCATTACTTTCCAAACAAGATTGAATTTTATTTTCAAAGACAGGATGGGAGGAAAGAGTTAAAAGTTATTTTCCTGAACAAGATCACAAGAGTGCCAGGCAACCCTGAGTAGATCAGGCATAAAAATGCTCATACAGTAGAATTAGAAACAAGAGCCCACCTGCGGTTCCACTGCAGAAGCAGGTTGACCACACACAGGAGAGAGACAGTGAAGGCACAGGTGAAACAGGATGAGTGGCAATTCACCAGCTTGGAACCATTCCAGTAAGATGTTCACCGAAACTTCTCTTTACCCAAATCCTGTTTAACATCTCCTTATCCACATTGGGTTTGTCATAGGGGAACAGGGTGGGGTGGCTGCAAGAATAGAAAGACACCAGTCTGTCACATAATCCAGTCGTGTTTTATTTAGTAGGATGGGTGCAGCATTTGTGTTCCAGCTTGTCTATTCTATGACACGCAAATCAAGGTCCAGGTGACTCTGCCACCATAGACCCTGGGGAACAGAACGCTCACCCCAACCACTCAGCGTGTCCAAGTCCTGGCTGGTGGCCTGGACCTCACACCAGGCTGTTCCCCTCCAGCTCAGCCTTCCAAGTGTCAGAGGTACGTGCATGTCCCATGTCATGCTCCCCCATTGCCTGCAAGTGGGGCTACTGCTTTATTTACTGCTTTCTCATTTAAACTGTCAGCATGAGCCATCAAAGGTCTCACCAATTCCACAGTCTATATCTAAGGTCAATTAGCAGTCGCCACCAAGATTTCAGTAACTCTTTGGTCTCCCACCCCAAACATGTTACAGGAAGTGTGAAGCTGGCAACAGTTAGAGAACAAAGTTCTGCTATTGTTTTTTCATTTTCCAGGATTAATCAGGTCAGCTACAGCTGGGCAGATGTAGCCAAGGTCTCCTTTGTATGGGCAGGTAGCCTTCACCCCATGGCATAGGTTTCATACGGCCTTTTCTTTAGGCAAGCTGAGCTTATTCCATTTTTCAACAGAAAACTTTTCAGTTCATCATCTGAAAAAGCATATCTTGAAATCAATCTGTAGATAATTGTTACACAAATGTTACTCGCTTTGGGTTTAGTTGTTTTTATAACAAAGCAATCCCAGATATATGCCCTACTGTACTGATGCAAAGGATCCAATACATTATTTTAATACCTTTGAATCCTTCACAAACATAATTCACTAACGTAATTGGAAAAAATATAGGCTACAGAACAGCTTTGTACCACTGAAACAGCATATACATTAGAGGATTGGACTACATTCAATACCATATACAGATAAATTAATCCAGCCTTTCAAGTAAAGAATCCATAAGGTCCTTAGCATCTCTGCTTGGACTAGAAACATGCAAATCAATAGGGACTAAGCATAGCCTTTGTGATTTTTGTGATTTTCACACTTTTCATGTGAACTGAGAAGTATGGGGTTTTTATATAGTTTATAAGCTGCAAGCATTTCCATCTCTGAATTTCCATGGTAAAACGGGGAAAAGAAAACTCTTATTTTAGCAGAGTTATGAACGCAAGCAGTCAGATCGCACTGAGAGAGACCATAACCAAGACTGGACTTCCTGTCTGCTAAATTCTGCGTAGATTCAACTTATCCACCTGATTGTCAGCATCCCAAAATAAGGCAGAAAAGATTCATTGGAGGGGGAGGGGCTTAAATGCCACAAATGTGAAATATTTGATTGAGGAACATCGAACCTTTAAGAGATGTCCAGGGACTGCATTCTGCTAGAAATACAGATACCATGCCCCAGCAAGGAGACAGCAAGAAAATCAAGTTTCCCAGAAGGAAATTTATTTTTTTGGTGGAAAACTGAATCTTTGAATCTAATGCAACATGACATCTGCTACTTAAAGTTCTTGCAACTCTGTATTAAGCTCACAATCAATTAGAGATTTCTTTTCTTTACACCTCAAGTTAATGTATCCATTATTTCCTTTAAGAGAAGTGCTCTCAACTAGTATTAACATATACTTACCTTTAAGGAACTCAAAAAAAAAAAAAACAATAAGGAAATTATTTAACTTGGTTTCAAAATGCAGCTGCTCTCTCCACTACAGTGAGGCATTTCTAAGGATCATTATAAAGCTCTCCTAATTTTTAGGACATTACAACTGCCATACATTCCAGACCCATCCTCTTACTCTTCTTCAATCTCCAATTTCCTCCTCCTCCTTCAAAGCTTCTCTTTTTAAAGGTACAGATAATAAGTAATTAGATACAATCTTTTTTGGTTTCTGAGTTGGTGATGAAGGGGCTCACACTGAAACCAGTTAAACAACCAGGCTGTAGTTTGCTCAGAAAGACAAGCTTGGAAATGCAGCAGCTCTCTCCCTGCTGCTACCACCCATAACTATATAGCCCTCAGCACATACTGACACATTTTACTTGGAACCAACTCCTAAACTAGCTGGAAATTCTGCAGGGTTAATATACATATTTCAGAAAAAATAATTCAGAGTTTCTAAGCACCATCTATTTTTCATTGTAAATAGAAAATAGTAGTGTTTGGGTTTGGCCTGTAATGCCAAAACAGTTCATATTAAAGAATAATTTAGGCTGGAAGGAACCTCTGGATGTCATTTGGTCCAACCCCCCTTTAAAAAAAAAAAAAAAAAACCACACACACACAAAAGAAACCCCACTTCAACCCTGTTTTCTCCTCTTTCAATAGTTGTCTCTAACATTTTGGTATTGTTCACTTTTTTCCTCCCTTAATATATTAACGAGTCTATTCAGCCCAGAAGTTTCCCTAAAACACACGAGTTTGACTGTCTATAGATGGTAACTCCTTTGGTCTTCCCCTGTCTTCCACGTTTCACATTTAGCTGTCCTCCCTTTCACTGGCTTATCAGCTGTCAGCACCGAAAGGTTCCTCCATCATTTTTCAGCTCTTCTGAAAAGAACAACCCCAGAGAGCAGTATGCTAGAAACACCATTCACCGGGATATATACAGCGGTGGCATTTAAAAAAGACTTTTAACTGCCTTCATGTCTGTGTTCTGACTTATAGGAAACAGCTGAAGGCTGTAGGTTTGTATTTACAGCTCAGAAAACGTAGGTATGGAGATAGTGAAATTAATTACAAACATACATAAATAGCACCATTCATAGCATGAACTCTACTAGTAGAGCCTGTAGTGATAGGACAAGGGGTAATGGTTTTAAACTAAAAGAGGGTAGATTCAGACTAGATAAAAGGAAGACATTTTTTACTTTGAGGGTTGGGAAACACTGGAACAGGTTGCCCAGGGAGGTGGTAGATGCCCCATCCCAGGAAACATCCAAAGTCAGATTGGACAGGGCTCTGAGCAACCTAATCTAGTTGAAGACGTTCCTGCCCGTGGCAGGAGGGTTGTACCGGATGATCTTTAAAGGTCCCTTCCCACCCAAACCATTCTATGATTCTATAATTTCATATTCCTTAATATTTCATAATATTACAGCCAAATTCAGTTCACGTTACCTGGCACCTCATTATGCAACTTCCTTGTCATTACACTTCTTAACAGCTGGAGAGTTTCCCTATCTATCACCAAAGCCACGTTTTGAATCTGTCAAAAATCCAACATCTCTCACATGGCCTGAGCGTGTTTACTTTCATTTGTATATAGTGCCTGTTGCTGCTTCCTTCAACATCTAGAACCTTGATATGGCAAATTCAATCAAAAAAAAAAAAGTAAGCATTTACTTTAGTATTCTACTGGGAAGCATTTTTTTTTTTAATCTCATTAAACTCAGCTTAAGAAAGAAACACAAGCCTGAAGGAAATTCTTGGAGAAATTCCTTTTAGAAGTACAATTGCCCAGAGTAACATTTCCCATGAAAATTATCTACAGAAACTGCTGCCTTTTCCCATGCCAGTATAGTCAAAAGCTTCAAAACCAGCAACCATTTAGTTAGCAGTAAAAAAAAAAAAAGAAAAAAAAAAGGCTCCCAGTTTTTAATCATCACATACACCAGAAATCTCTGGGAACTGTTTGAATTGTTCAGTGCTTTAAAAAAAATTAGAAAAGACAGGGGTAACGGACAATTATTTTCTACTCCTATATATGAGGCATAAGGGTTAATTATACCATTAGGACAGGCTCACTGTATAGATACACGCACATTAAAAATATAGACACACACACACATCTTCAGCAGTGAAGCGCTGGCAGTTGCCTTCCCATCTCGCACTGCAACACCATTATCAGTGACAGCAGGTTCTCCAGCGTGGCACAGAAGGGCTGACCTGGAGGAATAATGTCCCTTAAGAAATGCAAACCTCCTGAGACAAAGCCATGTGGTATAGAAGCGCAAGTTCTCAGGAATCTAAAGGATTACATGCAAAAAAAATCCCCAGAGAAAACCGATATGGATATCTCATGTGTTTGGCAAAACAAGAGCAAAAACATTCACTTCTGTCACACTGAGAAATCCAGTGGTAGACCATACCTCAGAAGAAATGTGAAGCGCAAGGGGTAGACACCTGTACATATCCCCCCCCACACACGTGCCGAAGGACTGAAGGAAAATGAAGCAGGACTATGAACGCCCTCTGCCTTCATCTCCAGTGTGGATTGAAGGAAGAAGTGGCAAAGGAGAGCAGCCTCCATCTCCAGCAGCACTTGCAACAGAGCAGGAGGTAGGGGACTCCCCTACTGAAGAAGTCAAGAGGCTTTCTTTATCTTTCCATAGCCATGGTGGCTTTGTAGTAAGGTCTGAATGGCTGCCCAGTTGCACGGTAACTCTAACACCTATGAGCAGAGTTATGTTTTTGATGGTTGTATAAAACGCATGCAAGCCTATAACGCATGGAGAGAGTACAGCCCTTCAACACCAGCAGTTAAAAAAAAAACCAAAACCAAACGAAATAAATTTGTTCCTACAAGTACGCAAACCAATGTTTTGTTATCTCTGCGTGAAATTGAAGCAAACTAAAGACTAGAAAAGCCGCAACAGAAACTTGGAGCATCACAGACATTTATGAATAAACTCGCAGAATGGACTGAGAACAAAAAAAGGGCCTGTAATAAGAAAGACTGGTAACAAGACCCATAACAGTACGGCTCTCAAGCACTACGGATGATCTGGGAGCGTAACAGCGAACTAATAGGAAGTGGAAGCAGCGAGCTTGAGGAACTACAGCACAACAAAAGGTACCTCTTCCAGCCCTCAGAAGCAAGGGAAAATGTTTAGGAGGTTGTCAGTTACAAATCCTGCAGTATTTTGTTTTTCCAGATACACATCCTGCCATTTACTTGTATAGAAGAGGTAGTTTAAATATAAACCTCTTTAGGGTATTTTAAATAATAAGTGTTGGACACATCTCTGTTAATTTATCTAAAATTGAGAGAAAAGAGAAAGTAGTCCTCCTCTTGTGCAGTTTTTAAACAAAAATAAAAGAAAACCCTATTTATTACATATACCCATAAAGATGAATGTTTTACTAAACGTACAAGGTATTGTGATCCATAACAACCACATCTGCTTAACCTCTAAAGGTCAAGGTTATGTCATTTACACCAAGATAAAAAAAACCTCTAATTATAGTACCTACACCTACATGGACGAAGGCTGGTTATTAGAAAAGAACTATTATAAACCAAACACAATTATATGATACAGAAACCATTAGACATTTGATGAGATTTTAATCCTGGAGCTGGTATCATCCTGCAAGTTAATCATCTGGAGAACAGAAAATCTGTTAGGAATGCAATTAAATGTACTAGTTCCATTAAAATTGAGCTGATATAGTTAATTGTAGTCCTAAAATAGCTATTTCCTCACACCTTCGCTAAGCAATTTTTTCTCCATCTACTGAGTAAGAGTCTATTTAAGGAACACTTTTCACTCAGACTCTCAAATAAGATTTGTGACTACTTTTGTTCTGTTGCGTTACCCAACACAAGTTGCACTGCAGTTTGCTGTTCGACCTTGGATCCCTAATTCACTCCGACAAAGTACAGCAAGGTCTTTTGTTTCAGTTACCGTTAGTCCACAGCATCTGCATTGCTGAAGGTTTTGGGAAGAACATCAACAACGTAGCCTCGCAGCACACTGAAGCAGTTATAAAATAAAATGAAATGACGGACCAATGGCAAACCCCACGTCAGATGGTCATTTTAAGCATCGGCACTTCTGGGAAGCAGGTAATTTCCGAACAACCGTTCTAATGAAGCCGTACATATTCAAAGTACTTGCAAGGGTTCCGCAGCGTTGCTCGCAACCTGGGACTACAGGCCGTTCCTGCCTTCTCTTGAGCGAGCGAGCGGAGGAAGACACAAAGGTGTTCTGAGAGTGCATCAACTTAGCAACATCCGACCTACGATTCGTTCTCACGGACCGGGCAGTGTGTTGGGGCGTCTGAAACCGCTCTGCGTGGCAGGGGAGGAAAAACGCGACTCCGGGGGGCGACAATCCCGCCGCCGGGCCGGGGCCGCCGCCACCGGCGCAGCTCGCTGCGCGGAGGCAGTTACGTAACCCCGTCCCCGTCCCCGTCAGGTCCGGATGCTCCGGCTTCGCCCCGGGGCCGCCGCAGCGGCCGCCGCCGGACCAGGCCACAGCCCCCGCACCGGGCCCGCCGCCGCCGCCGCGCCCCGGCCCGCTCCCGCCTCCCACGCCGCCACCCGCCCCGGCACCCGGCCGCGCCGACCCCCCGCGGGGCCACCCGACCCGCGGCTCCCCAGCGCGGCCTGTCCCGCCGCCACGGCCACGGCTCCGGCTCCGGCTCCGGTCCCGGGCCGCCGGCCCCTGCGCGCCGCCAGCGCCGCCGCTCAGCGCCCACCTCCTCGCCGGGATCCGCGGCGCATCCCCGCTGCGGCCCGGGCGGCTGCGCCCCGCCGCTCGCCGCTCCCGCCCGCCGCAGCTCCCCGCCCGCCTGACGGAGGGAGGGAACGAGGGAGGGGGCGGGCGGGCAGCCGCGCCGCCGCCGCAGCCCCGCCGCGCCGCCCCCCCCCCCGCCCTCTCCCTCGCCCGCCGGCCAAGGTGCCCTCCGCGCCGCCGGCCGGCACCCACCTGCGGCGGGCGGCAGCGGGCCGGGCCCGGTGACAGGTACCGCGGGGCCGGGCCGGGCCGAGCGCAGGGGCCGGGCGGCGCCGGGATGCTCCTGCCGAGGGCGGCTGCGGGCCTCTGCGCGCAGCGGCGGGGCGGCGCCGGGGCACGGCACGGCACGGCACGGCACCTCGCCGGCCCCGGTGCGCGAAGCAAAAGGCCGGAGCCGAGTTGATGCCGGCGTGTCGGAGAAGCGGGGCGGCGGCGGGGACCGAGTAGCGGGCTGCGGTCCTGAGATCCGGTCTAAAATTAAACTGGGAGGCACGCGGGGCAGCAACCGGGACGCGCTCAAGCGAGCCGGACCCCCGTGCCACGGGTGGGAGGGAGGGTGCTGCCGGACAAAGGGGGGCCGCTGAGGGGCCCGGGCCAAAGTGCAGAGCGGGGCTGCCCGCAGCCGCCGTCAGGGCCTTTTCCCCCGCCGGCGCGGTGACACAAGCCCCATACCCAGCATTGCCCCGTCACCCTCCCGCAGCTTCCACGGCGCTGGCTTTGTCATCCGCTGACGGGAGGCTGCGGAATAAAACACCTTACGGACTCCTGGAAACTGCATGGGAAACTACTCCCTTAGTTCTATCTATATTAGCTTTTTTTCGTCGTCTTTTTTTTTTTTTTCCCCTGTAGATCCTCCATCACAGCTCTCGTGACGTCCTTGATGCCTTAGACACACCTTCAGAAAGGGGCAGCTGGCCTGTCGTGTGTAGAGAAGCTACGGAGCGGCACAGGTCACCCTGCCGTGGAGGAAACAGGTTGCAGGCTCACCTGTCTGGTTAATGACTCGCCTCTGGCGCCCTGGTCCTTCTGATAGAGCCTGGTCACTCCCTGTCCGCAGGGCTGGCACGCTGTCCTCTCCTGTCCTCTGGGGATGGCTCTGAGGCCTCTCTTAGCAAACTGGACCCTTCCCGGCTGTCCTGTTTAAATCCTCCAGCTTAGCCCTGCTGCCTGGTTCGTGGTGACAAGATGGGAAATGTATTCTGTCATTCAAGAAAATCAATTTAAATCCCTGGAGAACTAGATGCCACTGCCAGCAAATTTCAGTAAGAGAAGGGGGGGAAATGGCAAATTCCTTTGAAAAAGTAGAGAGAGATACAGGATTCTAGAAATCTAATTATTGAGCCTACACTATTCATTAAGCAAAGACAAACAGGCTCTGTGATGCTGGTTTATGTTTTCCCATTTCTCAAACTGGCAGTTCCAGATTTGGCAGCACCGTTGCGCAGCAAAGGATCTTTTTGGGGACCCTGGTGTACAAAAAGCCGTGGCTGTTCCCCTGTTGAAGCAGAGACCTCCAGAGAAGGTTCCCTTGACGCAGTATTTTTAGTGTAACTTCTACGATAAGCTGCTCAGAAAAAAAATGCTCTATTCCCTCAGCTGAACCTGCAAGTCTCATTCTGAATATGGGTGAATAAAGCTGGGAAATTCATTAAATAACACAGGTTTTTATTTTCTGTGTTCAGTTTCCAAGAGTTGAAGCAGGAAAAACATTAAGCGGAATTTTGGGAGGTGTCAGAGTAAGTTTACGTATAAAATCCATAGAAGGATTAAGTAACAAGCCACATACATTATGGAAAGCTTTATAATATCAGGAGTATAGTCACTTATTTTTCTCCTAAAAGAAATAAGTAACAGGGTAAGAAGATAAAGGGCACAACTCTTAATCACGTCTTAAGGACACCATTCAACAACATCATTATTCATTTCAGTCAAGAGGCCACTCAACATCTGTGACCTGAAAAGCGAACCATGGATAGAAAGAAACTACAGAAAACTGTGTTGTTAGTTAGTTGGCTTGTTTCTGAACAACTTCTTTAATATTCTCTAATGATCTTGATACCAAATGCTTAAGTGGCTATTCTACAGAGTTTGTTTTGTTTTTTTTTTTTTTACTGACTTGCCTATACTTAAACCAAAGAGAAACAAACATATAGAAAGGCAGTTTAAATATTTTGTTTAAATAATACAGTTATGTTACATCGATGGTGGATGACAAAATGCTAGCGAAGAGCGTGCACACAGATACCCTCCTTATCTGCTAAGGGCTTATCTACATGAAACTTTAGTCCCGAAATAAGCCATCATTTGGATGGATTCATACGGACATTTCTTGGATAACTCTAGGAGATTATAGCCATATCACTTCCAAAACACATAAGCTGATCCTATGTAGTCTTACATAAACTTTTTGAAAATCAGTGCGGTTGTTACCCAATGACATGAGAATTTTTTTCCACTGATTTTTACCCATAATTCACACCACCAGGAGCAAAGGTTTGAACATCTTGATGAAATGTTGAGGTCAGAACATAAACACAGGAGAGGAGCTATATTCTGTTTCATCCATCCAAGAACTTGACACATGCTTCTCAAGTTTAGTCTCATTAACAATTGGGAGGCATGGTCTCCAAAAGAAAGCTGTAAAACATCATTCAATTCTCCATGCGAAGATAAAACTTCCACGGGTTAAACCACAGAATTCTTTCCACAGTTGTTGGCAAGAGACAAATGCCTTTAAAATGTCCCATTCTTTAATTCAGGAAGCAGGGAAGTAAATATAATATGACTAAATATAAAAAACTAAATATAATATGAAATGTTTGCTTACCACCCGTACACTGAGGATAATAAGGTGATCTATGGGCATTGAAAATATTTACTTACAGAATCTTAAGAAAATATTTTTATTTTCTCCTGTAGTAGCAATATTGTTGTTTCTTGCTGTCATTTATTGTTGGGGTTTGTGTGTGTTTGGCAAAATGGTACCCTTGGGCAAGGCATAGGTAGCAGACACATGTTTTTATTAAAGATTTTTGCAAATTACACCTCGTCTTTTTTGCAAATTAATTCAAATTACGCAAAACTGTGAGAGTACAGCAGTAGTAACCAGTGAACTGGAAATGCTTTGGAGAGCAAGCATGAAGTAGAGCACCAAAAAGCATTAAAGAGTGTATGATAATAAAACAAATTAGGCAGAGGGAGAACGCAGGAGGCAGCAGGAGGCTTATAGCACGCGCATGCGGTAAAGGCAGCAAAAGGCAAGCGCCACCGAGATGGAAACTGGATGTGCCCTAGAGTACGGAAGTGCCAGAAAACTGAAGAGCCATCTCCAAGAATCGGAAAGCACAGCTGACATCAGGACCGACATCAGGTAACTCCGATCCGAGTTGGAAACCAGATCAAGGTCCTCTTTCTTTCACCGATACCAACCACCCCGCACAGCATTATTTGCTTTCTTCTTTGAAGAAGGGCTGAATTACTTAGAATATTTCTGGCCGACCACTGTTGCACCTAAATAGTCTAAAATTACTTGTGTGAGGACCAAGGATCTTCACAGTTTCCTGATGATGCAAAATTACTCATGGTAAGCAAAACGAAAGCTGACTCTGAGCAGTTGTAGAAGGACCTGATAATAGTGAGTGTTAGGGCAATGAGACAGTGGCTGAAAGTCTATGTCAATAACTGCAAACTAATGTAAACAGTAATGAAAATAACCCTAACTAAACATACATAATAATGGGCTCTAAATTAGCCTTTATCATTTGGAGTCATTGTGAGTAGTTTTCTGCAAACATTAGCTTGCTACTCAGCAGTAGTCCAAAAGGCAAACAATGTTAGAAATTACTCCAAAAGCAGCCGAGAACAAAGCAGAAGAACTCATTACAACCCTCTGTAAATCTCTGGTGCACTTGAGTGCTGTGTACAGTTCCAGTTCCTTCGTATGAATATGTGGAACTAGAAAATGCATGTATGCAGCTGAAAGAATATATGCAGAAGTATGGGAATACATCCATGTGAGGAGATAATTTCTAGCTGGAGAACAGACTGAGAAAGGATTGTCTTCCGACCTGCAAAATCCCAAACGATACGTAGGAGGCCGACAGGAAACAATCATGCGCTGTTTGCCATCACATAAGACTTCAGGGAGACTCAGTAAATGATCTGGCAGCAGGTTTAAAACAACAACTGGGAAGAACTTTTCCATACAAAGTGTTACTAAATCAGATAGCTTGCTGCTATACAACACTGTGGAGCTGAAGAGACAGATGTTTTTAAGCAGGGATTATACAAATGAAAGAAGGATAGCTGTAGCTGTTAAGCACAATAATTTCCTTTCCAGTTTCTGCTTAAAAGGTGCCTGCCCGTTGCCTGCTGAAAGTTGCCCAAGAAAGGACACTTTATCTGCCCTGTTTCAATGCTTTCGCCGACCATCGGTTTCCAGTGACTGTGGAGAGCAGGACACCAGATTAAATGGATCTTTACACTGGTCCTGTACAGCTGTTCAGATGGTTGATTCTTTTCTTTCTGCTCGGTTAGGTGTGAGAAACCAAGGACAAGGACTATGTCTAGGTATGAAAGCATACTCCTGCCTTTCCCCATCTTCCCTGGGAGTAAAATCAGACTCTTAGTTCTTGATCTTCCCATTTGGGTGTTTTTCCATTCCCCTGAAGAGAAATTGGAAAAACTGTTCTGATCTTCTCAACATTTTACTCTTCAGTTTTAGTAGTGACAATCCATATGCACTGGCCTATTCATTTCAGCACCATTTTTTGCTCCTCTTTATACGAGGTGGGGGCAGAACATAGCAAGATAAATCCTGAAGTGCAACAACATAAGATATGCATAGAATATAATGAAAATACTTTCCATATTCAGAGATCATCACAGGAATAAAATCTAAACCATTCTTGGAGATCCTGGAACAGAAAGGGATAATAATTTCTTCTCATTGAAGAAACTGGAAAGGGAAGTCGAAACACCCAGAGATGCTTTAAAACTCAAATGACAGGTAAACATCATACATAAAACTCTTATAAATTGTGGTTATCTATTAAGAATATCCCTATTAAATACAAGAAACTAGAAATCTGAAAAGCAAATCTGAAATGCAGTTTGTCAGAACTCCAAGAATCCCTGAAGACAAACATATGATAAATCAGCTGGAGTGGTTCAATCTCACATAAACAAAATCTGTACAGTTGATGCTCTGTATAGCTAGCTATCTCCACTCAAAGATAAGGAAAAGAGTTTGCTTCATACTTGATTTCAGCAATGGATAGATAGTAGTCCCACGGCCTCATCTTCAGCAGAATGCATATGATTTCTTTACTGCGTAGATTGCAAAACCAAAGCAGTATAAACACTTTAAGCTATGCATTGTAAACAACAACAACAACAAAAAGAAAGAAATCTCTGGTTGAAAAGGTTGCTACTGCAACCCTTATAACCCTGCTGTTTATTACCAGCACTCTAGAATAGAAACTAGACTAAGTTCTTTCAAACTTCAATATTTAAGACCTTTCTCTCAATACCTCCCCTAGAATAGCTTTAAAAAGGGTCACAGTGGTACAGTTTTCTCTGCACACTGAGAAGCACCTAATGTATTTTTCCAACAACAGAGATTACCCTGTTGCAAACAGTTTCAGATGGCCTCCAGGATAAAATTCCAAGAATGTTGTTATAATTGGGCATTGAGGCCACCTTTGTATCCTTGTCCTTTAACCAGGCAAAGGAAAAAACCTAGCGTGATACCTGTTTACGGATAACCTGTGTCCAAAATTCCAGCAATAATTTTAAGTTGCTAAGCTGATATGTTGTCATGGAGAAGAAAGGCAGCAAATTTTAGTGTCCCCCAGCATTACTATAATAGAAGTGAACTCTGAATAGAAGTTAATTCTGTGGACTTGATTAAAAGTTAAAAACGTCAGTGGGTCAAGACATATAGTGCATGTTTTCCACAGGCCATTGCCTTTGATTTTGTTTTACTGATTAAATATAACTTGACTCCTGCTATCCTTAGATGTAACAGACACATTAGGAGGGGGATTTAGTGTGCCCAAGATGAGGACAATCAAAATTCTGATACTTAAAATAACTTTCAGCAATCTTACAATTTTGTTTGTGAAGTTGCTTATAGTTTCAATTTCAGACAATATTTCCAGCATATATTTGCATTTCCAATACAGTTTTGACGTCCACATACCTGAATATGCTCTGCTAACATTGTCCTGTATTTCTTAAAGTGACATCTGAAAAAGTTACTCATTAGCACTTTCCAAAGACAGAACTCGGTCAGAAGAGTTGGAAGAATTCCCAGGGTATCTTCTGTACTCCCATGCTCAAGATTTGTAAACACTTTCTCTAAATATAGAGTAGGGTCTGGTCAGCAGTTAAGTCGTCAGTCTTAGTAAGGTCCTGTAGATATTGCATGTTAACATTATATTTGAACGCTTCACACTTCATGCTGGGGAAAGCCCCACCTTCCCAAGCCCCACAGAGTTTGCAGACATTCAAGAAAAATCCATCAGAGAACTAAGGTTTGGGAGCAGGCAGATGCATACTGCTAAAGTAGATGAAATGAAAGTCTTATATCAATATTTAATTAATCTGACAGGGCCATGTGTAGTTCAAAACAGCCCCACCGTCTATGAGATATGTGGATTGTACAGTACTGAAGCGTTGTTTTCAAGATGTGATTTACGATGTTTACAAAGCACCAAGGCCATAAAGGCCATCATCCCTCCCAGCAGCTCCTCTTCAAAGCTTCCTTTAAAGCATATATAACCAAGCGGAGCAAGCAGCTGAACCGTGTTTTGCGTTACATTCAGCAGCACAGTTCTCTTCGCTCCCGTACCCAGCAGAGCCGCCTGACGCAGAGCTGCCTCCTTTTGTCTCCACAGCTTCAGCTACCAGAGCCGTCTGAAGCATCTGGAACCACCTGGAGTTTTTTGAGTGTGATACAGCATCAGGCTGGCTGCAGGCGGCCTGATCCTGCCTATAGCCCAAGCTTCTGCTGCTGTGGTTGGCCCTGCCAAAAGCAGAGGCTGTGGACGAGCGACCTGATGCGAATTTGTGCTGCAAGTTGTTCAGTGAACTCGAGGCAGCTGCAGCTGGGGGCGGGCTGTTGGCAGGAGGAGGAGGAACAGAACCCCCCCACAGCAGAGGGATGAAGGAGAAATTACCCAACGAGACAAAGGAGCTCAACAGAAAGCACGTTTGCAAATAACAGATAATCCTGGTGCCATAATATTCGCTATGTACATGGTACATGACAGTCAGCGTATTCTGAAACAACGGAGAAGGAAGACACAGAAGAGGGACGTTACTACAGATTGACGTAAGGGCTTCTATGGTTCATTTGCGATAGACATCCATCCAAAAGATTCCAAATCCCTACACTCGACCTAATCTTAAAGCATTTGGCTTCCAGAGTACCCCAGTGCCCTCCATCTTTTCTGTCTTAAGATACGAATCATTTGGATTATCCTGCTTTTCCCAATAGCTGAATTGACTTTCCCTCAGGAGTGCCCCCCATGCCTTACCTCTTATGAGACTGTTTCCTATTCTGTTGTCTCCAGACCAGAACTCCTGTTTTATAATCTTCCTTATTTTTTATTTGTTTTGTCCCTCTTTCCTCTGGTTCTCCTCTTAGTTTCTGCTCATTTTCTCACTCTTAACCTTTTACAGAGAAATTGCAAAAATGCCAAGAAATGGTATAAAGAGGTGTTCTGTATGCGGTGTTTTCAGGTGTTTCACAGGAAATTTTCATACTGGGCATGATAATTTTAAAACTATTTGGCTAATCCTGCATTTGCAAAATGATGAAAAGCCTCTGGAACAACAATAAAAAAAATCAGAAAGAGACATAAGACTTGTGCAAGCAAAAATAGATAATTTATATTTCAAAACTGAGAGGCTATGAAGAATTTAATGTTTTAAAAAATAATTCAGATAAAAGATGCAAGCTAAACTAGGATTGTTTTCTCTCAATTACCTTTAAATTAATTACTTTAATTTCTTTAAATTATTTTAAGTATTATTAAGCAATAATTATTAAATTATAGTAAGGTATTTTAAATTGTGCGTTTGAAATTGATACACCTTGAGATAATTCTGCATTCGTGACAAAACCCACAACCTTTAGGTTAAGAAATTCTACCTATAGGTTGATTACCTTAGAAGCGGGTGAAGCTTTCCAAGAGCAGTGTCAATTTTGAGTCGCAGCCTCCATCTGCACATCTAGGAGACCAGTGACCTCTGCTGGAAGAGGGGGGATTGCCTCCCAGCGCTGCCGGCTCCGCCAGCACCCTTTGTCCCTTTGCTATAATGATGGTAAGTGAACTTAGCATCATTAACGCTCCTGCTTTCATTTATAATTTTTTCTCCAGTTTATTTGGGAGAAAATTTACCAGCACAACTGCAGTTCAAATCTGACATTCTTTGAAAAACTTGAACAGAATCTTTGACTAAAGTTTTAAGTGAATGTTTATCAAAGAAAGAGAGAAAGTTTAGAATAATGGTATGATGAGAATATGAAATGAGTAGTTTTCCTGAACTGGACCTGTACACATAGTAACATGCTGTTTTCACCTTCAACAGCTTCCACTTATATATAATTGTTCCTTCTTCTGTCTCTCACAGAACTGAAAGAGTGGAGGTGCCTGGCATTGCAGACATTAGATGGTATCTCTGTAGACAGAGCAGAAATAACATGACGGAGTACTCTGGGTCAGAAAAGGGACCGTTAAGAAGAAGAAAGAGGAAGGACGCAAAGGAAATCCAATTCCACTGCGCAGTGCAAACCCGGGCTCTGCCCCCACATGAGGTACTCTAGTAGTAGGTTTGTACCACCAAAGAAAAAGGTCTAAAGTAGGAGCCCCGAGACCAGTGAAGGGAACTAATTGCAATCACTGACTCACATGTCACATTCTGAATACACAGTCCTCTTGAGAATGGCCTTTAATGATCAGAAATACCCTAATGTAGACATTCAGGCAACATAAGCAAATTATACAAACAAATCCTGTTATACAAACAAAAGGCTCCTCTGCTGACCAAGTAGTTATTGCTCAATAAATGGATAAAATAATTTCTACTGGACATCATTTAGCATAATATAGGAAATCTGGATTACCTCATTTTCAAAAGTTATAAAAGCCCTGGTCAATGCCAACAGAAACTATGGCTGATGAACATAGCTGAAATCCAAGTCACTTACAGACAAGCATACTAAATTCAACTTACCAGCATAAAGCACTATTACTGCAAAACAACACACAAAAAACCCTATACAGTTTTAGCCAATTCTCTAAACACCAGCAAAAGGAATATACGTGACACAGTTTTTTTCCAGGACAGGAACCTAATGCTCATCCTCACAGCAGACAGAGTTTTTTCTTACCAATGAAATGACCTAGAAAAGCAGCATGCCAGCTAACCTATCAGTAGTGCTATATAACAATTTAAACAGGGAGTGGTGAATATGATATCCAATCAAAAATGCTAGGGGACTTGAAAATAGCAAAATGAATTCACACAAACTGGTATTTAGCTGGAGACTAGTACATCAGTGCTTTCAGGAAATACACTTAACTCTAAAGGAGAGCATGTAATGATTTTGCTTTTCAGAATCTTCTAAAAAACATTACGGGAATGCTGCAAATGACTCCATGTGAGTCACCTAATAGACTGATTCAACAATGGCTAAAAAGGAAAAACACTGTCTGCTTGCAGAGTTGCTTCTTAGGGTATCTTGAAGTCTCAGTACTGAAAACAGGGAAATTTCTTTCCTCTGAGTACCAGTGCAATGCTCTTCAGTTCAAGACCTGGCTGAACAAGCAGGCAAGAGAGCTCGTAGCCTGAAGCGGGACTACACACAGAGCACTGATCTTCCATGCTCAGGGGAGCGCAGGGGCCCACTATTCCCACAGACATGCAGTAATAGAAACAGGATTGAGAACAATTAGAAAACAGTACTTTTCTTCCTACTTTGTAACATTACTTCAAGATGTAAAGGGTATCTTTTAACCCTCAGTGTGTGTTGAGCACTCTCTCGTGTAGCTGTTAAGATCATTCTAGCAGATGATTCTTCTTTCCCATCTTGGATGGCCAAGCTCAGACACCCACCACCTCATTTTTGAGTGTTTACAGTCCTGGGGATGTTTACATCACCTAAACACACAGGCATCCACCTTCAGAGCCACATTAGACTGGGGATCTTGACACAGGAGAGACTCATGAAAAAGGCCGATTTAATCATGTAAATGAGAAGCTTTTCTTTTTTCAACTGACTATGCAGAGATTCACAGCATTTTACCTGGCACCTAAATAACACACCCACCATTATCCTATAATTTAAAGCACTCTCTTCAGTAAAGACAAAGACAGTAAAGATCTGCACATACACTGAAAAGATGCTTGTGCTGGCACAGCACCTCATCCCTTGTAGGCTGTGTCTTAGCTTACTCCTAACACGCAGATACACCACACCACACACAGCGGTTCAGCAGTATGTGTCAGACCCGCTACACAACCATGGTGTCTGCCATGTTTGCACAGTAGGACTGATGCTTTCTAAAAATATTGGACTCACTGCACATGTACGCTGTACAGTTAAGGCTGCAAAGGTGCTGCTTGACGGTTCTGCAGTTCGGGATCTATGGCAACCTGGTCAGAATTATCTCCCCTGAGGAAATACCAGAAAGCCCCAAATTCTACTCAAAATTTATGGTGAGGATGGGAAAACAAACAAAAAAAAACCCCAAACAAACAGGACTTTTCCAGAGGAACCCCAGAGAAATGGCAACCTCCCTCACAGACAATCTCTGGGCCAGAGTCAAAGATAGGATCCTGTTCTCCAGGCTCAACCATAAATCTGTTTTGTTCACTATTTAATTTCTAACATCTACAACAAATTCAGCAGGAATTTTACAGCTTGCTTTAACCATGCAGCCCTGATTCCATTTCATTCTTTGTGCTGAATGAAACTGCTCTTGGGGAAGAAAGCTGGTGGTGAGTCATCAAGGACTGCAGCGTAACACCTACTAGGGGAATGGGAAAAAGCAAAAGGAGGTTTCTTAGGCAACCTTTATTCTGCAACTTCCACACGTTTTGAGCATTTGAAATCTAATATTCTTTTAACAGAAGTAAAAAACCACAAAGCAGTATTATTTAATACACAGTTTCTGTCACTTTAAACTTCTGAACCAATTGCAATGACAGCACTCATTCTCATATACCCTCTCTAATGCAAAAATATTTTTACTGATACTTCTTTTTATAAAGGGCAGGAAATAAAGAAAAACTAGTTGAATATGGCTGTATCTTGTATTAGAGACCAATTTAGTAAATGCTTTAAAATATTTGCTGCATAAGAAACACGTACACTGCATGTAAATATTATTCTTATTGCATTAATTTGCTAGTAGGTGAAGTCACATGACTTTACCAGATGGCTAATGTAGGTTTGTATCCTAGCAGTATTTTCAGACACCTGACTGTAAAGCACTGAATGGTAAAACTTGTAAGTTTTGAGTAAGTATATCTTCCAGTTTAAAAGATTGTATCAATCCTCTGCTCCCCACCCCCCCAACCACCAACCAGGGGCACTGCTTTAATGGGGTTGTGTCATTTGCTGTTGGAAAACAATGGAGAAAATAAAAGTTTCACCTGCAGCTTTCAGCTACTTACAACTGGAGGTATTTCTCAATACCTTCCTGTTTCCTCCTTCTCTTTGAAAAACAAAGAAAACAAGAAAAGGAGGCCATCTGTTGTAGACAAAAACATAGTTTAAACAGACACAAGACAAAACCACTAATTATAAAGTGCTGTGCTTCTGCACATTCACTATTGAGATTGGGAAAGTCAGGGGCTTGGAGCACCAGAAGGGAGGCTGCAAGGAAGGCTTCCTGGTAAGAAGTAGCATTCCTGGAAAGAATAAGGGGCTGGAGAAGCAGAAGGTGAGAATCATGGAAAGGGGGGGTTCATCTTGGAGCTCAGCGAGCTGCATAGGAACAAATGCCAAAGGCTGCCCAGGGACACCGGCCAGCGGGACGCAAGCCTAGTGACTGAGCAGCTGCACAGCACAAATGCATCCGTCTGCCCAACCCTCCTCCCAGCAGCGATCTCCCTGCTGGGAAGGGAATCTGAGGCTAAGTGAACCCAACACTGCTGGCGGGGAGGGGAGAAAAGCAGGTAAGTGCATGAAATTATGAGGTAGGATAAAAGCTCACATCTTGTTGGTTCTTAAATAAACCTCACTATCCAAGTCTACTATGGGCTGTCATTCGCTGTCATCCTTGTGACCCAATCACCCTTACCAATGTAAGTAACTCTCCCATCACGTTAAAATTGTATACACTGGCTGTGTCTACTCTGAAACCCAATTCACTATCCCACGCCTGGTAACTAAGGGAGTAGGACCTGCATTCTCACCTCTATCTTCCTGTGAGTTACGAATTTTTTGGAAGGAAGCCTTTCTGCAGGTGCTCTGAGACAGAGGAAGTTAGAGGATGCTCCACTGTCTCTCCCCACACTGATGATCAAGGGACCAGGACGGGAAACGCTGGGAAGCAAGATGTATCCAAGAGCGTGCTTGTGCTCTAGTATGCATACAACTAGAATTTATCAATTTTATCTGCATAAATTATTTTAATAACCAGGATATTTTAAATTCAACAAGTAGTATTCAGGAATACACAGAAAAGTATTTGGCATTTGAAAGTTATCTGTGCAAATACTTATTAGAACTATCTCCATTTACTCTTCACCAGTGCTGAAATCCTCTTCATCCTGCTGAAATGCTGAATTGTCCAATTCTTACTTAAACAACATATACATTGAAAGCTTCTAAAAAAAAAAAAAAACTCAAAAAAAACAAAAGACAAAAAAGCAACCCAGCCCCTCAAAACAAAAACCACCCCTAGACTCCATACTTTCCCCACAGTTATAACAAAAAGACCTCAGGATAAGAAAGGATAAACGGAAGCAGCTCTGGTAGTCTGACCCACAGTCAAATGTCCTTTTCACTAAACAGCATACAAGGCATAATGAATACTTTTGGCCCAAATCAACAAAATAGTTCAGAATGTACTTGAATCATTTTCTTGATTACAGTTATTTTCTTAAACCTAGCTTAATACTGTCAGGTTCGCTAGCAGTTTTTGAAACAGTTACTTCATTTTCTTTGAACTTACTGCTGTACTTCAGTTTTCAGTGCAATTTGGATCATAAGAAATGTCCTCTGTTTTAACAGCTATAACCTGAATCATTATCAATTAACCAGTCAAGCCACAAAACGCGGACTCCTTTATTTCCCCCATCATTGTAATTTCCATCTTAGAGGAGGAATTCAGTTAAACACGAGAGAGATTTCTGTAATACAAGATTATAGACTACTACAAGAACAACCACCAGTTTACAATTTTTAGTGCCTAGATAATTTTCAAAACTGCACGTCCGCATCTTCAAAACCAGAAAGTACCATATATAGAGAGAAGATCAACTAAGTAACAAAAAAAAAAAAAAAAAGCTGTCACTGTCCACAGGAACCATGTCTAGTCACGTTTTCAGTCAGTCAGTCAGCTAGCTGAGGGTCATGTCATTATTTAGTTTCTGTAGAAAAAACACAAGTACAAAAATAGTATCAAAAAGCAACATACCTATTTTTATTTTAAAATATATATTATAAAACATAATTGTTACATCAGCATATAAATAAGGCTTTTGATATATTTAGAAGAATAAAATTAAAATTTTATATATGCTTCTCTAGCTTTTAAAGAAATACCTCTCTTTCTGATACAATTGCTTTTTTTAAAACATTTTTGCACAGAAATAAATCATTATAAATATACATGTTAAACTTCAGGATTGTAATAAAGTTTTAACTAAAAAAAATGAATGCAAATCAAATCAGTGATGCAGAACTTTTTCAAGACAAGGATAATAAAAGACAACAATAACCAAGTATATCATGACAGAATAAATGTTTTTCAACTTAGTAAGTACCTAAATAATTATTTTAGAACACCACCATTTTCAGAAGGGGAAAAATGCAATGAATCCATTTGCTGTGGGTTAAAGCCAATCAGCAATGATTATCAAGAGCCACAGAATCCAGCCCTAGATATCTGTGTTTTGCATTTCTAATACAGTGCTAGTTAGAAGCTCTGCTTTCTAAGGATTACTGGAAAGCTTAATGAAAAAAGTTTGGGGTGGGTTTGGGGGTTTTTTTGTTTGTTTTTGAGGGTGGGTTTTTTGCAAGGGGGGGGGAGTATTAAAATAGAACTACTAGGTTGCAATGAAGAGATTAATTGGAATTCCACAATAAATTCTTCTGAAAGATACCAAATTCTTTCCTTCCTCTTCTATTTTTGAGTAATATAATTTACACAACAGGCATCGGACAACTGCAGTGAGATTCTCAGGAAATACTCAAAGCAATGCAAAAACCTGAGTAGAGAGCACAAGCTGGTCAACACCAAGAACATTAAAGATAGCTTCTGCTTTTAGAAACTGCCTAAAGTAGACACTAGTTCTCTTCTCAAGCCTACACCCACTCAAAGCAAGATAGTTTAAAGTGACTATTTCAACCATTAGTACTTACTTAGCGTAAAGGGGAGAACCTCACCCCCTCAAAAAAACCAACCTTACGTTAGAACTTAAAGTAGTTAAGAGAACCTTATTGGTCTGTATTTCCATCACTTCTCTGCTACTTTTAACAACTCATATAAAACAACTGAATTTTCATTGACTTGTAGGAGAGCCAGAGCCTGCAAAATTCATCGGATGGATTAGTTTAGAATATTAATACACATGTATTCAAATTCCCTTGATAAACAAAGGTTGTTGTAAGGTAATAGACTGTTCTTATGATCAGAAGTTTACATTGCAAGAGCATTATCAGTAGCATACCATTACCATAAAACATTTTTTAAAAAACAATTTTGTAAATTATATTTTAAAAAAAAAAGATGATTTACAGAAGAAAAATATTATTGGGAAAAAACTTCAAAAAGTCAGATAAAAGCTGTGTTGGAATAATAAATATTTTATTTAAGTTGAATTAGTCAATTGACTTAAATTTATTTTCATATAGATTCTATTGAATTCACAGATCTTATCACAGATTTTAAATCAGAGAACCTTGCATAGAAAGGACAATTGCAGAAATCCAGTCACCTTGTTAGAGATAAAAAGCAAGCAATACAATAGGACTTTAGAATGGATATTTTTTAAGACTTCCTTAAGTGAAAACTCTCAGAAATTTTAGCTAAGATTATTTCCTCCAGCCAAAATTCAGAAAGAACAAAAGTTAATATTCTGTCATCTTCAAAAAAAAATACTATTTCAGCAGTAGAGAGAATTCCATCCTCTTTCACATGCACAATTTAAAGCTTTAATTGAAAGCAAAATATAAGCCTCTGAACTACTGCAAAACTTGTCAGTCAGTCCAATGCAGAGTCCCCAGTGGTAAGCTTGATTTGAATCGGCAAGCCCTTTTAAAAAGGAGCACAGATGGAATCTTTATTTTTATGTACCATTTCATTTGAATTTGAGAAACTGGCTAAAGGACAAAAAGAGAGCAAATAATTTTGTCTGTCTGTCCTATGAAGAGATAGATGCTAAGACAACACAACCTGCTAAAAGACTTGGAATCTGGAACCTGATGTACAGGCTGTAACAAGATTTAACACAGTAAATTTAGAAAGCTCTTCTACCTGTGTTACTGCACAGACACAGCAGATGAAAGGCTAATCAGAGGGGAAATACTCAGTAGTCATTTGCACCAGAATTACAAGTAAACTGCCCAAGACAGATTTACAGTGTCCATCTAAACTAAAACTAGTACTCTTTATTATTTGAAAATTTACAGAAATGCAATAACCTTGGAAAGGACAAAAAGCTCTACTGTAATTTTGCATGTGTAAAAAGATTATTCTTCAGACATGACCTTATTTCTCCAGTTTTCTAATCAGGTAAAATGGTACAACAGCAAAAGTGTATGTCTTACCCTTACCTTATAAGGGAATTCAGGTTTTTAAATAGTCAATAATAGGTATATATTAGAATTTTCAACCATAATTTGAAATATAAAGTAAGTTTTAGCCTTTTGAAAACCCGATTTGGTGACCAACTGCACCTTTTGTCAGCTGGAGACCTTAAAGAATCTTCATTAAAAAAAATCACTGTGGAAAAATATGTGTGTGTGTGTGTGTGTAGGTGTGCACAAAGTGTGTGAATAAAAAAAAAATAAAAATCCGCTTCAGATTGACAATCAGAAGAGAACCTCACAGTCTACTCACTCTTATCTTTCTTAAAAACAAAGGAAGAATAAGGATAAATCATGTTTCTAATTTTGTATGCATACCATACCTACACTTTTCTAGTAAAAGTAGTCAAGGAAGACCTGGTATTACATTACACTTTACATCACAGTTTTTCCTGTAGCAACCAAGAGGCTGGCCTTTTATTATTGGAAGTCACATTAAAAACAAACAAAACCTTTGTACAAAGATAAGAGCATGGGTACAAGTTACTTAAAATTGCATTCACCAGAGCTGCTGATTAAAAGAGTTTCAAATGGGTTTCAGCTACAATTCAACACAGAGAAAAAATGGTAGAAATCCATTTTTTTAAAAAGCAAGTTGTGCATAAAGATTAAGGCCATCTTTAGTAACTGCTGCTTATCAAAAGAACAACATGAAAGTCCTTATGAAAAAAGGAGGAAAAAACCACTGTGAACAAAGTCTTTTTTGGTCTTTGCAACTCCTGGGTCACGAAGAGTATCTACAGAAAGAAAGGTACAAGGAGTGAAGCTTAGAAGTAAAATATTGATGTGAAGAGTCAGGATTTCATGTGATGTTTTCTGAATGAGTTAAAGCAAAACTGCATGTCCCCTATAAAGATAATATGGCTACTGAAATTATTTGGAAGCTACAGTAATATTTGGGAGTTATTTTGTAGAAAACAGGGCTTAGCCTTTCCTCCCCCAACTATATTTCTCTTTTGGTAATAGTCCTAATGTTAAGAAAAAAAATACAAATAATAAAAAAAAATTATATAAATTTGAATCAATGTTTTAAAAGAACAAGTGAATTTTGGTCCCTGAAGTCTATAAAACCTCTCTAGGAGCTCAGCCAGCTTTCACAGGCTGAATTTTAATCAAACCAATGTTTTAAAAGAACAAGTAAATTTTGGTCCCTGAAGTCTATAAAACCTCTCTAGAAGCTCAGCCAGCATTCATAGGCCATAAGCATTGACTAATAAATCCTCAAACTAATTATCCTAAACATACACCTCAATCACTCCACAACAGGCTCTGCAATATTTTCTTCACTATCACACATTCCAGCTACTCGTGATTTCTGAGAATCCAGATGACCCAAATATCCCAAACCTTTGGTTTCACCTGGCAACCTTCCCTGCCCTTTCCATGTCCGCTTTTTATTTACCCCTTCCCTTCTCTGCCCTTCAAGGGCTGAACTCTGCATCTTTATCCAATACCATTGTGAGGACATGTGTTTTTAATGAAAGAAAAGACACACACAAGCTGATCTCAGTTCCATTGTTTATTTTTGCATACTCTTTTCAATGTTAACTGTTAGTCTTATGTACATAAAGTGAATATTTCTGTGAACATCCAGATTGATGTTAATCAGCTGGTTATTTGTTCAAAAATTATAAAAATAGATTTTTACTAAAATAAAGTGTACGTGTGCATATATAAGCATACACACACCCATATATACATACATGTATACACACATATATGACAAATTAAATTTCAAGTTGTTAGCTAAAAATAGATTTAAAGTTTATCATTACTTGTTCATATCTAACTTAAAAATACTTTGCCTATCACTATTTCGATTAGTTGAACTTCAGTTTAAGTAACAGCTCAGACTGGGTACTCACCTTGCTCAGTAAGTTCTCTGACGTTTGTTGGACTCTTCTGTAGGCGAGTCTGCCAACCTTACTTTAAGCCTGACACCATTCACAATCTTGCCATGTAACGCAGTGATGGCATCACTGGCACTTGCTCTGTCTGCAAATTTTGCATAGCCAACATTTTTTCCAGCCACAAGGTAAACTTTTATCAAGTGTCCGAAACGACTGGGGGGGGAGAAAAAAAAGATAATTTACAGGTCTTGCTGCAACATAGACACCTATTATCCAATCTGAGGTATATATGATTTGGTAGCTGCAAAAACTATATTCTCACATGTATGCTATCATTTCTTGTGCTGCCCTCTTCCAAAACTCCCAATTTTCATATTCCCTTCACTAGGATTCCAGGCAGGAAGAGAAATAAAACTGAAAGTTCGGAGACAATGTTTTCTATGGAATATTACAATAGAACCACAAGCACCAGTGATTTATCTTTTATTTAAAGTAATACGTAACGCTAATCAATACCATAGTCCCCAAACACTAAATGGCACTCAAAAAACCCCAAACAAACCAAAAAGAACACACACACAAACCAGCAGATAATTCAGAGGCTAAACTTGCATTTCACTTAGATGAACTGGCTCGGTTGTGATTCATCTTTGAGTTCTCCCTGAAATGACTCAGAAAGCAAGCACTAAGGCTTTGTGGAAAAAAACCAGATTTCCAAGTCCTCAGGAGATTCCTAGACAGTTCCTTAAAAAATGTTTAAAAAAAAAAGTCTCCTTGTTTCATACTGAAGTTACACAAGTGTCAAGGCTAGGGTGCATAGCCCTTCTCTTCTCCAGCATCTGATTAAGAAAATCCAGTATATCAAATACAGGTGGAATTTAAAACTGTGCAAAGTGCATATTGTTTCTTTTCCTCTTCTGGCGTTTTGAAAATATTTTGGCTTTCCAAAGATTTATTGCAAATACCAGCTATTAGAAAAGGGAAATGTCATCTTCTTCAAGAGTATACTAAAAATAAATATAAAATACTGGAGAACAGCTGAACTATAGATTTGTTTCAAAGATGGCAAAAGCTGTCTCTCAAGTCTTTGCTCCTCATAGGGAGGTAGTGTGAAAGGACAGTTGAAATGGTGTCAAAAAGATGCAAGCCACCAAAACGTTTCAGGATATACCAAGAAAAAAAACCTCCCTATACTTACACCCCTAAAGTACTGTAGAAATGTATCAAAATACTTAAATTCCTTATAGAAATATGTACAACAAAATGCCAAATAAATTAGGCTGTAAGAATCAGTACTACATTTTTTGCTTAAAAAAATGTTACGAGACTAGACATTTTACTTCAGATTACATTAATCAATAACAAAGCTGCTGTACTGATGACATTGCATCTATGCTTCAAGGTGAATTCCATTACACACTTGTTTCAAAAAGCATGTTACCTATTGATCACTTATTGACCACTGTGCACTGTCTTTCCAGAAAAGAGGTTTCATTATGACAATCTTTTTTACTTTCAACATTTATTTTAAATATTTCGTCATTATTTTTTTGGTTAGAGAACACTTATTTGTAAATGGAGTCTTACCAGAACACATCCTCCAATACATTTACAGGTAAAGGATGGGGATGGAAAAGTATGAAAAGCCTTTCCTTCACAGAAGTGTCAGGTGGAACTTTTTTTTTGTGTGGTGGAAGTATGGCATCTGTTTGGGGCTGAAGTAACTGTGAGCCAGAAGTTCCTCCAAATGCCTGCTGAAACAGGGGAAAAAAATGCAAGTATAAATTAAGTAATGGGGGGGGGAGAAGTCATTTTACCTTATTTACAATTTTGTTCCCATAACAGGGCATAAACAGCCTCTACCAGTTCTCTCCTTAATTAATTTGTTTACTTTGGTTATTTCATTAAATTGGACGGTAAATCCAAGTTGGTTATTTCATTAAATTGGACGGTAAATCCAAGTTGGTTATTTCATTAAATTGGACAGTAAATCCAAGTAAGGTCAGACACCTTTACAGGGAATAAAAGCGTACAAACCAACAGGAGATACATCTTAAAAATGTAGCATCTAACACAGTTACAGAGGAAAGTAAGCAGTGTTCTTTCTTGACTTATCTGAAGTTTCTTACAATTCTGAAGAATATTAACAGTATCCATTATATTAACTTACAGGAGGTGTCCTATACTGCTGAACAATGGCATTGTTATTCCGCAACACTGATGACACATGTGCTGTTACCAGCTGTGTTGCCATTTTTCTGATGAGGCTGCAACCAGAAGTGATAATAAACTATTTTAAAAAAAACAGTTAAGTTACAGTAATCTTTAATTCAGCAAGAGAAAATAAGTTTTAATGCACATCTAAAAGTATCTCTGGAAATCTGTAAACTCATATAGATAATGAAAATCAAGTCAGGCTTTCATGACACTCTAGGCATGATCTGAAAGCATGCATGCTAGCTGCAACTCACTGAAAACATACATTTCGACATATAGAGATACAACACTCTTCTTTGCTTTTTTTAATACTCAGGGCTGAGGGAGGGAAATTAACTCTACAGAGACCCCTACATTTTGTGAAAAGTGCCTAAAAGGCAGAAGGGACAGCAAAATTTCACCTGTTTCAATAAAGAGCACAGAGATTCAATTCAGAAGTCAGAATATTATCACAGAAAGTTTACTTCCAGTTCCCATTTCCCAGTAATTTTTCTTTGTTCTGCTGCAGAATAAGAAAAAGCAATTGCACTTTTTGCATAGATTCACAACCCGTGTTGTAGGGCCATGAAATAGTAGGAATTATTGAAGAATGAAGGAAATTGTTTGCAAGAAGGACGGTTGCAATGAATATTTTTTTTTTTAGTTTAGATCAGACATGCACTTCTGAAGCAAATCTCCCCATTGTCACTCCTTACCATCCTCATTCATATCCCAGAATAGGTTTGATATGAACTAGATTCCTTTAGGATGAAACTAAGCCAAAATATTCACTGCAGAGGCATACTTAAGTCATTCCAACTTGTAATGGGCATTCAAATCACAGAACAGATTAGAAATGGTTAAAGTAAAACCTGACAATCCCCGTACAGTGGAGATATCAGATCCTTAGCACCCAACAGTTTTACTCTACGTATGTGCTTCACAAGGCTACTATTTGCAGTACTGCAAACATAACCAAGAGATCAAGTAGATGAATCTGGTTTTAATACAAATACCTCATCAAAAACACACTCCAGCCTTGTTACATATGACAGAGACTGTTACAAAGATTCTTGCCAAATCCAAGATTTTCCAGTGTATCTTAAGAATATATATTTTAATCTTGTCTTTATCAAACACTACTACGTTTCAAAAGGCTTATTCTAAACCATTAAAAAAACCAAACAAACTAAATTTCAGAAAATATTGTATACAGGTATGAATGAAACAAGATCACAGTGACATTGCTGTTACTTCTAATGTTTAAAATTTATTTATTTTAAATTTTGCTTCCAAAACACAACTTACAACTTCCTATCTCTATGTATTGGTACTTACTCTGAGCTATCACTCCCATCTTCTAGGAAAATGACAGTTAATCGATTTCCAGGAGGATACTCAAAACCGTGTAATTTATACTTGGCATATATAGCTGATGCAGCAGTACTGTACTGAATCACAGCGTACCCTACAAACACAGTGCACACAGTTTCAGTGTGATACAGGTAAATCCTAAGAATAAACTACACTTATAAAAGCAATATGATTAAGCTGCACATTAGTCATGGATGACACAAAATTCTTGAGTCTTTTTACCACACATTACATTACTTAATAGCAACATCAGTAGCAGTTGTGAAGAAAACTTCAGCAGAATTAGCTAGTGACAGATCAGCTGTATTTATGCTCACTTGAAAAGCTGGTAATAAAGCAACACAAGTGAAAACATGTCTTCTTCCCTAACCCTGAATTAGAAACAAAAACATATACAGTTTCATTTTAAAATGCAATTATCCCATCAACAGTGAATCTCAAGTACTGTAAAGTTACATTTTAACTCTCTGAATCATTTCCATTCCAAGCTTCTTGGAGAAGAGACCTCTTCCACATTTTTCTCAGCAGCAGCAAAACAATAAAACTGAAACCAAAACAATCTTCCAAATACAAAACATGATTTGTTTTGGAATCATTTAATCCAGTTTACTCATGTCAGCTTCTACACAGAGACACACACACAGAACGCCCATTTCAAGATGAAAACTCAAAAGATCTGTTTAGAGAACATTGAAACTACATGTCTAATAATTTTTGAAACTTTTTCTCCATTTATTCTGCCCAAAACTATTAATTTAATTCGAACAAAAACCACTTCTCATGGTTTTGATTCTGTCCTTCTTAAGATTCTATTACCTGAAAATAAAGGTATTTAAGGCTATGTGTAAACAGGGGTTCAAACAAAACTGAATTTGGGGGTTTATGCATCAATGACAGCAGCAACCACTGATTCAAAAAACATTAATTCTTTCCAACAAGTGTACTGTATTTTGCAATGCAAATGAATTGTAGTACAATTAAAAGGCATTCCCTTCATAGAAAGAAAGAAAAAAAAAAAAAAGCTCTTTTTGTACTTTTACTTACCACTATTGGTATGAGGATCTCGCTGAACATCACAATACTCCAGTCCTGGAACTAGATCAAAGAGGGCAAACAGCTGCTCTTGGATAAAGGGAAGCCGTGATACCACCGACAGACGTTTGGAGACTGACTCTTGAATTCTGGTCTCATTTTTTTCAAAACTACAAAACTCCGGCTGCCCACCTCAAGAATCAACATAAAATAAATAATTCAAGTCATCACACTAGCATGCCTTCATCTCATTTATATTTTTCATTCAACTTTTAAAAGCAATCTAAGTCAATTATATACTAGAGGTAATGTGTTTATTTCACCAATGCAGGTCACAAAATAACCGGCCAACTAGAGCAAAGCAAGCCATAAAAATACAGAAATTAAATGCCTGGCTCATTTCTAACTCCAACATTCAATCTACTACTTAAGTGTTGACCTAAGCCTCCATTAGCTTCCCTTCTTCCAAACTGCATTCTTACTTTGTGACCATACTCAAGACTACAAATCATTTTTAGTATAAAAAGCTGTGACTTACAAAATTGAAGTGTATTTCCTCTTGGTTCTTGCCTCGTGTTATTACTATAATAATCATGTTCAAAAGACTCAGATGACTTATTTTTAGGTTCAGCCAAAATAGCCCTGTAGCCTGAAAGAAACAACCACACATATAGCAACACCTCAACACATCTGAATTATCTGACTGGATCCACTTTCTCCAACTACCGTATTTAGAAACATGTTATTCAGAAAACCCAGAAAGTGCTGGCCTTAGGAAAATAACTAATCTACAGCTCTTGAAGCCTGCCATAATAACTGCATGAAAGTTAACAACTTCCACATAGAACTACTCCTAGTCATGTGTTAAGCACAACAGAGCCTACTTGCTGTGAGAGTCACTGAGCACTGACACAGGTTGCCCAGAGAGGTTGTGGAGTCTCCATCCTTGGAGATATTCAAAACCCCTCTGGACATGGTCCTGGACAACCACAGTGCCCAGGTGACCCTGCCTGAGCAGAGGGGCTGGGCAAGACGACCTCCAGAGGTCCATTCCAACTTTGACCATTCTGCGATATTTGGCAGGATTCGCAGACGCTCCAGAGGTAATCACCTGAACTTCCATGCTATAACAGCAGTTTACGTGTGTTTTGCACCGATCTAGGTTTTGCTTTTATGAAAGAAGTAGGTATTACTCTCAGGCTATCCAACTAATTTCATTTTAACCTCACAACAAAAAGGCAATAAATTTTAACTGCTAAGTAATCTCAGCCTCACATTCCTATGCAAGAATAGTCACAAATACAATTTTTGTAGAATCACGTATGATAGATATGATGCAGAACCACCACATACATTACTGAAGGAAAAAAAAAACCAACCAACAACACAGAAGAACAAAAAAAACAAAACAAAACACAACCACACCCACACACCAAGTTGTTTCATATTTGTGTTTAAGCAAACATTGAACAGGAGGTTAGACTAGAAGGCTGCTGTTAGGTTTCCCCAAAAGCCTTTCTTCTGCTGGATGAGGAAGCCCAGTTCCCTCCATATCTCCTCACAAATCATGTGCTTCAGCCCCTGACCACCTTGGTGCCTTTCCACTAGACTCGCTCAAATTCATTAACACCTTTTTGGTACTAGAGCATAAATGACAAATAGTTGGTCTTGGTCATAAAGCATACAAAGTCTTTCATTCTGTAACAGATTAATCATTACAGTAAATGAAAACAAACAAACAAAACACAAAACTTCAATTAGGATGAATTTGTTCTTAAATAAATGTAATCACAACAGAATCCCTATGGATTATCAAATATATTTTTATATATAAATTCATTTTATATCAAATACATTTGATGAAAAATGCATATTCCCAGGGATACACAGGCAGATCTCATTTTAATGTATGAACCCTACATTACAGGCCAATAATAATGCATGAACAAAAACTCCATATCCATTTCCAAACTCTTTTCATTGATCTTACATGCAGTTTGGTCCTGCAAAAATGTAATCAGGTGACTGTTCTCAATGAATGTTAATAATAATATTTTTTATTTGCAATAGAACTTTGTCTCAAGATGTGTTTACATTATAAATAATTTGCCTGCAAACAAAACTAAAAATTAAAGGTACATTAATGATGATATACGCTTATTGTGAAAAACTTGAAATAATTCAGTCAGATTCTTACTTCGATCACACTCTTCAATTGCTCGGGCAGCTTGCGATGGTTTTAAATACCTCACATAGCCCAAACCTTTACTTTCTCCAGTAGTCTTGTTTTTAATAATGCTGCAATATTCAATGTCTCCATACATCTAGAACAATTAAAAAGCATATTAATTTACAATATTTGAAAATGCATTAAAGTTCCATGCGTTACGCCCTTCTGATAAATTAAGACAAAGGCAATTTAAAATAACAATTAACAAATAGCGAATCAGTACCTTAAACTTCTCTCGCAGATCTTCCTCTGTATAGGACTTCGGTATCATAACAAAGATTCGTGTAAGCTCCTCATCTTCAACATCTCGGTGGCTTCCAGAAGCTCTTGACTGTGCAATAAATACCTAGTGAAATAATTATATAGACATTAATTACTGGAGAACATGTCTTAACCACATATCAACAAGCAAGAAAAATAGTTTAACAAGTCTTTGTATTTATCTTTCACATAAGCTAGCTTTCCTAATATGGAAACCCAGAACATATCTGATCATAGATGCATCCATGACAAAAGACCTGCAAATACAATACACCCCAAATGGTTTCCCAAACAGGACAGAAGCCAGCAGAAGTTCTCACTGGGGATAATGAAGAATGGACAGGAATATCGAAGCCTGATTCAGCAGCACTGCCAATGTCATAGGTGGCATATGAGTTAGCAAAAAAACGCAGTACTGCAACAGTCTTAGTATAGCAGCAGTAACAAAAAATAAGCAAGCAAACAAACAAAAAAGCGTAGCAGCTTATTAAAACCTTGCTACTGCAGTTCACTGTTCAGCAGGGCCAGAGTCTGCACTCTAATGCTCTATGAAGGATTGCAACTTCTCACATCTGTAACTGTTAAAATCCTTTTTAATTATTGAAATTAATTTCATCTGAGAAGTGCACCCCAGAAGACAATCAGGCAAAAAAACCCACAGAAAACAAACAAAAATGCCCAAAATAACCAAATAAGAAAAATACAAACAACCTTCAAAGTAAGCCTCTTATGCAACAGCAGCAACCGATTTCACAGAGCTCTTAAATTACTTTCCTAATAGTCATGCAGGAGAGTAAGCAATACAACTCTGATCTTTAGCCTTCTAATGGCAAGTTCTTCAGAAAATATTTTACTGACTCAGCTGCATCTTCAAATGAAACACGTGGAATCTTCTTTCACTGTTCAAAGTCATTCCTGTCATTCTTAGTACTTGGGGAATATGAAAACAATTCAAGAGGCTGAAAGCTGCCAGCCAGTTCCATAGATAAAAAAACCATATAGTTGTTTTGAAAAAACTGTATGCAAGCTACAAAACCAATATAAAACATACTTGCAAAGAGAGTTCTACTTATTCACGTCAATCTTCCTTACAACACTTAAAACATACTGGTTTAGACTATTTCACAGAGACCCACCCCCTCAACGTTAAAAAACCAAACAGGCGAACACACACACCCCCCTAGCTTCCAGGCACTGCGTTTTCCCCAGGCCTGCTGCAGCTTACGCCACGCGTGGGCACTTCGGGCACGGGTGGGACCCACTGCAGCTCCCCCTGAAGAGCACGGCCGAGCCCGCAAGCCCCGCCGCCGAAACCGCCCCGGGCCCGACCCAGAGGGGGGACAACATCAGCACCGGCACTACCCGCGGGGAGAGGGCCGCGAGGAGCGGGTCCGACGCTCTCCGTGGCGGCTCGCTGCCTGCCGCCCGGCGAAGCGGCCAACGCGCCGGGGGTCCTCCCGGCGGGCCCGCGCCACCGGCCGCCCCCGCCGCCCGCTGAGGGGCTGGCTCCCCGTTGCCCCCGCGTAGGCCAACGCCACCTTCCCAAGCGGCAAGCTCGGGGCGCAGCGGCCGAGGCCTGCCGCTCTCCGCGGCCGCCGTGCTGGGAAGGCGGCCGGAGACAACCCCGCCGGGCCCCGCTCGCTCGCCCCCGGCCCCGCTCCCCGGCAGGAAGCGGGCAGCGCGGCCCGGCGGCGGCGGTACCTTGATGGGCTTGGTGTCGGGGACCAGGCTGCGGCCGTGCATCTCCTCCATGGCCCTGCAGGCCTGCGAGCTGCGGGCGAACTTGATGAAGGCGATGCCGCGGGACTCGTTGGTGCGTTTGTCCCGCAGGAGCCAGATGTTCTGGATGTCCCCGAAGGGGGCGAAGCGCTCCCGGATCAGCGCCTCTCCCGTGTCCTTGCCCAGCACCACGAAGACCCGGCTGTTGGGCGGCTCGTCCAGGCACTCGGCCGAGAGGCGGAAGCCGCTGCCCTCCTCCATGGCGGGGCCGCCGGGCTCCCGGGCCGCTGGGGACCGCTGGCTTTTCTCGGGGGCCGGCGGGGACCGCCCGCAGCGCCCTTTCCGCCGCGGAGACAACATGTCCTCCTCACTCCCCTCCGCCGCCGCCGCCGCCTCCCCCGCGCCGGCCGCACCCCTCCCGCCTCCCCGCGCCCAGTCAGGGCCGCGGCCTCGCCTGCGGCGGGCGGGGCTCCCCGGCCGCTCCACGCCGGGCTCCAGCGCCCGGGCTGCGGCCGAGGGGCAGCGCGGCTTCAGCCGGCCTGTGCGGCGTACCCCGCTCCCCGCGGAGAGTGGACGTGCGGCAGGAGAGCCGCCTGGCCCGGCCTGGCCTGGCCCGGCCGGGGCACCGGCGCGTCCACCCTGCGGGAGACGGGCACCTGCTCCCCGGGAGCGGCAGCGGGCGGGTGGGAAGGACTGAGCGGAAACGAATCGAGGGTTGGTTCCGAGGAGAAGCGCTCCCGGGCTCCCCCTCTCCCCTGAATCACAGAATCACAAACTGGTTGAGGTTGGCGGGGACCTCTGGAGGTCATCTGGTCCAACTCCCTGCCCAAGCAGGACCACCTAGAGCCAGTTGCCCGGGACTGTGTCTAGACAGCTCTTGAATATCGCCAAGCATGAAGATTTCACAACTCTCTGGACAACCTGTGCCAGTGCTCAGTCACTCGCCCAGTAAAAAAGTGTTTCCTGATGTTCAGATGGAACCTCTCGTGTTTCAGTTTGTGCCCATTGCCTCTTGTCCTGTCACTGGGACCCACTGAGTAGAGTCTGGATCCATCTCCTTCATTCCATCCCTTCAGCTATTTATACACACTGATGAGATCCCCCTGAGCCTTCCCTACTCCGGGCTAAACAATCCCAGCTCTCTCAGCCTTTCCTCATAGGAGAGGTGCTCCAGTCCCTTAGTCATCTTTGTGGCCCTTCACTGGACTCTCTCCAGTATCTCTGGGTCTCTCTCATACTGGGGAGCCCAGAGGCAGACACGGTACTCCAGGTGTGGCCTCACCAGTCCTGAGCAAAGGGGAAGGGTCATCTCCCTTGTCCTGCTGGTGACATTCCTACTAATGTAGCCCAGCATACCGGTAGCCTTCTTTGCCACAAGGGCACATTGCTGGCTCATGTTGCCTGGAGTCCACCATGGCGTCCAAGTCCTTTCCTGCAAAGCTGCTTTCAGCCGGTCACCCCCCCGCATGTACTGGTGCATGGGGTTGTTCCTCCCCAGTGCAGGACTCTGCACTTCCCCTTGTTGAACTTCTTGATACTCCTGTCAGACCATCCTCCAGCTTGTTAGGTCCATATGGATGGCAGCATGACCCTCTGGTGTATCGACCACTCCTCTCAGTTTTGCACCCTGTGTCAATATTTCCCTAGCATACTCATTTCTGCTGCAATAATTTATTTATTTTTAAAGGGCCCCCTTCAACTAGAGACTCAATACACTACACAGTGACCTATCTCCTTTGAAACAGCACTAGTGCCATAAAGAGAGAGTTACTCCATAGAATCATAAAATGGTTTGGGTTGGAAGGGACCTTAAAGATCATCTAGTTCCAAAACCCCTGCCATGGGCAGGGACACCTTCCACTAGAGCAGGTTGCTCAAAGCCCCATCCAACCTGGCCTTGAACACTTCCAGGGATGGGGCATCCACAACCTCTCCGGGCAACCTGTTCCAGTGCCTCACCACCCTCACAGTAAAGAACTGCTCCCTTACATCTGATCTAAATCTACCCCATTTCAGTCTAAAGCCATTATCCCTTTGTCCTATCACTACATGCCCTTGGAAAAAGTCCCTCCCCAGCTTTCCTGTAGGCCCCCTTTAGGTACTGGAAGGCTGCTATAAGGTCTCCCCGGAGCCTTCTCTTCTCCAGGCTGAACAATCCCAACTCTCTCAGCCTGTCTTCATAGGAGAGGTGCTCCTGCCCCCTGACCATCTTTGTGGCTCTTCTCTGGACTTGCTCCAACAGGTCCATGTCCTTCTTATGTTGGGGCCCCCAGAGCTGAATGCAGTGCTCCAGGTGGGGTCTCATGAGAGCAGAGGGGGAGAATCACCTCCTTCAACCTGCTGGTCACGCTTCTTTTGACGCAGCCCAGGATATGATTGGCTTTCTGGGCTGCAAGTGCACATTGCTGGGTCATGTTGAGCTTCTCGTCAACCAACACCCCCAAGTCCTTCTCCTCAGGGCTGCTCTCAATCCACTTATTGCCCAGCCTCTATTTGTGCTTGGGATTGCCCTGACCCATGAAGAAACTGTTCTCAAGGCCTTTGCTGACATAGGCAACAATGGCACTTAATGTGCATCTTGTGAACTCTCAGATTACAGAGGCCCATGGAACTCAATGTGTTCCATAAGAAACAAGCACAAAAAATATCCAGGAAAAGTAACTATCTGTAGGAAAATAAGCACACAGCTAAAAAATGTGAAGAATGCAATGTCATTATAAAGTTCATCACATCTTTAACAGTTGGACTCAAAAATAAAGAATTCCTCAGCTGAATACCAGAGCTGTCAGTGCCCTAGGGTTGTAGTGGCCATGACCACTGCACATGGAGGGGGCAGTGATCCACAGGACAGTTAACTTGGTGAGGCGCAGGCTGGGGCTGTGCTGAGCTGTGCTGTGGGTGCAGCCTGGCCTTCAGGCCGTGCCATGCCGCCTGCGTCCCTCTGCCACAGAATAAACTCAGCCAGCTCTTCATTACAGAGGAGCCTGTGGGCTGCTCCCACTCACTACCGGCAGTTACACCTCCTGCCCAGCCTTGCCTTTATCTAACAGTGCAGCAAGAAGGTCTCATGAGACCATTTGTTTTGACTGCAGAAATGATAAGAGTTGTTTCCTTGTAAGAAAATCTTATAAACACTTGAAAGACCAAAAGGGGAGAATCTCTGCTATGGAGGAGGTTTGCATGGCATGCTGTGTGTGGGCCGGTGGCCCGCTCAATGCTACAGCACCTGGGCCTCCCACCATCTGAAGGGATGTGAAATCATCTATGCTATTTATCCTCTTCTGTTAGTATTGTAAATAAATAGCATTGTAGATGATACTTTACAGAGTCTAAGTGCCATTCTTACCAGGATGATAATAGACCAACACCTCCTGGTGCAAAATGGGGTTAGATGAAGAAATCAGGGGATTGGGGCGTGCAACCTTTCTATTATTTTCCACACAAATTAAACATGCAGAAATCCCCCCTTCTTTTCACACACACAGATGTAGTTGTCAAGTTCGTTGTCAGTGAAGTTTCATGGAGGCAAGGTCTGGCGACCCGAAGATCTGGAGGAGTCAGTATTTTGAGCACTGTGCAGTCCTGGCAGTGGCCTTGGAAGCAGCATTTTTGTGGCGGTTAAAGGGTGTCCTGTTTTGGGAGTGTTATATAGAAGGTCGATGAGCATTTTTAGGAACATACTTTGGATATAGTGGTTGGGTTTGGTTCCATGTAAAGGAGTATGTTGGAAAATCTAGGAAGCTTTTTCTTTGCACAGCAATGGGAAGCCTTTAGAGAAAAGCACGGTTATGACTCAACACATCAGGAGCAGTGTTTTAGGGCTGGAAAGCGACGTGCCTTCCAGCACCAAACTCTGAGCTCGTTTTTCCCCAACTCCTGACACCATTTTTGCCTGGCACTGCAGAGTGAAGCCGTGACAGGGCTGCAACGCCACTCGGATAGAAAAGCAAGCGTTTCGGCGTGGGGAAGGTGCCTGCAGAGGGAGGGCGGCACTGCCTCAGCCGCCATGACAGCGTCGCGGCCTCCGGCCGGCCGCCGGGACCGTTGGCACCGCGACACACGCCGCCTCTGGCTCCTCCCAGAGAGAAAGGCGCGAAGCTTAATCCCGCCCCGTGGACCTGGGACCCACCAATCAGGAGAGAGGGTGCTGAGTTAACCTCTCTGCGATTGGACTTCGCTTTGATGTCACCTGCTTTTGGACAGGCCGAGTGCGGAGCGGCGGCGGGTGGTTTGCTGGGCGTAGGAGAGGTGGCCGGTGCCCGGGGGTCGACGGGGAGCAGCGGGGCGGCCTCGCCTTTCGTGCCCTCCAAGGACCAAAAGGAGCTCAACACCCCTTCGTTCCCCAGCCGACACGGGCCCGAGGGCAGCCTCGCAGGCACCTTCTCCCGCTGTCTGGGCCACTGGAAATCCCCTTTATCATGAACGCGTCCTGAGGGCACTGGAGAAGGGAGTTAAATTCTACAGTTGTGGAGACATTCTAGGTAGCGCTGGCACCCACAGGGAAATCCTGAGGTGCTGCTGTGTTTGTTTTAGATCGGCCTTCTAGACAAAAGTACATCGACCTTTACCCTACCACTGAAGTAGCTCTAGAAGAGCAACTGAGGAACTTAAGGCTTCCTTAACCTCTAAAGTTAAGAATAACAAATTCTGTAATTCGGCACCTCTCAGAGATGCAGCAAAAAAAACCCATGGTGCTTTTTCCTAATTGTAAATTGGATAACTTAAAAAAAAAATTAATTTGTGACCATCAGCAACCAGATCATGTTAAGAAATCATGCAGCTTAACAGAGTCTTACCCAAACTTAGCTTTACAATTAAATCCGGGTCAAATTTTCATTAATTTAAGACACATTATTTTTTATTATCATGCAAGACAGAAATATTTTATAAAACTGTTGAAGGAGATGATAAATGTGGCCAACAACAGTGAACTTCTCTGTAATATTGTTCAAATTTCCATTTTTTTAGATTTTTTTTTTACATAGACCAAAATGGGTGATGTTGAAAAAGGCAAGATCTTTATTCAGAAATGTTCTCAGTGCCACACAGTTTAAAAAGATGGAAAGCACAAGACAGGACCAAATCTTTGGGGTTTATTTGGCCTCAGATCAGGACAAGCTGCAGGATTTTCTTACTCAGATGCAAACAAGAACAAAAGTAAAACTAACAGGTGACACGGATGAGGTGTAGTGTTAGAGGGGACATATATGAAAAGAAACTTTTTCTTTACAGGTACAGTAGAAAGCCTTACTTAGAAGGAGTTACTCTCACAGCTGTCTATTTTGCATTACTGCAGATGAATCTGAACTATAGTTTCAGAAACAAAAATACTCGGTCCCTATATTAAAAAGAAATTTTACCAATATTCAGCACACCAGGTCAGAAGGTATATAGCTTTCCCAGAACTCTGTAGTATCAATGGGCAGATTTTAATTTGTTTCCTGAGAGTGCTTTAGATGTCATTTGCTGGTCACTACCCTCTACTGGCATCGTGGTGTGCTGCACTTGTTTTGCTCATAACACTTGACTAAATACTGTCACCTACTAGCAAGCTATGACTTGTCTTGTGTTTTTCATACAGACAGTCTTGAAAAGCAGTGGAACATCTAAAAAGGGAAAGTAATTCTGTGTGGGTTTCACTGCTTTTATTTATAGTGTTTGAATATAAATTATATTATTTTAATCAAGCTACTAATTACAATACAGTCCTGCGTTTTTTTCTGGTTACTAAGGTGCTTTAAAATTGGCTGACTTTTTTATTTTTCTGTGATTTCTAGGAAATGTTTTGTGATACTCACTTTACACTGGGACTCCCTTCATACAAAACATCATCAGCATATATTAACTATTTTTTTTCATTAAAAATTAGTGAACAAATCATACAGATGTTAGTACAAGTTTTTAAAAGAAAGCCAACAAAGTGATGCCTAAATCCACTTTAGACAGTGGGAAGAGTCAACTCTGGAGGACAGAAGAGAAACTTGAACATGTGGTTACAGCTATTTCAGTAGTCTTCAGCACAACAACAGGCTTCTGTTGTCAGAGATAGGTTTTAGCAGGGTTGGAAGGAAACACTAATGGTTTTTCAACTTCAGTAAAGAGATTCCAGGAACTCTTGACAACCTCATTGACAACCCTTTTACTAATGCTCTTCAATGGAGCACAGCCTTGATAATTTCATGTCAATCTGTAGATGCTCATTTTAAACAACTGTATGAAATTAAAGTTGGATCTTCTGGATACTGGAATTATGAAGATACTTACATAGTTTGAAAGTAGTAAGTAGTTGTGTGTAAAATGGTGCAAAGAACTGCAACTCTCCATGATGCATCCTTTTGGATTTATATTTGACTTACTAAAGTGACACAAAGACAATGTATACCTTGTGCATTTTATATTATATATCATTTATGCTCACATTCCTCTTGGATTCTAGGCACATGTTCAGGAGCATCACACTTTTGATTTGAGATTGTTGATATTTTCATAAATATATTACATTGGGCCAGCCTTGTATTTTACAATGATTTTGTTTTTCAGGAGTTGACTGGAGAGAGAATACACTGATGGAGTATTTTGGGAACCCTAAGAAATAAATTCCTGGTACAAAAATGATTTTTGCTGGAATTAAAAAGCAGAATGAAAGGGCTGATCTTATTGCATACTTTAAAAAAGCAACTTCATGAAACTTTGCTGCAGCAGCTGTAATGTCAGTAAAAAATGTTTTGAATTTTGACTAGCTCTTATGTCAAGTTTTAGCATTTTTATGTTAATTACTAATTAGGGACTGGCCTTAGCAAAATCAAATAAGGATATGTTTTAAGATGTGATGTCCTAATAAACAACACTGGGAGGTGAGCATTATTTATGTTGTCTTATGTATTTCATAGACCTTTGTGGAGTGTACTAGAGAAATACTGTTCCTTTCTACAAGGAGATCTGAGAGCCCAATTTTGCAACTAGTTATTCAAACACCCACTGTAACTATTATTCAGTTGTGACTATGTAAATAAGAAAGTGCCTGTAAGTATTAGGACTGACAACTAAATGAAGTTTTTCTTTTGGAAAAAACATCCTCAGCATTGTCATCTGTGAAGGTAAGTACCATACGCAGTAGATAACAAAACGTAACCTTACATTAAAAGAACACTATATAAGGATGATGGAAGCAGAATCTCAAGATTATCAGATATTCTCAGGGGACAAGTAACCTTTCAGTAGTGATATTGACCTAAAAGAATCTTGAGGAGATACCCGAATACCCATGACCTTTTTGGTTTCAAAATATAACCCCACTCAGTTTATTGTTAGTGTTCCTTTGTGTATTAAAAAACCATAATCATCTACCGGTCATTTTTCAGAGTTGTGGATTTTTTCTCCATTTGAGGCTAATATATTAAGGTATCCTTATCCTCTAACATGTAGAATGAATGAGGGCTAACTAGCTCAAGCACATGATAGCAGTAGATATTTTCACCACAGCAGAGGATTGATGAAGGTGATTAAAGTCCTCCTAAAGCCTCCTCATGAATCTCTACCACTTAAATTGTGATTTACAATTTAATTCTCTGTTTACACAAATTTAATAGATTAAAAGATACTTCACTCAAGCACAGTTTCCTTATGTCATCGTGGAAGGGAGCATTAGTACAAAACTAATTTGCTATGGCGTCTATTCCCAGGTACTTGTTTTGTCAGTACTGTTTCAATGCTTACCCACCAGGGGCTTTAACTGATTGTCTTACAGTGCTCCACAGAGCTGAACTGCTGTTTTTAAGTAAGGGTATAAGCAAGAGCCAGGGAAAAAGTTCTGTGACACAACTGGATGAGTACCTGCTTTTTCTCCCTTTGTGCTGTAGCTATAAGAGACTTCCCCCTTTCAGTTTAATAGTCAGGACCTGTTCTGTTGACTGTTTAGACAATTAAAACATCCGCCTGAATAACAATTTTCTGGAGTGCTTTTCTCTATTGCATTTGGACGAGTGCCATGCCACTGCCTTTCTTAATAGAGAAACACACTCTGCCTGAGAAATGCATTGACATTTCTCCTTGTGATTCTTTTAAGGCATCTCTGTATGTTTGTACCCGAGGAGACCAGGTGAGACTGGCTACAGCCTGCCTTGCTGAGTTGGCATTGTGCATCCACACCGATAAAAGGTGCATCACACATAAGATGCATCAGATACAAGCTGCCTGTACCTCACTGCAGCACACCTGTAGAATTACGAAGGCAGCACAATCCCATGGCGCTGACAAAATCCATTTGCCTTTTTGGCCCTCCCACGAAAGGCTGCAACTCATCTATCTCAGGCCCACACATGAAGCTGCAGCCCAGCGTATGGTGCGCTTGGCTTACTCACCCTGCAAACAGAAGTGTAATTTGGTGTGTGCCACAACACAGACAGACTCAAGTTTTCTCCTAGCATCCACCGATGCACACCAGGCCAGGCTTCTGAGGTAGGTTTTACTGTGACAGCATGTTGAAAGCCTGTGCAAGTTACAGAATAGACAAACCACTGTGATCATTTTTGTTACATTTTATCTTTAAAAGAGAGGATTATAGTTTATACACAGATTTGGGGCTGCAGAGTTCTTTACAATTACGGTGTCACAGCAAATTGTTCACTATGTATTTTATGCAATGAAGACAACTGCATTTTTACTTCCTTCAGTCTTGACTCTGCTATTTGACAGATTGTCAATGTGCAGATTCTTACTGTAATCAAAGCCTGTGCATAAAATCCCAGCAAATAAACTAAAGATGCCACAAGACCGTTTGAAGGAATGGTAAGAGAAGACCTCATTTAAACCTAGGCTTACCGAAACACTAAATTGCTCTAAGTGTTTACACACAGTAACTGCTACACAGTGACCATTTTGTAGTAAACACTGGTGTCAGTGCTCAGACCAAACCTCACTGGAGTGAGATGGTAAACATTATTCACGTAGAAGTATTTCACTTGTATGCAGATACCCAAGGTCCTTGCTCGAGAGCTCGGGGTACGTGCCTGCCAGGCCTTCGGCGGCTCATGCGATTTCTCTGTATAAGCGGAGTGTTTGTTGCCAGTGTTGCTAAAACGCAAGGGCCACTGGAAAGGCCAGGCTGCCATAGGCGGCTTTGGGCAGGCACCGCAGCGGCAGCGCGGGCAGTAGCGCGCAGACGTGCCCTGACAGCCTGGACGCCCTGCGGAGCGAGGGTGGCACCTCGGCTCCGTCCTCCCGAGGGCGGGATGTGACAGTCCCGAGGTGACAGTCGCTGGCGTAGGCGGAGGGGCTGTGCCTGCGGCCGCGTGTGAAATCCCTTGACTTCACAGCTCCGGCAGCGCGTCAGCAGCGCGCCAGCAGAAACGCTGCAAAGATCAGTGTTTCAGTCGTCCTTGCCCTTACCGCGAAACGCCTGCAATTCCACGTCCGAGCTACCTGTATGGAAAAAGCTCAGCTTCTTCAGAGGTGCGAGCAGCCCGGGGACGATCCCCAATAGCGTGTCCTCCGACGTCCCCGCTTTTCGCCCCTGTCGCCCAGCACGCCGCCCCCCCTCCCCCGCAGCCCACTCGCCGCTGGTTCTGCCGCCCCCCCCCCCCCCCCCCCGCCCCGGCAAGTCGGCGGCGGCAGCGGCACGGTGCGGCTGCCGGGAGCGGCCCCTTCTCCGCCGCCGCGCACCGCCACGGCAGACAGGGGCCAGGCCGGCTCCCTCCGCCGGTCCCCAAGCGGCGGGGGCTGCTGGCGGGGGCGACGCCGCCCCCCCCTCCGTTGCCCACGCGCCTGCGCACCCCCCTCCGCCCGCCCTATTCTCGAGTGGGTGCCGTCGGCAGCGCGGTCTCTCAACGGAGAGCCGCGCTTCTGCGGCAGCCCCCCTGCGCGGCGGGGAGAGCCGGGAAAGCAGAATGAGACCCCACCGCGGGGCGGGGGGCGAGCACGGAGCCCTGCTGCCACGGCGGCCCGCGGCCGGCGGCAGCCAGGAAGCTGCTGCCCAGTCTGCAACAGCGCAGGCACCGAGACCGGGAGACGGAATCCTTTGTCTGTCGCTTCCTAAGCGGCCTCCGGGAGCCACAGCACCTGCACGGAGCCCCTCGTTAACCCCGACTGCTGCGGGAGACGCGGCAGCCCTTCGCGCACCCACGCGTAGCCCTCCCGGCCCGGCTGACACCCGCGCACCCGCCTGCACCATCGACACGCGTCCCCAAATCGCTCCCTCTCCTTGCAGGCTTACTGCCCGGACCCCCGCGCCCGGAGGGGCTGCTGCAGGGACGGGGTTCCCGGCAGGTCGGAATCTCCTCTGGTGGAAGATTTGCCGGTGTTTTCCCAGCCGCCCAAACTCCCATTCATGAATTTCTGAAGCCGCCTTCATTCAGTCTTTGGTGAGCGCATGAAAGACATTTTTCACGTGTTAAGATCCATGACTCCGTTTTTTTCAGTCGCTTATGCGTAGGCATCGATTTAGCAATGAAACGTGCTCCACGTGCGCATAAAAATAACCCCGGTCCGTCTGCCTCGGTGGATGCGGTCAGCTTCCGCCCGGCAGCCGGTGCTGCGGCAGCGGGCACCCCGGGGCCCTTGGCGCGCCCGCTCCCGCCGAGCTGCCCGGGGCGCCCGGCCCCGAGGGAAAGCGGCTTTCGGGCAGCGAGCCCCGGGCCGCTTTGTGGGCGGCGGGTAGGAGCCGGCTCTCCGCGCCTCTTACACGGCGCCGGGCGCGAAACGCCGCACTGACGGTGCGCGCCGGGCAGAGCTGCACGGGAGAGGCTGCAGGCGTCTCAACTCGGGGATTCAAGAAACGGAATTCAGCGGGTCTTTCTGAAAGGGCTCCGGTTTTCCGCCTGTCTCCCGAAGTACTGAAGCGGCGCAAATAACGCTATAAATTAAACCTCCTTAACGGGAGCACTCGCGTTACCTCTCCCCCCTCAGCCCCCCCCGCCGCTCCCGCAGACGGCGGGCGGGAGCCGCGGCCGGGTTTGCCCCTTCCCCGCACACGCATCACAGACAAAGGGGCCCTCCCCCTCCCCGCGATGTTCCTGACCGAGGCGCCCGCCAGCGCGGAGCTCCCTCCCTAGCGCAGCTCCCCACCGCTCGGGGCTCCCCCGCCGGGGCGCCCCGCACGCCCGCCCTCACCCCCGCGGAGGCTGGCGCGGCGGCTGCCGCCAAGCGGGCGGCGGTGCCTCCCCCCGCCGCGGGGCTTGCCAGCCCTCCCTCCTCCCCGCCCGCCCGCCCGCGCGGCTCACGCGTCCTCCCCCCCGCCCTCCCCTCCCTCCTCAGTGGTCCGCCGGCTGGGTTACGCAGCAGCCGCCGCCAGCACTGACGGCACTTGGCAGAAGGGGCTTGCCCGAGCGCTCCCGGAGCATCTCCAGAGGCGCGGCGGCAGCGCCCGCCCGGCTCACCGGGGAGCCGGCCCAGAACCGGGGGCTGGGGCCGGGGCCGGTACCAGAAGAGGGCTGAGCGCCGGGGAGCGGAAGAAAACCTAGAATAGGAATAGTAATAAAGAGTGGTGGGCAGGAGAAGGAGGTCGCGGGGGGGAGCAGGGGGCGAGGAGAAGGCGCGCCCCCGAGGAGGTGCCCGGGCAAGGGGCGGGAGCGGCCCCTCGCCGCGGCTGCCGGCAGCCCCCCGCGCCCCGGGGCGGCCGTCGGGGCGGCGGCAGCACGTGGCGGCGGCGGGGCATGGCCGCGGCGAGGGCTCCCGCGGCCTGAGCCGCCCCCGCCGCCGGCACCATGGCGGCCGCCGCCGCCGCCGGCCTCGACGTGGCGGCGGTGGAAAGTTTCCTAGAGAGGCATCCGGAGCTGGTGGAGAAGTGGCTGAAGAGGAAGAACTCGCCCCCTGAAGCGCCTGCCGCCCCCGCCGCCGGCCCGTCGGAGGAGCCGCGGAGCAGCGGCGGCCCCGGCGGCGGCTGGGGCAGCGCGGGCGGCCCCGGCGGCCCCGGCCCCGGCGGCGGGGGGCTGCAGCGGCGAGCCTCCCAGAAGGAGCTGCGGAAGAGCTTCGCCCGCTCCAAGGCCATCCACGTCAACCTCACCTACGACGAGCATGTGCACGCCCGGGCGCAGGAGCCGCTGAGCAGCGTGCGGCGGCGGGCGCTGCTGCGGAAGGCCAGCTCCTTGCCCCCCACCACCGCGCACATCCTCAGCGCCCTGCTGGAGTCCCGCGTCAGCCTGCCCCAGTACCCCCCCACCGCCCTGGACTACAAGCGCTACCTCAAGGAGCACAACGAGCGCCAGTTCTTCCTGGAGCTGGTCAAGGACATCTCCAACGACCTGGACCTCACCAGCCTCAGCTACAAGATCCTCATCTTCGTCTGCCTCATGGTGGACGCCGACCGGGGCTCCCTCTTCCTCGTGGAGGGGGCCGCCGCCGGCAAGAAGAGCCTGGTCTCCAAGTTCTTCGACGTGCACGCCGGCACCCCGCTGCTGCCGTGCGGCTCCACCGAGAACAGCAACGAGGTGCAGGTGCCCTGGGGCAAGGGCATCATCGGCTACGTGGCGGAGCACGGAGAGACGGTCAACATCCCCGACGCCTACCAGGTAGGAGCCGGGCAGCCTCCCGCCGCTCCGCTGGCCCCGGCTCCCCCCTCCCCGGGCCGCGGCGGCGGGCGCGCCTGTCGAGAAATCCCGCCGCCACCCGGCCCTGCCTCCCCCCCGGGGTGTCCCTCCCCACCGCCCTGCCTGCCCCCCGGGGTGTCCCTCCCCACCGTCCTGCCTCCCCCCCGGGGTGTCCCTCCCCACCGCCCTGCCTTCCCCCCCCCCGGGGTGTCCCTCCCCACCGCCCTGCCTTCCCCCCCCCCGGGTGTCCCTGCCGGGGCGGCGGCGCTGCCACCGTCGGGGCGCCGGGGGTTGCGCGTAGCGGCCGCGGGTGTGCTCGGGGCAACTGTTGACGGGGCGGGGGAGGACTCCCGTGAAGGCGGGAGGGAAGGCCTCTCCTGGGGGGACGGCGGGGCTAAAGTGGCCGTAAAATCGGTACAGCAGCGCTTCTGGATGTCGCAGGAGCGGCAGGCAGCTTCACGCGTTTTCAAAACGTATTTTGGTAATCGGCTGAAGAAAAGTTTAAAAAAAATGCTCGTGACAGTCCCAATGATAATATTCTTAAATCTCTGTCTCTCTTAATGTTCCCCGCCTGCCCGCTGCTGAAATAATCTCATTGCTTTCAAAAGAGCATATATTTTTCACCTTTGCATATGCCCACTCAGTCCACATGGCATGTGTTTTCAAACCTATTCCTAGGAGTGATATAACCAGTCCTGTTATTCTCCTACAAGGACTTTCCCTACCTTTTACTTTTATAGAGGTATCAGTGTGAATTGTGAAAACCTAGTCCCGGCTTCAAGGCAAAAATTCCCTTTGACTTCAGGAGGGACAGACGTGCCTTCGCCTGCGTGTGTTAATGCCAAACAGTGCATTCAGTTTACTAGCTCGAAACGTACTTCTCCCTCTCTCAGTCCTAGGGGCTATTTCTAGTGTTTGTCAGTGTGAGACACTATCAGCACTTTGAGGTTCTTGAGAAAATTAAGAGCCACAGAGCGACAGATCTTCTAAATTAGGATCTTGGAAAGCTTTAGAAACGTGGGAGATGTATGTCTTTAAGAGTTTTAGTAATAGCCATTGCCCAATGTCTAATTTTGGTCTACAGTAGTAACAAAAATAATAAACGTTAAAAAACTGATGATGCTTTATAGCAAACCATACAAGGAAGAAACTCGAAAAATAAGATTGCATTATTTTTGTTTGAAATACAGAAAAGCCAAGGTAAATGTATTTTGGGCTGAATATTTATTTATTTGTCAGGCAGTGAAAAATACTAAGCACCTCACAGATCCAGACTGATAGAGGTTCCCAACCCACAGAGTTCGAAGGGAATGGACAGAGCTTGGTAAAAACGCTGTAATATTCAGACTAAAATGATTGAGTATTGGATCACCTTTGAAAAAATCTAAGCTTGCCTTCTTCCTTTTTTTTTCCTTTTCTCCATTATACACTTTCTCTTACCATCTGATTTTATACTTTCACTAGTAAAACTGTACTCTTCCCAAAATATCTGCTATTGGGGTTCAAGCAGCAGATGTTCTCAATAATCTCGAGTGGCTAAACAGATAGAGGATATCTGAGTTTGGCTGGGAAAGAGCTCGATCTCTCCTTTTAACTCTGGATAGCTCCAGCCACCTTTTTTTTGGAGGTGAGAACTCCACTGGAAAGGCAGAACGTTTTCTAGTCCTAGGGGACTGTATTATTTTTTCTTCAGTGTTTGTTCACTTTGTGTTCACTTCCCTGTGAAAAAGCCCAGCTACTTTAAACAGTTTATTGTCTCTTTCATTCTCAGAGAAAAGTGAAAAACAATCTGTCCAGTTGCCATTCCCGGTACTATTTATATTGTACTTTTGTCTGGCTCCTATTCAAAATCAATTAAAATATTATAAATAATACAATTCATTGTACATTTAAGCCATAAGTACATTAGTTGCAGTAGAAGGGAAAGTTCTAAGCCAAGTTCATCCTCTAATTACATCAATTGCAACTTCCCTGCTTTCAGTGGAGTTACTTCTGATTAATGCAAAAGAAACTTTAGACCTTGCAACTTCAATGAAGGTTTTGCTTGATAATAAAATGGGGAATCTGCTTTCTGTTATGTTTCTGAGTTAGTGCAATTTATCTTCTCTTACCTGGCACATATATATCCATTGTGCATCATTAAAAAGAGACCTTTCTAACTTAATATTATAAAGAGCCCTAGGGAAGCCTAGGTACATGTGCATGTACATGGTACAAATGCTGTTCCATTTCAGATAATTGTAGGGCTCACAATACAGCACTTTAAAAATTAATAAATATGATTATATGGTTTTTGTCAGCATTGCCACTGATGATGGAAGTGTTTAATCAACCATCAGGTAAAAAAAAGCACCTCCAGGAAACTTTGTCAGGCTGACAGATGGAGTTGGAGAAAAAGGGGTGACAGCACAGCACCATTTTGTCCAGAGAAGAGAGTGTCTACATTGATGCTACCCATTTGGTAAGAAAAGGCCTTATATGAGGTCAGAGGAACACCTCTAGATTAAAGTTTTTTTGCTTGTTTTTTAAATTAACAAACTTGTTTAAAAAGAGGTAAAGGTACTTCAGATCATCAGTTAGCTAGTTTACAGTATTGGGAAATCTGTTTTATTATCATCCAACCATCTTTGTTTTCTCAGAGCCTGATCAAATACCAGTTGGATTTCCACCATCGAGTACAAACTGAGTTGCCTGCTTGTATCATCAGCTACTACTGACATTAATGGGACTTCAGTGCAATCAACAGTACATTTAAATCCTGTCGTGTCTTGTGATGTGCTTCATGCACGCAGTCCCCTGTGCCCACACACAGGCTGATTAGTTTAGGAAATATTTGTAAATGACCTGCAGTGTCATTTCAGAAATGGTGTAAGATTTCAATGACACATTTTTTCTTCTAAAGAGAAAAAATACTAAAAAATGAAATCAAATAACAGGCTGGGGCTTTTTCCATGATCCAGGTGATTACCACTGTTGTTGAGTCCGACCTTCAAAACCTGCTCATGTAAACAATCTTCCTTAATTCAATAAGCATACTTAGATACAAGGTTTGGAATTAATATTATGTACTGAGGACTGTATAATAATCACTTATTTTAATACTAAACAATAACTATGTAACATTTGACAGTAATTTGATTTATGAAGTTCAGCAGTGACTGAACAAACTTTTTGGAGGCTCACGGCATCAGAGAATTTGACAAATACTTAGTTATGGAAAGGTTCAGATGAACATTATATGACTGATTCAAAAATTGCATAATTTCATTCATGGCATTAAAAGCTTTATTTATTACATCACAAAGTCATGTGATGAAAGTGAGTTTATAATTGTAACAGTCTGTAAAATATATGATCTGATCTGTAAGAGTTAGTACCACAAAGGATTTGAGAACAAGAAAGGAATTAGATACTTTCTTTGCATTTCGGAGCCAGTCTAAAACTCTTTCTCCTGGAAGTAATCCAGTTGACTTGTAAATCGAACTCCTAGTCAGTTTAAGTTTTAAAATAAAGCCTTAGGTCTTCCCCATGTTAATTTTGGGAAGCATTTCTGACTCCTCATTCTTACATGAATAATGCACTATTGTCTGGAGCACATGTGTTGGAAGAATTCAATCAAGCTGGGAAGGAAATTTGGGACCTAAACGTCTATTGAGGCTCCTTTTAACAGAGCATAGGTGTAGCTTTTGCAGTCATGTATGAAGACTATTAAGCATATTGTAAGTACACAGGCAGAGAGGCCATTAAACCTATATCTGCTGTTCTTATGAGTTATTTAAAAATTTGAAGTTTTTTCCTATTTAAAGCTATGGATTTTTTCATGTCATGCTTTCTTCTCACAGGTTTTCTATGATGTTTAGCTGAAATTACTGATTGTTTAAATTTTGTTCCATCTTTTAGGGCAGTATTTGAATAATAAAAAATTTAAATCACAAGTAATGTTTGGTTATTGTTATACCTTTAGCTGTGCAAAAGTTGGGAAATAATTTAATAGCATCCCAAGTCCTTATAAGTAGTGAAAAAAAAAATCTTACTCTTTAGAATAGTAAGCATACATCAGAAAGTGGTGAAAAACATGTTCTGTAATTTGCCAGGGTCAGCTGAACAAAGTTTCTGTACATCTTATGTTAAATTTGGAATTTAAAAAGTACCTTTAAAAGGCAGAAGAAAAAATGGCTTACCAGAAGGATGTTTTAATAAAGTGGGGAGCAAAGAGAGGAGAAATATTTAACAGTTTTAGAAGTTGGAGAAAGTGCCATAAAAGATTATCAGAAATTATTTTTCAATATAGCTCAAGTCTTTAAAAAGAAAATTTAACCACATTACTGGAACTAAAATCAAGCAAAACAAGACAAATCGAGCTCTGTTCTAGACTCTCCTGTTATCTCTTTGAAGCTTAGGCCAAGTGTAATGCAGCTAATGCACACACCACCCTTTACAGTAAATTTTAAGCATCCTTGAACACCTAGGTAGGGGCATCGATGTTGTCTTTTTCAGGCCCTCCAGGTGAGCTCTGAGCATTCCCTGTCTCCTGCTGTGCCTGGAGGGCATTACAAAGTTCCTGCTCACAAGCGCAAACCTGGGAGTGCCCGTGTGGGGACAGGCAGTTGGCGTAGAAGGTCACGAACAGGCGGGAGCCACGTTTCATTACACAGGGTAGCTGTTTGTTATCATTAATATTAACAGCGCATCTCTTTCAATTTTGAAGAGCAGTTAAAGCATTAAAACCCTGGGTCCTAGGAGGTTCAGTTCTGCAAATGGGAAGCACTTAGGTGCTATTTTATTCAGCAGCGCTTGAGCAGACACCAACAACGGACATATTCATTTCGGTGCTGACTCTTAACAAGGACAGAGGTTGCTCTTTAAAGAGCAGACAGCATGACACCTGGCAAGCAGAATAAATAATAGTTTTTAAAAATTCCATATAATACAAAAACACGAGTTAAAACAATTCTTGCAGTGCATTAAACATGACTAGGAAGTACCACAGGGAAGGCAGGAGATAATTGCAACAGTAAAGAACTAAACTACTCTAATGTGCTTTCCACAAAGGGGCACCCCAGCCCATCATGCAAAATTTAGGAAAACTTGGAAACTGTAAGTACAGGTCAGTAAATTGGTAAAGGGATGTTGTAATTATCCCTGAATCTGCAGCCCAGTGGAGGCAAACACATCCTTTGTGTCACAGCGGTGGTGGCCTGGGAGAGGGGTCCCCCCGCAGAAGGCAGCACCCTGCTGCGTCTCCACAGCAGAGAGCCCTCAGGGCAGCAGCTGAGGAGGTCTCCTCACACTCCGTAAATCTTCTTCTCAGGGAACAGTCTCTGACTGACATGTAAAATATCGTAAGGCCTTCCTAGGTCACAACAACGCTGCTCTCACCTTGGAGATGCCTGCTGGGGGCAGGAGCTCCTGGTAGATGCCAGGGCACATGTCCAAAGCCACCCAAGGGCTCAGATACAGTTTTGTGCCTCTGTGCTGCTGCTCGGGTAGATCACCAGGACAGACGAGGCTGCACAACGCAGCGTACACCACTGGTGGCAGCCCTCAAGTATTGTGAGGAAACACACCTCCCTCTCCGTGCTTGGGCGAGGTTACCTCACCACCCAGGCAGGTAGTGGCCTGTCCTCCAGGGTTGCCTAGCCCTTACTCCATGGGTACACACCACCTGCTGCTGCCCCAGCTGTGTCTGCCTCGCCAGCTTGAAGTGAGCAGCGGGTGAGCTGGTGGTGGCTGGGCGCAGGGCGACCAGGTGGGGCTTGTTTGCCACAAGTCCTGGCACCTGGAGCAGCGGGGTGGCAAAGGTCTAGGGGGAAGGAGGCCGCCCGTGCTGAGGTGTAATGAGTTTTCTCTACTGCCCGCTGGGCCTGTTGGGTAATTATCAGCCATTTGGTGGGGCTCGCACACTTAAAATCAGTGCTGAAGGACATTGTGCTGTCTTGTGTCAGTGCTGGTGTGAGGGGGTGTTTGTGGGGGTGCAGGCTCCCAGGTAACTAGAAGCGTGGAGAATGTCAAGGCATTAACAGGTTAGTAGTTCTGTTGTGTTGTTTTTGTTTTTTTTAATAAAAAAAATTAGCTGGTTTGCTTTCTCAGTTGCCCTGCAGAGCAAGTATTCAGTATCCTGGTGCCTTTGGCCTCTCAGCAGCAGCAGCTGTAAGGCCTGGCTCCCCAGCTCTCCCTCCTGCAGCAGGCCCCTGGGCTGTTGGTCGCACAGACTTTGAGCAGGAAAAGCCTTCTGGAGAGCTGGGGCAGTTTTCCCGCCTGGCTGTAAGGCTATCTTTTGTGAAGCTGACAGACTTTTAACTGGTTTATTGCTCAGCCAGTCCATCTGTCTGAAGAAGACAGACACTTTCAGGTTTTTTTCCTCAGATGCTTGTAAAACTTTCTTGTGGAACAGTCAGTGAAACTGGTGCCTCTGTGGCCTGTAACTTCTTTGTGAAAAGGAAATATATATTTGATTAGAGCAGGTCAGTGACTGTGAGAGAGAGTTGCAGGATTAGGCCCTTCAAATTTTAGCTGAAATCTTGTTACAAGCACAAGACTGAGTAAAGCTCTGGTTTTGCTTGGTAAATGATTTTGCTGTTCTGTTTGATGGGTTTTCAGTTTTTCAAAACATATGGATATTTTGTTTTGGTTACTTACAGTTGTATGCTATTGTACAGTTTTTCTATAAAATAACAGTTAATAAGCATACATACATCATTATGCGAGTTAATTTGTTTTACTTTTCCAAAACAACCCTATTGACAAACTATGAAATACAAAGAACTTGAGCTAATGGCCCAGCAGAGTTGTGTGTTAAGAGGGTAACAGCAACTGTATGCAGTCTGAGCTTAATGTTTCTACAGTGCATGTTTAAAAATGTGTGGCTTAGTTAATAACACTACTGCTTTGTCACAATAAGATATTTCCAATCTGTTATTCAAGAATCTTATTAACTGTTTCTTTAACCCTTGAAGCCATGTGTTGCTCACCTGAGTAATCACCTGCAGGTGCTAGGCTTAAACTCAGACTTCTGTTGAAACACCTAGGAATCTTGTTGGTCTCTTTGCTCAGAGGACTGTCAGCTTTTTAAAGCTACTCTGTGTGTGTATATATTTGATACAATAATCATGAATATTTAGGAGATCAGCACTAGGACCTGGCTCAAAGTGAGGTTGGAATGAGATGGGAACGTGGACATGGTTGTGGTTGGTTTCCAGTGGGGTGTCTGTCAGGCCCAGTACAGAAGGGTGCAGAGAGCCACTCTGATGGCGCATACAGTAGTGGGTGTGATCTCTGAATATTTAAAATCAGAGGAAAAATATTTTTGGTAAACATTTTTTTCTTTAATAATGATACAAGCAGAGCAGAAGTGTACAGAAGCTTCCATATGTAAGACCACAACTTGATTTACTGTTGTGCTATTGGTGATCTACCAGGAGTTTGTTTTGAAGGAAGAAACCCAAAACCTTATGGATCTGGGTAATGTCCTACAGAGGAATATTTTCTGGTCCATGCTGTTGATCAGCTCAGACTATGAAGCATGAAATGTAATTATGCTTATTAACTTGGCAGTCATGTCTGCAAACTTGCTCATGCTTCTAAAGTTATTTACTCCTGTGTAAGAAAGATTAACTATGCTATTTTTTCCCATTGATTTTTCCCATTACTTCTATGTAAGTAGACAACGTGCATTGTTACTTATGTCCATTGTCTAATAAATGAAACAGTGGTCAGAAAAGGACATAAATGATATAATACACTGTTGCCAATCAAACTAAACAAAAAGCCCCAAACTACTGATTTTTTAAAAAACAAAACTACAACTCCCCAAAACTTTAGTATTGCATCATTGCAAATGAACACCTTTTTTTGTTTTTTTTTTTTTCCAAGTAAGCTGCTTTTTTTTTTGTTTTTTAGTTCAAACTATTTATGGACTGACTTAGTTTTAAATCCAGCAATTAAGAATTTTTGAGGTTCAGTGTTCCCTGCTTTTCTTTAAGAATTGTTTTGGGGTGAAGGAATAGGGTTGACTGAGTTGTTTTGCACATTCTTATCCATTTTATTAATTTTATTTTATAAGAAATATTGCTGTCAATACTCACAATATGACTGGACTTTGTGCTTATTTACTTGGGAGAATTAGGTCTGAGATGCTGGTAAATGGTACTAGTTTGTTCTCCTGCTGCCTTTGTCTCTGGGGCTTTAGGGATTTTGTAGGAGATGACAGGAATAGCTGCAGCAATCCTTACATGAGGTCTCTTCAGAGATTGCTTTATTACTTGTTTTTTGTGTGTGAGTTTCTTTTCTACAAGGTTTTCCCCATATCTACTGTAGTAGTTTATTACTTGGTTTCTGTTTCCTGTTTATGTACAATGTCGTTTACACCATATGTGGTTTTTAGAGAAGAGTATCTAGAACAGACTGGATGGCTTTATTTTTTATTTGTATTTAGCTTTTTAAATGTTATGCTTTGAATCTAGATAACTTGCTATCTTTTGGATTGCTCTTTTTGTTTTCTATAGAAGTTTATGTATTATACTCATAGGAAGCATGATTAAGAAATTGAATAGGTCTCTTCCGACTTCAATTTCTCCTTCTGTAAATGTAGAGGCTCCTGCAGGATGGCTTCATATAAAGTCAGTCAAAAGTACATGAAATCAAATTTGTCTATCCCATGCGGCTTGGTAGTATAATAATGCTTGGGTTGACAATGCTATCAAACATACTACTCTTAGTATCTGTTTTTGATACAACTTTGCTAACTCAATCAGTAATTTAAATACAGTATATGCAAAGATACTTTGCTGCAAGTTTCTCCTGTTTTTTTCTGGAGTCCTTCCAAAGGAAAAAGAACCAACTATGCAGTGAACTGTAAAATATACTAGGCCAGGCCTGTTAATTGAGCACCTCTTGTGTTCTGTGTGATCTGAAAAGCAGTATCTTCAAATAAAAAAAAAAAATTAGAAATGGCTTTTCCTTGTAGCTGTCAGCTTTGGCCGAGTCACTTGATCTATTTCACTAGATTAAACACTTTATCATTAGACTTTGGAGAATGAAAACATTGTCTTTGTCATGAAGATTTAATTCCTGGAAAAGTATTCAGGCAGGTTTCATCCTCTGTTACAGTATTTGACTCCTAGCTAACTTGGTTTAGGATTATACTTTTTCTGTTCTAAATCATGCTAATAATACTCACATAAATTGTACTAGCTTTGATAAGGATATAAAAGGACATACTTTTTTTCCAAGTTCAAAGAGCTATCCTATGTTTAAAAAAAAAACCAACCAAACCTGAAACTACAAAACCTGTACCTTTACTAACTATGTGTGAACCACTTAAACCAAAAATCAACACTGAAACCAGTTGGTAAAACTTTGCTTGGAAGTTAAAACTTTTTTCATTTCTAACATAACCTATTCTATTACTTCAAATGTCTTGAGAAAAGAAGAAATGTAGATTTAAGTAAGATAAAACAAGAACAAAATACTTGTTTTGGCTGTTTCATGGGAGTTTCAGAGACCTTCTATGCATGCACTATTCTGTGGAATAGTGCATGTCTTTAGAATTTTTTTAAGAGATTTTTTTTTTAGTTGGAAATGTGTAGATTCTTTTAGTACATGATAGAAATAGTGACTTTTTAATGAGGTTTTACCTCTTCTTCCTGGTCAACGTGGATTATTTTCTGTAGGCCTCCTCTATGTGTAGCTGTTGAGGTTTAATCTTTATCAATGATTGTTATTTAGTGACCTCAGATCGGTGGTCAGTTTGCTATTGATATCAAAGAAAAGAAGATTGGGCCCCATTGGATTTTTTTTCTTGTGTGCCATGCAGCTGATTTGACTTTAAATCCTTGTCCAATATCTGTATACCTCTCATAGTCAGATTTACAGAGTAATTTTAAGAATGCAGAGGTCAATCTGGAGGACTTGACATGCAGGAGATGGGTATTATTTGGTTAGGTCCTGATTCAAATTGCCTGAAACTTGAGGTACATCAAGATACTAATTATCTTATGGGATCAGATCTTGTAAGTATTGTCAATATTTTGAGTTTTTGTCTAATGTGATGAAGGTAGGGGATCTAGAAAAGTGAATTTGAATATACTAGCTCACTGATAAGAATTAGTGCTGCTCACAAATGCTGTTCCAGGTTCTAACATTTCTGATCCTTATGTTCCTGATTACTTTCACATCGCACTTTTAATGTTATCTTCACAGTTACAGGAACTAGAAATTGAATTTTTTTAAATGGGAGTTGAGATTCTGATAACATTATATGATTCCAGAACCCTAGGAAAAAAACTGTCTGTACCTTGTTCTGGTCTTGTATAGAAAAAAAGCATGAAGGTGTTTGTCTGTTCTCATTTATTGACAAGCTTTAAATATGCCCCAAAAGAACTGGGACTGCTGTGTCACTGCACAGGCAGCTGAAATACCAGTACTTGGATTAATGAATTAGGCCTGCTCTTCTCTGTGTCTTTACTTGATTATCATATCACATTTTACAGGGTAATATTTCCCTGAAGAAGAATTTACAGTCAGTAAATAACTTGAGACAAGGATAAGGTTTATCCTACAGAATAACTGTTCCTTGTTGGTAGTTCTGAAATTCTAGCTAAAAGTGCCTCAGTCTTCACATTTTGAATGTCTCTGGCATCTAGAAATCTCATTATATAGAACCAAAGCAGTAAAACCAACTATGCTTGGGTTTAGTAATGTTTTAAACAGTCAGTGGAAGACTTTACTTGTAATTCTTGAGTGTTCTTGCATGAAAGTACTGTGAGTACAATTATGGTGAAGTCTCTCTCTCAAAAGTATACATATTGTATCTTGGTCTGTCCCTAGTTTCTGAATGTAAGTCTTGATTGTAAAAGAAACTTAAAACCAAGTGCTGCATTGGTATCATCAACACTGATACTCCTTACTACCCGGGAGCACGGTGCAGATGAGGACACTGTTGTGCTGCAGCATGTTCTAACGTGAGATAATACAGTTTGTATCTCAATGTTTGCAGTCTGACAAAGGGCTTCTCTCTGATTTAACAGCTTTGTTATCAGCTGTTAAACAGGCCTCCTTGCTCAAGGTTACTAACCTGTGCGGAGAGGCAGACGTAAATTTTGTACAAGCTTCTCAGCCATCACAGCTCACACATGGGCATTGAGGTTTTTATTGATGCTGTTAAATCCAGTAAAACCTCTCTGTTAGAACCTGCCACATACTTATTGTCATAATAGGATGTAATGAAAGAAGAGGGGTATGGGGATAAAAGAGGTTTGGGACATAATGCAAGTCACCCAGTCATTCAGTTTTCTTATGTGTATATTGCATGGTTCAACAATACTAATGTTGCCAGGAACAGTATTTTGTTCTCTTATGTATCTTTCCTCATCACTTTCCCAAATGCCACCAAAATAAAGTTCCTGCCTGCTTTTCCACAAACGGTTAGGGGTAGAGTTCCACTTCACATCTTGATGACTTTCAATTTTTACCAAGTTCTTGTCGAGGTTTTCCTCAAAATTGCCTCTTTTTTTCCAATTAAATGTATTAACTTCCCTATACTGTGCTTACTGTACCTTTAGTCTCTGCTCCAGAGATGTAATACCCTTCTGCAAAAGGTAGTTCAGTTCTCTAGCATAAGTGGATAATCTGGTATCAGACAGCAGGAAAAACAAAGCATGTTGTTGCATCTCTGTTGAATGGCATGCTTCTGGGTCTTAACTGTCTGATTGCTCCAGGATACCTGGCTTTCTTTCTCCTAGTGTAGAGGTCCCAGCAAGAGATATGAACTGGAAACTTCCAAAATCTGCTTGAAAGAAGTGATTATAGCAGCAATGAGTTGTACTTTAAAAAACACTTTCCAGATTGCTGATCCCTCCTGTGGCTCTGGTTCTCCATAGTGTCCATTAAGGAACACAGGATTGATAGCTCATCATTAAATCTGTTCCAAACACTGGCAGCTGTCCTGTATATATCCAAATCAGACAGGTTCACAAGCCCCTGTCCTGTGTGCTGCCACACACTGCAGGTCCAACAGCTCTTTGTGTATTAATCTTGAGGCCTGTTGAAAAGGCAATGACTACATATGCCACAAGAATGTAAATTACAATGAGATTAAAATACCCACTACAGTGAACCTTGCTACCTAAACAAAAGAAACTTTCAGATAAACATGAATACATCTTCCTAATTTTTATCCCAGACCTCTGTTTTGTCTTACAACAATGTACCTCTCTTAATTGAGCGTATTCAGATAAATGAATTGCAACTTGCTTTTGCTCTGACAGCTTTCCTTTTGCAGTTGAACTCTGCCTTGAAGGCTTGCTACTTTTATAAGGCCCACAGGATGTAAATCAACAACAATATTACTAGTCAAGGCATGCTATTTCAGTGTTTCCCCATGTACTTTGTTTTGCTTTGAACAAAAGTAGTAGAGCAGGGACTGTCTCTTCAGTAACACAAAAGTTTTATCAATATTACAGCAACAGTAGCTATTTCTAAACAGTAGTTCAGATGTTACCAAGATGTAGTTGAAGAAATAGTCTAATTTATTCACTGGTGGAGCCTACTGTGTGATAATTGCACTGCATCTTACTTTTTTCTGTTGTAGAAGAACCATCCCTTTCTAGGCAGGATTCTCCACAGTGTAGAACAGTTCAGCTTCTATTGAAGCTGATATAAAAGTACTTAGAAGCATGTGGAAAGATCACAGGATCAGACAGGTCTGGGTCTGTGATGCCATTATTAAAAACCATTCATCATGGGGGTTTTCATCCTCCTAAGGAAGTTGGGCACAAATAATTCAAGGGAATCTCATCAAAGCCCTATCAAAAACTGCATATTAGTAATCTGGTCTTTATGGAAGCAAGGACTGTTTAATATACTCCAGAGGCAGAAATAGGTCTAAGGAAGAAGAACAACTCCTAATGAAGTTATAGAATTAAAATGGTTCTTTTTTTATTATATTATTTTCTTTGTTCTAAGAGCTTGATACTCTGTGGTAGAAGAGCTCTATAAACTCTATATGACTATCACAGTTGGTATTAATTTCTTGTGGTTGAAAGGTATGAAAAACTGCTACAAGTAATAAAATAGCCAAATGTATATGTTAATCATTGACGAGTGAATGCAGAGCATCTCTAAATCATGTCTCTTGAGGTGACTAGATCAGTCTATTTCTATAGCTTCTGCAATTCGCAACAGGGAACTAAAAATAGAAATAAAATTGCCAGGAAAAAAACCCATGTCAGTTTTTAGCCTCAGTGAAGATCTAACGAATTATCTCATCGTCTTCACAATCAAATCTTATCTTAGATTAAGGACTGTATGGACTGTTTTCATCAGCCAAGACAAATATGGACATTATTTCACAGCCAGTATTGTCTAAACTTTTGGAAACAAAACTTTTGCTTATTTTTGTGGAAGAGCTTATTTCCCTTCTGTTAGGGGAGTCAGAACTGGCTGTAACTATTGTCTGTAGCATAAAGGCTAACTTCACCCTGGAGGAACGGAGCTGCTGCCAGTAAATAGCAGTATTTCCTTTCCTGGCTGGTAGAAGTGCTGTTGAAGACTATTCTCTACCAAGATGAACAAAGATGCTGTTAGCACTACTTTTTCTGAACTTTGAGTCACTTTGTGATTTGCAGTTTGAGTTGTACTGTTCCAGAGAATGGATTTCCACACACTGCCATGTAAACAAATGACCCATGTTTGGTTCAGTTCTCTTTAGTTTTTGTCAATCTATATAGAAAGTAATTTTTCTGTTAAGACTTGAGTTTTGCTCTCAGCTGTTTGCTTACTACAAATGTTAATGTATTTAAGAAAAACTTAAGACTGTTTAATGATCAAAAATGATATAAGCTCCTCTTACTATTCTGGCAAGCATAGAAAGTTGTATGAAAAGATATTTAATACACTTCTGTTTGTATATACAGTAATCTTTCTCCAGATGTAACTAGCGGTGTGTATCTTGCAGAGGAAGGTTAAAGAAATTGCAAATCGAAACAATATACTCCTTGAGTCATGTCTTGAGCTAAGCTATATGCTGAGAAATATACTGGCACGTGGAGGAGCTTTTTTTTTTAAAATAGGGCCATTCCTGTACTTAATTTTCCAAGAGGAGCTGCGGTTTTATTGTATTTCTTTGATAAAGCAGTTGTACCCCATTGGAATACTAGCAGCATAACCAGTCTGATGTACTAAATTTTAAAGTGCAACAGATGGAAGTGGGGCCAAAAAGAGTCTCTATCTACTTGACAGAGAAACCGTGAGTGTCTACAGAATAAGGATGTGAAGTGGCAGCATGGTCTAGCATAAGTGTGTATGTATGATCACATTACTAACGCTAGATACCAGTCTTTGCTGGGTGTCATTCAGTAGAAGAGTTCTATAAAGCGATGGCACTATTTTTTAAATGGTGATCAAATTTAACTTGATCTCAAGATGTAATATTGTCACCCTATGTGTATTTTTTCACTACTAATTAGGTTTTTGAAGATGGTCGTTTACCATCTTTTACAATATATTGCATTCTGAAATTCCTACAAGTATTAAAGCTCCTGGGTTTTCATGAAGACAAGAGAAACTACTTCTAGTGCTTTAGTGTAACATGTGTTATGTCAGTTGCCTCTAAACCAGGTTTCAAATCTGAAGAACAACTGTCTAAGTGCAACTTAAATAATTTTTTTTTATGCATTGGGAATAGCAATACTACTACTAAGACTTTAGTACCTGAATAGTTTGGGGGATAAAAATATACTCTATGTGCAGCACTGTGACCCCACATACAATAGGAATGACAAAAAAGTATGAAACAATTCTAGTTTTAATAAAAGATTTGGATTTTGTGTTGAAAAATGAAGTCGTCTTTGAGTGTGATGCAAGCATTTATTTCTTATGTACGTCCCTAAATAAGTATGTGTAACCTTAAGCACATCCATTACCTTAGAAAAAATTTAAAATAACAAAATACTTGCTGCTGTTACTAATAACAAGATGCTCTTTCAAGTATCTTTACTCTTCAACATATGTTATAAACATTTTTATTATTTGGTTGCAAGAGATTGATTTCTGTCGTTCTATTGTAAGATGGGTCTTATGCTCACATTATGTCTTCTGTTTTGGGGTTTTTTTTTGAGGAAGTGCGTGCTTTGTGATCAATAGGATTACACTGCAAGCTTATTCAATCATGATTTAGAGATTTTAGGTAAGGATTAATTTAAACAGATAAAAGTCTTCACAGTTAATTATGCATTAACACTTAAAAAAAACTAAATGCAAGTGGGTACAAAAGCATATGAAATCATACCCAAAAAATTTTATGTAACAACAATAAAAAAACTTGCTAATAATATTAGATACAATTCTTGGCCAGCAAAATTTGAAAATAGACAAAACTACAAGAAATTATACTTGCAAAATTCTTGAATAAATGATTGCTATTTGACATGTAAAGCATAAGGGTAAACATTTATTGTGGGGATTCAGTTGCACTGTTAACACTAATGAGTTGTGTTGTTAAATTTGCCCCTTAGAGCGCTACAGATTAATGAAAAAATACTCTAGTTGATGTATACTATATTTCAGGAACTTTCAGACTACCCAGATATTTGCCCATACATTTTCAGCCTGCTCCAGGATGATTTAGTTGGATGTTAGTATTGTGAGACACTCTCCATAAAGTCTTTTATTGTTTCATAGTTTACGTAGTGTGAGTATAGCAGCTTGACAAACACAAATTTAAAGTGTCACAACTTTATATAGCATTTCCATCTGAAATTGATTCTTCCTGGTATTTCTCATGTACTAGTTACAAGGTGGTGTAGCTTGTAACTTATGATGCACATGAAAATTCAGAAGTGCTTGTTTGGTGCAGATACCAGGCAGTGAAGAATAAGCACAGATCAGTGGAGCAACTTGAATGTAAGCACACCTCAATCACTGATCAAATTGAGTTGGCATAAACTTCTGAAAAAACAGATAAAGACTTAGGATGAATATAGTGTCACGCTGATATGCTCCTTATTTTACATTAAAGTTCTAATTCTGCAACTGTTCATGCTGTATATGGCTAATGGACACCCTTGCTCCACGCAGGGGTAAACATGGTGACTTCACAGCCAGGGATAGTCTAGAAATTGGTACGTACCAGATCTGTGTGGCACATTCTCAATTAAGGTGGCACAGCACTCTTTGCAGCTTGTTATCCTTTCATACAAACCCCAACATTTGCATGTTTCACACACACTATGAAAACATAAGTCTGGTGAACTGCAAACAGCTGTTTCATTAGTGTGCACCTTGGAGGAGCTATGGTGTGTGCACAGACAATCTGGGGCCCTCACCAGTGCCTGCAAGGGACATGTAGTTACCCACAGCTTTGCTGTTAGGAAAGTTTATTGGCAGCAATATAGTGAGACAGTGAAGCAATTGGTGTCTGTTAAGATTGAAGAAACTGAAAACTGCCTGTGAACATGTAGTGGGCAGGAACCATGTGACAGCTTTAGCCACTGATAGTTTCCTTATCTGTGTTGAAACCTGTCAAAGCCAGGGCAAGGTGGTCCTGACCATGTATGGCCAGTGCCAAGGCCTATGTTGCTGTCATGGAGCTGTGGAAGGACCCTCTACTTACAGTGGCCCCAGAGCCAGTAACAAAGACACAGTCATGGTGCTGAGCTGTGGATGGAAGGAGTTTGGGCCTTGACAAAGCACAAAGTGTGTTATGCAGTCTATCTCATTTTTTCCTCCTCTCTTATTTGTGTTCCTCATATGTTTAATTTGTCTTAATTTTCCATGTTCTCCTGGTAGCTGCTTTGGTAGTGATTGTTTAGGTAGGTCTTTCTTCTAATTGAGGTATAAATGTGGGACTTTAGTGAATACAGTTCTCTAATGGTAAACCTTGTACTGATCCTCTGAGAACTATTTTTTGTAGTATCATAACTGAGGAAAAGCAGCTAATAAAGAATGGGGTAATAACAGAGAAGCAACAACATAACACTACTGAAAATACTATATAAAGACATTGAGAAAATGAAGTGCTTTGCTGCCTGAAGAAAGCTTAGATGTATGACATGCATGTTAATGCTTCCTTATTTTCTTTTGAAGGATCGCCGCTTTAATGATGAGATTGACAAACTGACTGGATACAAGACAAAGTCACTCTTGTGCATGCCCATAAGAAACAGTGATGGAGAGGTTATTGGTGTTGCCCAAGCAATAAATAAGACTCCTGGAGGTGCCCCTTTTTCTGATGATGATGAAAAAGTAAGATTACCTTTACTTTTGTATTATTTTAATTTCTTTTGTAACTCAGTAGACTCTTCTAAAGATATTTAATCCAAATAAGTAAATGGCACAACACTTGTGTTAATTATGGTTTTCTACAAGTGCTTAACATAAAATGTACATTTTTGTTGTTCTCAACATAAAACATGTATCTGTTCTGTAAATGTGGGAGATCTTGTGGCTGAAACTTCAACTTCATGGTCTCTAAATCTTATGTAGACTTTTCTCATGTAGATCTTAATAGGAAGACTTATTTATTTTTTAAAACTTACCTGTAAGAACAAGTTTGGGGGGAAAACTATCAGAGACACTTCTAAGCTTGCTGACTTTTAAAAATCACCACCTTCTCTTAGTGTTCTTCATGAGTTAAATGACTGTAGCATAGGCAAAGGAAACTTTATTTTAGAGGAGATTATGCATATACAACTTTATGCTACCCTAAAATATGGGAGACTTGCAAATACCCATCAAAGGACAAAGAAGGCAGGAGGAGGGCACTAGGTGTGTACATGAAGTGAAATTTGGAGAGTAAAGTGAGCTCAAAGGCAGAAGAATAGAGGGAGCCGCAAGGAGGGGACTTGAATTAAAGAAAACAAGGGAAAATAGGAATTGGTGCTGTTGAAGGCAGATGCATACAGCTGAGTGTGGAGGGAAAATGTGTGTGAAGCCAAAAGATGACTGGGGAAGAGAATGGTAGAGGGTAGCAATCTGGGGAGTAACAGAACACTAAATCTCTCTCTCCAGGAGAGAGAAATGGAGTCTCCTTCAAGCATGTAACAGGGAAATACACTTCTGTGTATTAAAATAGTATTAAATCTCATTTTTGTGGAAGTGTAGTTAGAGGCAGAATTTGCCCCTGAAAGCTCTTTATGTTGATTCAAAGGCAGTTAATATTTCATGCAGAGCCACTGTTGCTGTATTACATACATGTTGACATGTCTGTGCTGTGACCAAAGGGGTGTTAAGTAATGCCAATTGGAAGGGGAAAATTGTGTCGCATTGATTCATCTAAATAGATAGAGATAATTTTTAGAATCAAGATAGCTTGATGTGAATGAAATGCAACATAAAGCTGAAGTAACAGTGGCTTAAAGTCTGTGAAATACTGCATAAATCAAACTCATCTTCCATAGAAACCATAGTAATTGTATTTGAGTACTACTAGAAGTTGTTATTACGTTATTAACTTTACTTGTTATATATTTACAGCAATACATTTAGATCATTGTGCATAACCATTTCATAGTTTGAAACAATTGTTTTGTGGGGAATAAGAATATGAATCTTTGTATGAATTATGTCTGTTAACAGAATCATACTCTGGTATTCTGTGCAGTGGGATTAATTAAAAATTGAATTACTTTTTGAAGTTTCAGTGTGTGAAGGAACCTTTTGCAGTCCAGGTAGGAAAATCTTTGCCAAGTGACATCTTACTAAGTGGGTGCATTAAAGTTGAGAGTAAAAAAGAGTACTGATTATTTTTATACTTTGTGTTGGTTATCAGATATGTCTTTCAATAGAAACAATTATGAGCAAATATTTCTTTATATTTTTATTAGATTATTTAGCATAGCACAACTTTGCTTAGCAGCACCTACTTACACTTGAAGAGCCAGCTTGCTTGCTGTGTACCAGTGTTTGCTTTTGGTGCTTTTTCTAAATCTGTTTCAACATTATATTCTGATCTGATGTGCTCTTGAGCTACTTGTTAACTTCTTGTTAAGCCTCAGGCTTCAGAGTCTCATTAAGACCTAGCCATTTGGATCCAAGTTGAAAGACGAGACATGTTTGGATTATAATATTCTTTAAAATACATTTAACAAATAAAAGGAGTGGAGGATAAATTAGGCTAATGGTAAGAAAGCTTATGGTTTGACAGACTAATGATACAGATGACTCAGTTCCCCAGTTCTACATAGTACTGTAGAGTGAGCTTTTAAAAAACTTTTATAAATGCTAACTAACTGCGGTTACGCTTCACACCAACACTATTAGTAACTTTATTGAAAAATTAATTACAAGAACAATACTCATTGCAGTGTGTATGTATATTTGGCATCATCTTTTGGCTAGATATTTTCTTCTGAACATGTGTTGAGTAATAAGGAAGAAAGTCAGTCCTGTCTCTGGCAGTATCACCTATTCTAGCACCACATTAAAGACAACTTCTCTCTTCTGTATAAAGCTTTTAAACTTTTTTCCATAAAAATAATTAGCTTTAGATTTCTGTTTCTGCAAGGTGTCTGTGTAACTGATTCTGCATAGTGATTTAGTTTGAATTAAACAACTTTAAAAATAACTATCAATTTTCAGATGCTGCTTTTTTGGACATCTGGAGTGACCCAGTACTTAAACAATTTAAGTTATCTAAACTTGAGTAACCTTTAGCTTGCTTCTGAATTACTTCTGATTCTTGAAAATCTTGGATGTTGAATATTGATTTATTAGCATACAATACAAATCTGGCAGTGTATGCTACAATGGGTAGCCAAATGCAAATTAAACAAAATGAGACCTTCTCTGAATATGCTTTTTTCTGCACTTTTTATTAATACTCTATGTGTCTGAGTAATGGGAATTTGGTTTAAAATGCAGCCTTTATCATGGATATGACATTTGATTATCATACATTCAAATAGCAAAACAACTGTGTACATGTGAATTGTGTATTACATGACCATATTAAAGTAAATATTTGATGCCAGTACTGAGGCTGTGGCATTTGCTTCCATTCAGTGACTGCTAAATACTAAAATCAGCAAGTTGCCTGTACTTTAATTGCCATCTTTATTTTTCCTAGTCGTTTGTATCACTGTTATAATTATAAGCCTGTATATTAGAACTCTTCAAGAATATATTAATGGGTTCTGACATGTAGAATTTATGGGAAAATAAATGAGAACATAACCATTACCATGCCCTGAAATAGATCTTATATTTAATGAGGCCTGGCAATCTGTGTGCTGTTACTTCCAAATCTGTGCTTTTAAGTTTCTTCACTCACTGGTAACCTAGAAAGCATCATATACCTCTGGGAAGCAAGAGAGCACACACTTCCAGGGGAATGTCTTGCAGGATTAGCAAACAGGTTTTTTTATTGTAATATCAGCAAAAGTGGTTGTGAGGAAAGAGTGCAAGTGAAAACTGGGAAATCCTTCTCAAAATAAGAAAAGATCTACCTGGATATTGAGGTGGTTTGTGCAGAAAAGCCTGATGAGTAGCTGGCAAAAGATGTAAATTTAACTTTATGTTGATGTTACAATTTCCAACAACTGGCAGCTTCAGAATGCTTAGAAAATGAAAACGTAAATTATTCCTCTTCCTGCCCCCTAAGCCCTCTCAAAGAAATGTCAATATCATTTAAGTCTGACTCTTGTTTGCCAGTGTCTATCCTCTTAATATTGTGTGAAGCAATTAAAATCTGTTGGGTTTTTTTACAAAGCTACAAGACGATATTGTATAATGAAATGTCACTTGGGGGCACTACTGTCTTGAGTCAACAGGAAACAAAGAATTATGTTTTCAATTAGAATTAAGTAGAGGCTAGCATCATTTTTATGTACTCTTAGTTATTTTCAGGAAGTTAAGAGCAAATAAAATATTTAAGATTTGAAGAGTTTTTAATACTCCCAAGCTGTAACCAAGTTTATATTTTGCAATATGTGAAATGGAGTATTAGATTTAAAAGTTTTTCTAGTTTTGTTTTTCATGGCAAATTTTCAGGTTTTTCTTTTACATCTCTGACCATGGTGATAATAACACAGCACTAATGATGAGTCTAAGTGAATTTTCCACATGTAATGATTGTTTCTCACTGCCAAATTTCTTTTCTCCTTTTGGTGTAAGGGATGTTTCAGCCAATTAATTGTTTAAGTGCAGAACTAGACTTGACAGCCACTACCATGAGAGGAAAAATGTTCTGTCTCACAATGTGTTTTGTCTCCCCAACATCAGCGACTCAGTTGAACAGACTGATTTCAGAGATTTCCAGTTTGATACAAACAATAGTAGAATACCTTATTGGTTTTGTATAGCAGCCATCACTACTGTATTATGTTGTGTAATTGGTAACTTTTGGGGAAAATAGGCTGGTGTTATACTTTTACATGTATTTTGCAAATGAAGACACCAGTTCATCTGTACAGCCATAGAGTAGGAAGATTAAAACCCCAAACCCTTGAAAAGAACTGTGTACCCTGCATGCATTCCTACTACTGTCCTGAAGATTCATTTAAGTATTTGTGCTGTTTGCTGGTGAGTCATACTTGTTCCAGGACTAGTGAGAAACTCAGCCTAACAAGAGTTTGACAGTCTGTAGTTTAGATTATTGTATGGCCTTTAGAGTCTTCTGAGATGTGGTGCCAAAACAAATCTAGTCTGTCATCAGAGAGACTTGACAAACACTAGCAGCAGCTCCACAGTCACTTAAACTGGTGTCCTGGTTCTCTCTGCCTCTGTCCTCCTAGCCTGAAAGAAGTGAATTGACTAGGACAGCCAGTTTGAATTGAATCCTGCTTGACTTACTGAAAAGCAGTAGTTTGAATGCAGTGAGACCTCTCCTGGGAGGGGAAAGGAAGAACTGCATTTCGTTATCTGTGCTCTGAGGATAGTTTTATTAAGAACTATATACATCCAGATTCCAGGATTCAGCTGGTGTATGTTTGGTTTGCGAGAGCTTGAAGATATGGTTCTTTCATGTTCCAACATTTCTATTTCTTACATTCCTAAAAGCAGCCCTGTGATTCTAAACTGCCCAATTTCATGTGCTTGTCTTGGTCCATATTACTTAAGGTTTAAATATGTTCTATACTGGGTCTCCCATAGTGATGAATGATTTGCAGGGATTTTGCTATACCTGCTGATTTGTTTTTCTGTGAGTTTTTACATGATGGGCTTAGAGTCACACTGGCAGGTAGCAATTTCAAAGTTAGTTAGGATGGTTTCTTTATCTTAGGGAAGTAATCAACTGTAAAAAAAAATATGAGGGAAAGGAGTGATCCAGAACAGGCAAGTATCTCTGACTGTTGTGAAAATGATGACCCCAGCTCTGAGTGTGTGGAATTTACAAAAGTCACCTGAAAATTATTTTGATAGGTCCACTAGAAAGGAACACAAGAAACAAATTAGGTAAAGATTTTCTTGTTTCATGTATTGCAGTATGTGATGACCTCCTGCTAAAATCTACCTTGGTTCTCTGAAAATCTGCATGATAGTAAGACTCCAAAAACTATTATTTAAAATTGGCATAATCCTCAAAGGTGTCATGTGGCCTGTATGTCACTTGCATCCCAATGCAAGAGACAAATTCACTGAAAGAAGGCAGAAAATAACAAAGACATTTGAAGGATGAAGGTGCTGAAGCACTACAACTATCTGGGAAACTCTAATGGTCTATTAGGCACAGTTCTCAAAGTACTTGCTACACAAATCTAAATTAAAATAAATCACAGTAACTGAACTCTGTGGCTGGGGGAGTTTAAAACAATTTGTCACTAGAATATCGGTTTTATCTAGGCAGCTTCACACCACTGATTTGCAACCAACAGCACCAAATGACTGCATTGACAAATGCTTGAATGGATTTTGCCTTGCATATGTTCAGTCGTGCTTTCGAGTTGAGCTGAAAGTCTAGGTTTCTTTTTAATTACAGAACTCTATAAATGTGCTTGAAACTTAACAAAAGCATATCTGTATAAATACCTCTGTTTTGAGACTGGCAGTTAATATTTGAATTGGGCATCTTTATCTCTGAGGTATGGAAACGTGTCTAAGATGTGTCTTGCAGTGATATTTTAGTGAACTATGTATTTTCTCCAAATATAAATGTGTATTTTCCTAGGCTCAGGGGCTACTTTGTTGCTATGTGTTTATGGTACATACTACACTACACTAAATCCTTGATACCTGTTTGAGGTCTCTAGGTGCTATCATGAAACAAAGTAACTCTGCCATTGCACAGTGGAGTTCAAGATCTTTAGGGCAGTGAGGAGGGTGCAGAGCAAGCTTGCTACCCTGGACTTCAGGAGAGCAGACTTTGGACTCTTCTGGGACTGCCATGGGATACAGCCCTGCAGGGAAGAGGGGCCCGGAAAGCTGGTTAATATTGAAGGATCATCTCCTCCGAGCTCAGGAGTGAGGCATCCTAACAGAGAAAGTCAGGCAAAAAATGCCAGGAGGCCTGTGTGGATGAACAAGGAGTTCCTGGACAAACCCAAACACAAAAAAGAAGCATACAGAGAGTGGCAGCAAGGACAGGTAGGCTGGGGAGAATACAGAGAAACTGTCAGAGCAGCCAGGGATGAGGTTAGGAAAGCCAAAGCCCTGATATAATTAAATCTGGCTATGGATGTTAAGGGAAACAAGAAAAGCTTCTATAGCTATGTTGGTGTTAAAAGGAAGACTAGGGAAAACATTGGCCCTGTTTGCCACGGTCTTCACCAGCTAGTGCTCCAGCTGCACCACCCAAGTCACAGAAGGCAAAGGCAGGGACTGGGAAAATAAACTGTCCACTGCAGGAGAAGATCAGGTTTGAGACCATCTAAGGAACATGAAGGCGCATAAGTCCATGGGACCTGATGAGGTGGATCCACGGGTCCTGAGGGAACTGGCGGATGAAGTGGCTAAGCCACTACCCATTATATTTGAGAAGTTGTGGCAATTTGGGGAAGTCTGCCCTGACTGGAAGAGGGGAAACATAAACCCCATTTTTAAAAAGGGAAAAAAAGGAACACCTGGGGAACTACAGGCCAGCCAGTCTCACCTCTGTGCCCAGCAAGATCATGGAGCAGATCCTTCTGGAAACTATGCTAGGGCACATGGAAAATGAGGAGGTAATTGGTGACAGCCAACATGGCTTCACTAAGAGCAAATCATGCCTGACAAATTTGGTCGCCTTCTACAATGGGGTTACAGCATCGGTGGATAAGGGAAGAGCAAAGGACATCATCTACCTGGACTTGTGCAAGGCATTTGATACTGTCCCACACAACATCCTTGTCTCTAAATTGGAGAGACATGGATTTGATGGATGGATCACTTCATGGATAAGGAATTGGCTGGATGGCTGCACTCAGAGTTGCAGTCAACAGCTTGATGTCCAAGTGGAGACTAGTGACAAGTGGTGTTCCTCAGGGGTTGGTATTGGGACCAGTGCTGTTTAATATCTTTGGCAACGTAGACAGTGGGATCGAGTGCACTGTCAGCAAGTTTGCCAATGATACTAAGCTGTGTGGTGCGGTTGACACCCTGGAGGGAAGGGATGCCATCCAGAGGGACCTTGAGAGGTGGGCTTGTGTGAATCTCATGAAGTTAAACAAGGCCAAGCAGAAGGTTCTGCATGTGGATTGAGGCAAGCCCAAGCACAAATACAGGCTGGGCAATGAGTGGATTGAGAGCAGCCCTGAGGAGAAGGACTTGGGGGTATTAGTGGATGAAAACTGAATGTGAGCCAGCAGTGTGTGCTCGCAGTCCAGAAAGCCAGTTGCATTCTGGGCTGCATTGAGAAGTGTGGCTAGCAGGTTGATGGAGGTGATTCTACCCCTCTACTCTGCTCCCCTGAGACACCACCTGGAGTACTGCGTTCAGCTCTGGAGCCACTGACTTAAGAAGGACCTGTTGGAGCGAGTCCAGAGGGGGGCCATGAAGATGATCGGGGCAGGAGCACCTCTCCTATGAAGACAGGCTGAGAGAGTTGGGATTGTTCAGCCTGGAGAAGAGAAGGCTCCAGGAAGATCTTATAGCAGGAAAGCTGGAGAGGGACTTTTTCCAAGGGCATGTAGTGATAGGACAAGGGATAATGGCTTTAGACTGAAAGGGGGTAGATTTAGATTAGTAATTAGGAAAAATTTCTTTACTGTGAGAGTGGTGAAGGTGCTGGAACAGGTTGCCCAGAGAGGCTGTGGATGCCCCATCCCTGGAAGTGTTCAAGGCCAGGTTGGATGGGGCTTTGAGCAACCTGCTCTAGTGGAAGGTGTCCCTGCCCATGGCAGGGGGTTTGGAACTTGATGATCTTTAAGGTCCCTTCCTACCCAAACCATTTTATGATTCTAAATAAACACATTATCATATCTGCCATCAGGAAGGGTTTCCCTATAGAACGGTTCAGTGAAGATTTTCATGGGTTTTTTTTGTGGGGACTGGGATTTTGTTCTTGTCTTGTATGATGGTAAGAGTGAGGAAGGTATCTGCATTCTTCCCGCAATTGCCAGCAGGAATCTGAACCTGTTGGCTCTTCCCATATTTCCTGTGCTTGTATCCTCTGTATTAATTAAGAGGGACCTGAATAAGAGCTCTTGTCTTTAAACCCGGACTGTCATTTGCTAATGTTTGTAGTATTTGACTAAAAGCTCAATAAACTAAATGGAAGAATCTCTGACTTCATGGGTTTCTAAACATCAGACCTGCATCCATTTCTACCAGGGGAGCATTTCAGTAAATGCAGACCCCCCCCCCAAGTCTATTTTATGAAGCTTAAATTCATCCAGGTCAGAGCACTGTAAAGAAATTGGTTGAGGATCTGTTCTGGCTTCTGTACCCTTCCACTGGATGCAAACAGGCTTCAATAGGCTGAATAGAGTTTCTGTGATAGACTGTGCTGTAGATCAAATACCTCTCTGAGATATCTCTATTCACTAGACATAAAAAAGATGACTGTTTAACTCCTTGAAAAGTCAGAAAACTGGAGAGGCTGTTATGACAAAGCTCCCCCTAACACAACAAAGGTCAGAGTCTCCCTTGAGTTAAGTTTATTTTTTTTTTCTAGGAGATATATTGTCAGGTGCCTGGAGTCTGAAGTTGACTCTGAGCTTGAAAAAGTTGATCAAATTTAGAAATGGTAGTCAGTCCTGGAAACTGAGTCATACAAAGAGTCATGAGACAGAATAAAGCTTTCATAATATTTTAGATGCTTGTGGTCAAAACAATCTGGTTGGTACCAGAACCCTGTATGCATTTTTTCCCATGTTGGGCCTAATCTCTGTTTAGCTCTACAAGAACTGTGTTGAATCTAATCGCAGCATGGGAGCTGCTGTTTTTATGTACCCAGTTATGTGCAGGTTATGTTAAATCCATCCAGTAGTTATGTTAGATAATCTTCATGTCTCTTGGATGAACTATTTCAAGTGGATTAGAGAGTCACCAAGGTAGCATTGTAGTGGTTATTGTAAGGCAGGCTGTGCAACTGCGTAAGGATTTAAGATGTTTTCAGAGACACGCAGAGCCCTGAGCCTTCAACAGGCTGATGGCAACAGGCAGTGCTTTACAGCCTCAGTTAAGGTTTTTTACTGCTCTGTTTGGCAATTTGTGGAAGCAGTCCGACTGATTTCCTAGGAAATCAGAGCCTTTTTCTTTGGATGTGAGGGCATCAAGTATTTGTATCTAATGCAGCATTTGAGAACACATATTGCTGCTTTCCTTCATGCTTCATTCAGTCATATTATCAAAAATTATACTTGCAACAATTTTTATTAATTTTGTCCCTGTTTGACAAAACTCCAATGGAGTTATGAGGGTAAGTGATCTCTTAAAGACACTAATTGTGAAGTATTCAGCAGTACTGTGGGTCTTGCTAAGAGACTTCTGGGTTTTCCTGCAAATTCTGAAGCATAAAAATAGCCCTGGAGCTTGTGCTCTGTTTTCCTCTTTATTGGTATTCACAAGGGGTTGCAGCAGGCCTGGAGAAAGGAGTCCCAATCTCTGCTGGTCAAACACATGAGCAGACGTCACAGGAAGACTGGTAATGCAACAAAATGCTGTGATCATGGATGCCTTTGTGCAGCCATAGTACATTCTTCAATGAGAAGCAGAATGGCATGAAGTTTTCAACAGAGAGCCTAGAAGCCAGAGTTCTGCAGTTGGGGAATTTTCAGACACTTCAATAACTAGAAATTGTGATGTTAATATTACTTTTGTCTTTTTTATTAATACTATATTAATAGAATTTTCACTTAAATGCTTTGAATACCAGAACAACAACAATACAAAGGCTCAGGAGGATTAGAATTTTGTTTGGTTCATCTGTCAGCAGAAAGAAAGCCTGCCACAAAATAGTCTGAGGGCTATGATGTGTATTTGTGTTACAGTATAAGTCTTAGGTGCTGTCTACATAAGGAATTGACTAGAAAAGCTTTTTTTTTTCTGGAGAAAACCATGTTATTACATTACATAAGGAATAAAGTTTTTTACCTTCAGCTGTCCTTTTCTTGGCAAAACTCCCTTAAACCAACTAAATTATTTTGATCAAATGGCTCATTAAAAAATCTTGTTTGCTTCAAGTGAAACCTGCACTGGAGCCTTGTTATGGAAGCATGTAAAAGGAAACCTTTCTTGTTGGCAGCTGGTGAAGCCTCATTTCTGACAATTACTGGAGACGTGCCCTCTGGGCTGGATGGGAAGACTTAGTCCCTAGTGAAGTGTTTTCTGAACTTCTGTCAGTCTGTTCAGTTCTCCATAGCTGTTCTTCATAATAACTTCAAGGCTTCATATACTTCTAGAAAATAGCATTTTGCATCTCCTGCGAATTGCTTATCTTTCCTGAAGCAGAATGAAATGTTCATACAGCAGTTCCTGCCATCAAAAGTATTTCCCACTGGAATAGTGATGCTGAGCCTCTCTGTAGCTGTAGGTTACATGACAAGGTATTGAAAACTGCTTAGCAAATCATTTTGCTGAAAGTTAAGTCAGCCTATGACTTTCAACATGTTATTACAGGCTTCATAAGAAACTGATTAAAAGTATTGTCATTCTAGCACTGACTCACGGTATGCTCTTGGGCAAATTGCTTTACAGTGGTCTCTCTTGTGAAACATAATTCTAAAAATGGCATTAGGTGGTTCCATATGTACTATCAGACTTTCCATTTTCAGTATTCTTACTTTATAGTAAGGAAGTTATTTTCCCTCTTGTTGAGCTTAGCCTAAGCTTTTGAAGCCTTGTTGAATGTTTTCTTTCCATGCAGCAGTTGTAATCTGGTCAGATCTGGTTAGAAACACCAAAACAATTTCACAAGAAATCGGTTTCAGCTGTTTCTTTAATAGTCCCAGCCTTACATATAATATTTCTCATCTCCATGAGAATTGTGCCATCCTGCTGTCCTTGATTGATTTGCAAAAGTGTAACTGGTCTATAATTGGTGAGCTCCTGATTGTATATTAGAAGGAACTCAGTCCTCTTTTGTGCTATCTTTGCAATTGCTAGCCTGAGAAATTAATATCTGCATGCCAGCAGTTGGAGTATGTAAGCAGCAGTGTAGCTGTAATGCCCTCTAGGAATGTAGAGGGATGCATTTCCCCTATATCTGGGAAAATGGCTCCTTAATTCTGTGGCCACAAATGAATAAAACTCTTGTCCCCTTCTTTCATAGGAACATAAGAAAAGATTGTCCACCTCAGATGAAAGGTTTGTCTAATCTAATGACCTTTCTCTGTCAGCTTCTGAAAGCAAACGCCTGGGATGAGGCAAGCACAGAATGGTGTTTCTCTCGTGTACTTCACCAGTTTCCCATGATTTGTATCTCAGGGCTAGACATGGTATCTTTATATTTAATACTACCCCAGAGGTTTTCTACTTATGAATTTATTCAGGCATTTCTTGAAGCAAGACAAACTTCTAGGTTTCACAACATCCTGCACATTGTGTGAAGAACTGCCATGTGACTTCCACTAATTTCACGTTCGTCCACCTTGTTTTGCTTTTAATGAACACTGTGAAGAGTCATTCCCTATTCATTTTCATGCCAATTGTTTTGCCCTAAAAATCTTCAGCCTCTAAAATCTGTGGACTTCCCACCTGGTGTGACAGTCTTTCTTGCAGTCAGCTGTCTGCTTTGGCAGGAGGGGTGCCTGCTCCCCAGAGCCCTGGGCAGTGCCTCCAGTCTGCTGTGACAGTCGGTACTTCCCATGTCTGGAGAAGTAGAAGGCATTTGAACCTTTTTTTTTTTTTTTGTACACTCTAGCCTGAAAAACCAAGAACTGCACTTTTCTTAGGGTTTTAAAACTACCTGTCATGTATGCCCAGAACTGTTTTTGACAGCCACGGCAGGTCTTCATTGCTTCGTTGGCATCTTGATGTCACTGCATTACCAGAACATTAAAAGAAAAAAAAAAAAAGTTTTGTTCATCATCTAACCTACCTAGTCTGCTTTGCTGATTGTTAATTTTAGCAAAACCTGTTACTCTTCTTACAAAAGATTCCATAGCTCCCTGAATTGTGGATGTTGGGAAGTGGTGTGTTTTTAATTAAAAAAACCCCAAACAACAAAACAACAACAACAAAAAAAACCAAACCCCCAAAACCCCCTTGCAACAAAGCATGAAAAACATACCAGGTCACTAGTGAAAGTTAGTCAACAAGATTACATGTTCCAGAGTAGCAGTGACTAGGATTATGAAAGCTGAAGAAGTAGTTTAACCAACTAATGATAATGATTTCGCATCTCTTGCCTAGCTGGCAAACACTAAACTAGGGTTAAAACATTCAATATTATGATGCTTTTTCAGTTGGAATGTTGTTGGAGCTGTCAGAGATAATTGAGCTACATTGTTCATAATCATGAATGGTGGTCAGGGATTTCAGCAAGGAAGTTATGCAGTGTACTTCAGGTAACTCTTAACAGGGTAAGGAAACTGTTTGGAAAAATATTTCCTGTAAACAGCATAGTGATACAGGCAGGGGCACCAGGAAGAACACTTCATTTAACAGTGCTTTGTGAAAGCTGTGAGTAAGCACCTTAATTGTCAATTCAGTCTGTGGGGAACCCTTTTACTTAGAATATTTATCCACATATGTTTTTAGTGAAACAGAAATACTTATACTGGCAGGTATCAAGGCTACGGTCTTTGGACTGAACTTGACATGAATTTGACCTTAGTATTAATTTGCTGGCAATTTGCTATCTATGTGGTAGAATGAATAAAAACAAATCGGGGGGAGGGGGGGGTGTTTGGGGTTTGGTTTGGTTTGTGTTGGGGTTTTTTTTTGTTTTTTTTTTTAAAGGCTATTGCTGTATAAAAACAGACTAGAATTTTGCCATGCTGGTGTCATGGTTACAAGGCAAATTCAATGATAATAGCTCTCTGGCATGATAATAGCTCTCCAGTGCTGTGGCATGATTTTAAACTGGGACGTGAGTGGAAATGCCCTGGAGCTGTAGTGGACAGGGCCCAGTATGTAGGGCTGTGTTGTGGAGTCCCAAGTGTGGGGAGGTGAGTGTCAAATGGTCACAGACTTGTGGAGATCCAAGAGCTGAGGATGTCCTAGCTGCCATGTGGTGAGGTGTCAGTGGGATATCTTGTAGGACAGCAGGGCCATGTGTTGTGGTTTGAGCTGGAGCAACCCCTGCAGACTTGTCCTACAGAGCAGAATAGCTGTGAATATGGTACTACTTCTTACTAAGGAGAGAAGGCTTTGGAAGAAGGAAGCTTGCCAAGATGTTACCATAAACACAATCTGAATTTTCCTTTTCTGTCACACACAGTGGAAAACGTGTTTAGTGTCGTTAGTGGGGGCTACATACTTGCTTCTGTGTTTGAATCACAAAGGTTTGTGACTTGCTCTAGCCTAGGGTTTCAGGGTTTCTCCTTCAACTCAAGGTGTAAAGTCATGAGCTTTTAATCCTCTATGTCCAGAAATCTTGGTTCTTAGTGATGGCAAAGATTGTTGCTACCCTACTGGACGTGCACAGCAGCTGAAACATGCCCTCAATAATACAGCTGTTGCAAGGATAAACTCCGATCTCTAGTCTCATAAAGAATATCAAATAATTCTGAACTTCAGGAAGTTGTCAGAATTTGACAGAGCAGTAGGGATGTAGATGACTTAAAAAGCTGAAGTCTGCCTGCAGAAGTGTTAAACCAGCAGATTGGCAAGAAGCTTTTCACTAACAAATTAGAGCAACAAAATACTGCATCTAATTGAAGTTTTGGAAAAACATGCAATGCAGATACTGTAGTTTTCCTTATAAATGGAGAGGTGATCTCGTGAACATCTGACAAAATCTGACCACTGAGTGATAAACTCAACAGTTGCTGCCAGCCCAAGCAGTTCATGTACAAATGAAAGCATTTTATGTTTCTGAAGTGGGTTTTGGGAAATCACCGTACACAGGAAACTGAGGCCATTCCAGTGAGATGTCAAAAGGCGTAAGCCACCTGAAGAGCTTGTAGGAATGAGCTTGAGCATTTCCTGTTCTCAGCTATCAGTCTTCTGAGGTTTGAAGTTGCTGCATTGATGTTTACATTTGGAAGAATAAAGAGGTGGGTTTTTTCCTTTTTTTTTCCCTCAACCTCTTACAGCTTTTCACATATTCTCTAAAAATAAGGTTCTGTTCTCAGAGTAGAATACTGGAAAAGCATGGTGAGAAGCTTATTTTATAAGCCTCTGTGTTCTGTGTATAAGGAGGATTTAATGTATGTTAATCAATAAAATGAATTCTTCCACTGACTAAATACTCGGTTGTCATCTCGGTGATCATCTTCCTCACTGAGGTAATACTAAACTAGTTTGTCCTGAACATTAGAAAAAAATACTTCAATTATTGTTTCATCAGGTACTTGGGCTTTTTCTTTTAGTGAAAACTGAACTAGAGAAGAATAATCTGAATTGATTCTAATTTGATTTATTCTCATTTGCATGGCCTTCTGTTTTGCTTCTGCTGTCAGTTTTGTGGATTTTATGAGAATAGATATGTGAAGTCAGATACTAAGATCTATTTTTGCTCATATAAAAAGATTAATTTAGGTGTTAGATGCTTGTAGTAGAATGTAATGTTGAAGCTGGAAATATCTAACTGTTAAAAATATCCACGAGATACTGTTTTAAACAGAACCTGCGTTTCTGGGATAGTTGCTGTAATTCTGACATTAAGTTAATCAGGCAGTGTGATTTTATGTGAATATGACTACGAAAGCAGGTATGAGGAATAATAACCAGAATATAGTGTATCTGGATGCATCTTCTACAATGGCAGAGTTATAGCAGCAGAACCGTGTTGGTTTTCTTTTTTAAATTGAATTATTTTGCATTTACTTTTCTCTCAATATTTTAATTTTTTGAGTCAGTCCTGCATTTTGCTTTTCATGGAGGACAGAGATCTCTGCCTGATTGGCAGCAACTGCTGCTGCTGGGAGTATCTGTTGCCATGCCTAATGGTATGGTTATTATATCCCTGTTAGTCTGGTGTTGGGACTACTGAATTAATACTCAAATTTGTGGTCTTGTAGTTGGTTGGTACTGTTGCATTAACCAGAGCTGCATACTGATACCTTATCTATTTCACCTGTGGTTACTGTCACACAACCCTGAAAATGGGCTGATTGTAAAAAAAGCATTCCAAAGCACATATAGGAATGCAGAAACTGTTGTCTCTTTAAGTCAGGTTTTTGCAGCAGGGAGAGAAGTGGAGGCAGAAAGGGAAGGGTGGGGGGAGTGAAAAGCTGGGGCAGACCCAGGCTGAGGGCACAGCAACAAGTGATGGAGAAAGCAACCTCCACTCCTGCGTTTGAGTCTAGCACTCATGTGCCACCAGAAAAGTGTCTCACCCCCTCTAGTGGCTTGCATTCCTACTTGGTTGTGATCATAATATAAAATTAAATGAGCATGTATAACTAGAGTAGTGCCTACCAAAGATAAGGTGTGACTCTTCTTTAGCTTAGTGTTTCTGGTATTTTTAGTACTTTTTTAGCACTGAAGGATGGCAGCATGTTTTGTAAGTGTTAATTAAATATAAATCAAGTTAGCCATCTTCGTGCTTCTTCCACGTTTTCTGATAGACGTTTACTCCACATCAATAGAGCCCAACGTTAGGCTCAGAATGCTACAAGTGTTAGCAGCTCTCCACGTCAAACCAGCCCTTTACATGTCTAGGCGAGGATTGAAACCGTCCGGTGCTCACCGTCACATTATGTAAGTAGAAGTGGCCTGTTCACACTGCCATCAAGTGGCTGCAAAGCATTACGGCACCAGCGTTGTCTTTGAAGTTTCTCATCCCTTTTGTATTACATCAAAATCTCAATAAACATAACTTCATTACTTGCATGTCTGGTTCTGACAACACCTGCAAAGGCCTCTCCTTTCTGCCTGTAATAGCGAAGAAGCAGAGTTAGTTCTCTAAAACCATGTGCTTACATTGGAATATAAATCAAGATTTTTTTGCTCCATAGTTTGTCTGCAACCAACTTATGATATGATTTTGATATTGATATCTTTCCCACGTGTGAATAACTGAGACTTCACTTAATGTAGACTGAAGTACTCAAATGGTAGTAACTGCCAGAATTGAAGTTGTGCTCACAGCTGCATTCAGAGCTTTCCATGGGTTATGTTTGCTTTATGAGCAATATTTTGCTGTTTCTTCTCCTGTGACTTTGTTGCATAGCCTCAGACCTTATTTGCCTCCCACTTTTCAATGTTGTTCAGAAGATGACAAGATGAGGAGGTGAGCTGATCCAAAAATAGAGTCAGACACCTAAAGCAAGAGTTTTAAGTGTATCTCAGGCATCTTTACTCAAAAATAGCCTTGATCTAAGAAATGCCTTGCACTCAACAGCTGCTTCCCTGTTCATCCACAAAGTTATCCAGTCTATCTGCATACACTGATGTTTCAGTCTGGCAATTAAAAATTGAACAACCTTTTCTTTTGTTGGATGCTGAAAGTAGCTGAACATTTTCCCACAGGATAATTTTTCAATTATTTATAGCTTTATCCCATTTTAGATGTTTAAGGTGAAAGCTTCTATGCTGATTTTTTTTCCTTGGGCAGAAACTCCTTTGAATTTTGCCTTTTTTTCTTTTAATCTACTCAAAATATATTTTTCTCAAACTATGTTTGGAAATATTTTCTTTGTCAAGCTATTGCACACCAAAGTTCTGGAAAGGAAGCCTTAATATTTGGCTGTGAGCTGGGGGTGTACATGGCTGGATACACATCATGGGTATTGTGAGGAGCCCAATGCTGTCCATGTGGTTAAAAAAAAAATTTTTTTTTTTAATTGCATCCTCAGAATTTTGTCATTCTGCTTTCTAGTTTATGGCTCATTCTACATCTCTCTCTTTTTTCTTCTCCCACTTCAACAGCTGTATCATCCTTTTTGCAACAGGCAGTGTACCCTGGTGCTGTACGTCAAGCCTGTCTTCCCTCAGTGTGTAGCCTTTTTCTTAGTCTGTTGCTATCCTTCTGGTGATGTCTGTTTTCTCCATAAGCTTTGTGCAGATGGGTGCAACTGTGAAAGGGGTAAGATTCTCAACAGAAATGCTGTTTTGTAGAGCTCAGCATGTATCACTTCTCATTCAGACACTGAACATGGTGGTAGAAAAGGTCATTCCATAAAAACTTTCAATGTTATAAGAACTTCTGCATGTTCAAAGGACTACTAGATTTTATACCAATGAAAGCTGGAGGTTACTGCAGTCTGGCACTGTTTGTCATACAGCATTATGTGTTTCCACTTTCAGATATTACTAGAAGTGGATGCAAGGAGGTAGAATACCCTGTGTCCCCACTAAATTATTTGCAGATAGGAACAACTAAGTTTACTTGATCTATATGGTGTACAATGCAGTAGGTCCGTTCTTTTTGGGCCTTTCTTATTAAGACTTTTTACTGTTTTTAGTATTTTTTTTTATTTTTCCTTTGTTTTGCTGTGCTATCTGCGTTTGAATTTAATTTTTATTCATGTAATACTGTTTTATTTCTAACTTATTTTTCTGCAATACAAAGGGATTTTCTCCTCGCTTTCTGTCTTACTCACCCTTGTCATGCAGGAATCTAAAGGTAGCAGTGCAAATGAAAGATACAGCACTAAAAAAAACCACCAACAAAACAACTGTAGGCACAATATCTAATAAAAAAGTTAAAAAATAAAGAGGAAAATTGAGAGTATGTGGGAAGTATGGAAGTGATGACTATCCCATGCCAAGACAAAGTGGAGCACTTTGTAAGACAGATCAGCATAAGTGCTGCTCATGTATTAAACAAAAGCAGAAACTTAAAAAGAGAAAGGATCCACCAGGTACAAAGAGCAACAATTCTGATCACAATAGCAGTAGTGGAGAACGCACATCACTGCATCTGTGGTGCAGATAGACAACACAGGATGGTAGGTTGTCTTCTGCTTGCCAGTCTAAATAATAGCATAGCTGAGGGGCTGGTTGTATACCTGTAAATATGCAAGGAGAAGGAATGTAATGTGGACAAAAAAGGAGAAAGGGGAGAAAAAAAACCCCAAACCACCAAACCCAAAGAACCAACAAATCAACCCTGATATAAATTGAGCTTTGTATATAGGGTAACTTAGTTGTTGAAAAATTGTCTTGAAATAATAGGCAAAACCTCAGTAATTTTAGTAAGATAATGTTTGCTTTCACACACCCCTTTTAAGAGGCAAATTTTGTGATAACTTTAGTTTGTTCTTCTTGGAAATTAGGATACAAATGTATCTTAATTTTTTTTCTTGTCATGTTTTGGTCAGCTTTCGGAAAGCATTTGTCAGGACACTAAGTGCAAAAATATTTCAGGTAGTTCGTTCTTTGAACTAGAGTTTTAAAGAACTTCTAACGTTCTGTTTTTTGACCTCTCATCCCTCAGCCATAGTTATCTGCAGCAGTGGTAACTGTGGTAACAAGTTTCAGACAAGTGGTAACAAGGTTTCATGCAAGCTTATGAAGTTCTGCAGCAAGTCACCTCTTCATTCTTCCTTTTTGTGTGTAGCTGGCAGCTTAGGTTACCAGAACATTAATGCCTTTTCCAGAGCCCCAAATTTGTGTTTTGTGTTGTAAAGATGAGAACATCTCCTGTCCTAGGTTAAATTGGGGGGTGGGGGTAAAGTAGATGAGAGAGAGTGATATTAAATAGTCAAAAAGAGGCAATCCATAAAACAAAGAGATATATTGGTCTGCCTAACTGGGTTGTCTAAGTGCTCTGGGATATTATATCTGCTTAAAAGAGCAAAATAAAAGGTAATAATTCTGATATGGAAGATAATGTGTTTTTAAGACCCTTAAGTCTTTTTTGTTTAAACAATTTAAACTATTTAGCAGATACTACTGATACTGTACTTGTTTTTCAGGTAGAAATGGAAATGATGCCATTTATTTCTTGGGTAGAGTCCCCAGTTTATCTTGTGTTTTTTCTTAGCTCTCTGAACTATTGTTATTAGCCACCACCTTTTCTGCAGAGGATTGCTGCAAGGAGATCCTGAAGTTAACTCTGTGCTTAGATGTAATCACTATGTCTATATGAGATTCTTAGCCAGCCCTTGAATGCTGGAAAGTGCTCCAGGTAAAATACACTCTAGGTAAAATTCACTAGTTAACTAAAGATGTGGAATCCAGGTTTGAGCCTTGGCGTTGGGTGCTGCCACAGTTAAACGAGATTGGGGTCTGGCATGGCAAGGCTTCATTTCTGGGCAATGCAGCTCCTTCTCAGGTATTCATTGTGTGCAAGCTCCAAGCCAAACCTGTTAATAAAGATACTGTGTGTTTTGCGTCATCATTAATATGTGCTGCTCTTGAACAGGCCTAAACTAAATTCTCTTATATGTTGTGATTTCTTTTTAGGAAATCACATGTAATGCATCGAACGACTTAGTAATTATTTACATTCTCTCAAGAGAATAACAGAAGTCATAAATCTAATGAGAAAATTTTCAGTACAGCTGTTATGGAGATGATGAATCCTTGGCTTTTTTAGGTACATCATAGGTTTATCTTTTTTTAAAGTGTGCCTTTATTCCATGTGTCCCCATACAATATTTATTTATTTATTTAACCTAGAAGCCCCACTTATGGGCCCAAGACCCCAGTACAGTAGGTGCTGTACAGACAGTGAGCAGGAGGCAGCTTCCTCAAAGAGATGTTAGGAAGTATTACAAAAATGACAGATGGGGTGTCATAAATACATGTCTGATGACCTTTTAGTAGGCTTCCGTAGACCTTTTGGACACTTTGAGGCAATTTAACTTCTGTGCTTTATAAATTTTTCACCTGAAAGTAGACCACAGAAAGGAACATCAAGGGAAGAAGAAAAATCACATAATAGTAGTCATAGTTGAGAAACTGTAGAAGTGGCAAACTCTTCTCCTCTAAGAACTAGACCAGGGTTGCAGATCAAGCTGGCTCAGGCAGTCACAGGATGGTAGCATTAGGCCAAAAGCTGGATCTAGTCTTTCCAGGGACAGAAAGATAAATAGATGCCTTTGCCACATTTGCATTAATGCAGTTGTATGTTAGTGGTTGCAATACAGTAGAAGGGTCCTGATACAGCATTCAAGATTCTTTTCTATCAAAAACATACTATGTGTTTTCCTTATGCATTATAGTTTAGTACTTCACAAACAAACAACCCCACCAAAATGAAAAAAACAATTGTGTTGATTCTTTTGCTGGATTAACATGGTTAATGTTTCAGGAAGTATTCTTAAAGCTACGTCTATGGAATACTTTGTTTTTTCTGTAGCAGGTTCCATAAATTCTGTTTTGTTCCCAGTTCATATTTTTTGGATCAGCATATTTCAATATACCTTTTTTTCTTGTACTCTTTTTGACATGGACATTGATTCACACTAAGAAAGTTTTTCCTTCCTTTTGTGGAGGCATGTGGATTCTCTGGGGCAGGAAATTTCCCTTGACTCTGGACAAATACAGCTGTATTCTTTTGTAAAAGGAAAAAAGACATTATTGATAAATTATGCCCTGTCAGCAGTATTATTAAAATGTAGTAACAAAATATTACTCAGTGCTGCACAGGCATAGCAATGTAACCATACTGATGATAATAGGAACCCAGAGTTAAATCTATGTACATTATTTCAAGAAGCTTTCACTATTATCTTCCACTGTCATTTGTGTTCCCTTACTGTGTGGGTTTTTTGAAACAGATTTTTGCATTTTTTAAATTAGTGAAGGGAATAGGTATACCTCTGTCAGGTTGTTAATAAAGCCATAATAAATAACTAATATTTAAATTATGTTCAAGGTGTCATGCAACTGAGTTATACAACACAGCAGACTTGTGGGGGACAAGGTTTTATATTGAAGTTACTTGTAACTTCTACTGACTTGAGAGGATACCAAGCACAGAGTTTGGTTCAAATCTGCAGTCCTTAGCTTAGAATCTGTTGTACCTGGCAGGAGCATTATAAGAGACCTCAGCCTGGAGGTAGACCAATGAGGGATTGTTTTATTTTTTTTTTTTAATTTTTTGATTGTTTGGTACTCTGGAGGTCACTGCAATGTTTAGTAGACATTGTAACAGTCAAACTCAGCAAGTCTAATTTATTGCAGCTTCTCTGGGCTGTCTCTGCAGTCTGTAAGAACTCCAAATGCCACCTTGCACTCTATGCTATCCGCTTATGCATACAGTTCTCACCTGTGTATGTCTGCTTTCCACCTATATGCATCTTCTCCTATGACTTAGGGAGAAGAGGAGGTGTCAGTGGTCTCCTGAGTTGGGACTGGGGAAGTAAAGGCCAGAATTTGTTCCCTTTAACTTAAAATCCATCTTCTAATTTGCAGGGAGCACTATGTTATTCTTTGTGACAAATGCAATTAGTTTTCCACATGATGTTTTAATTCTCTGTGTGTCTTTTAATGCTATTGAATTAAGACCTCAGCTATATTTTATATTATGCAGGATAACACAAATAATTGGGCTCAATACCATTAGCCAGTTGTATTGGCACCTGTGTGAATGGACAGCAGCTCACATCCAAAGAGCTCTCAGACACTCAAATTATGGACTTCCATGCAGCTGGAAGTAAATGAATATGGTGTTCTGCAGTATAGTTGAAATCAAGGGACTTTTTATGGAAGATGACTCACACCGTAAAACACAGGATGACAATGACAACACTCTTTTTCATATCTAAAATAAGAAGAGTGCTTTTCATTGGTTAATGGAATAGTAAGTGCATTATAAATGTGCATATTGGTATTGTCAAGTGTTGGGCTAAACCTTCTTAAAGTCGGTAGCTTTAATCACTGGGCTCTTCATTTGTTAACAGCCATGTGGAGCAATTAGGCTCCTTTATGAAACACAAGGCTCAAGTCAGCAGATGTCCCCAAACTGATGTGCACCTGTCACAGCCCAAAACAGAGATGCTTACATGGTATGTGCCTAAGTAAGCAGAAATAATAACAGAGTTTTGTGGGCACATACCTAGTGAGAAGTAGCAGAGCCCTGAGTGAGATGGGAAGAAAGTTTTTGTCTGAAGGCTAACCCAAAGCAGGTTAGCACTTAAAGCAAAAAAATCTTTTCCTGCTTGTCTTCTGCTTGTTTCAATGTGATGAGACTTAATACACTCCTTATATAAAATAACGTTGCTTCAAAGCAGTATTTACTTCCTTGATCTAGTTCTCCCATTAATGAAAGCAACCTGCAGTCACAATTAGGCTAAATGGGCCTAAAAAGAGGCAGCATCTGTGTGTAAAATTCAGTACTTCTATCAAAATATAAATATTAAATATGTACCTGCTATCGTGTTTAATTTTCTCATGTTCAGAAATAGCTTCTTCTCAATGAAACAAGTCCTCTCCCAACTCATGTATTTGAAGAGTTTCCCTACACAATTCTAGAAATTGCAGAAGTGTTTGGAGTAGCCATTCCATGACCTGACGTTTGCCTTCAGAAATCCAAAAAGCATAAGATGACTGGTTGCTGCCCTTTCACGTTTCTCTTGCTTTTATGGGAACACACAAAATAAGTTTGCTACTGGTATTGTTAATGTAATGCTGTTCCCATTGTCTGCCTTCATACAGTGTGTAGGAAGTGAAAGATTTTTTCATAAATAAGGATTGCTTATAAATTCAAGTGTAGCTTGCTTTTTTTTTTTTTAAGAATGTAAATGAATGCTGAATATATCAGCAGGAACTTGATTTTTACATTCAAAATCAAGCTTATTTATTTGTGTATTTATTGCAGAGAGTCTCCTAGCTCTAGTGTAGCTGCTGGTAATGTCAAGCCTGTTTAGTTATGGTAGGAAGTGTAACATTTGTCATCACACAAAACACATGCTTGCAGGATGACTGTGAAAGCCTCAGTTTTCAGTATGTTTGTCCACATACTGGATGAAGTTCTGGCATGGAAACCCATGGTTTCAGTTTCCTTTGACTTTATGGCACTTCGTTTACCAACTGTTATCATCTGAACATAGTATGTCTTTATGGAGATATCTCCTCCCAAGGAGACCTTAGAGTGGTGTCACTGCTACTCACAGTCCCAGAGAAGGGAAATGTTGATGCTCCTTTCAGCTGCAGGACAAGAAGGTCTGGCACTTCTGAAGCTGGAGGCTGTGATGCACAGTGGTAACTAACACAGAAAACAAGCAATGCTTGTCCAGTGCCTTGGCTGTTCCTCAGTACAGAACAATTGTAAGAGAAAAGAAAGAGCTGTTTGGGGGAACAGGAAAATTGCATTGTTCTTACAGACAACTTTATCTCTGAAGAACTTAAAGTTTCGCACTGATATGGGAGCAGAGGAAAAATCTGGTTTTTCATTAAGATTGTTTGGGAAATGAAAACATTTTGTTCTCTGTACCATTATGGCACTTTCATAGTACTTTGAAATCTTCCAGTGATGTTCACTTAAAGCAGTGGCTTGCAGTAACCCTCCAGGTCAGTGGTAGAGCTGAGAAAGAAACCACAACTCTGACGGTTTACTTCTTTGTGTCCTGGCTACTGGAACTAATCTTCTCTTCCATTAATAAGGGAGAAAAATAATTGTATACTGATTATATTCTGAGTGAGATGGTCACATTTAAGGCAGCATAAGTGCAGCTTGCATGAGAAAAAAAGAATTGTTGAATTCAATTAAAGGAAACACCCCATACTAATTTTGACTTCTTGAGGATCTGGGACAGAAGCTTTATAAGTTTGCCCATATTTTCAGGAAAAAAAAAAAAGTGCACAAATATGGTCTAGGTCAGCATTTCATATATATGAACAACCAGACTCTGAAATAAAATGTGTATCAAACCAGAAGTAGCACCTTCAAGAGCCATGGTTGGATTCATGAATTCTTTGATCTTAGGAAGCTGGATGAGAATAACAACATTTGGAAAAATTAGTTAGCATCTGATGTGTTTGAGTTTGTTTTGCTTTAGAAGTTTTTTAGAATTTCAAAAGATAAAGTGGAGGCACAGCAATACATAACTTTGTTTCAGAGAGCCAGAACACACGTGAGACAGCACAACCCCTTCAATTAAGAGCTCATTTTTCTTAGCATGCTTTTTCAGTCTCTTGTTGCAATGAGACCTTGCTTCTGACAATAATTAGGTCTGACCTTGGGGAGCCAAAGAGTCAAGTTTGTCCTGAGCTTGGTAGTGATACTGTATTTCAACATTAATCGGGAAATATGAAAAACACTAATTCTTTTTTTGTTTTCTTCTTTTATCTCTCATGTTTCATTTCTGGTTTATGTGCATGATGTACATATGGGTACCTGACTTACTGTGATAAAATTGTCTTCTGTATCAATTTGCAAAATACCATCTAAAGTTAATGTTTGTCTTCATAAAATAATCCTAGCCATAATGTGTAGTTGTCCTGGTTTTGGCTGGAATAGTTAATTTTCTTTCTGGTAGCTGGTATAGTGTTATGTCTTGGATTCAGTATGAGAAGAATGTTGATAACACACTGATATTTTCAGTTGTTGCTAAGTAGCGTTTAGACTAAGTCAAGGATTTTTCAACTTCTCGTGCCCAGCCAGCAAGAAAGCTGGAGGGGCACAAGAAGTTGGCACAGGACACAGCCAGGGCACCTGACCCAAAGTGGCCAAAAGGGTGTTCAGTACCATGTGATGTCATGCCCAGTATATAAACTGGGGGGAGTTGGCCTGGGAGGGATCGCTGCTCGGGAACTAACTGGGCATCAGTTGGTGAGCAATTGCATTGTGCATCACTTGTTTTGTATATTCCAATCCTTTTTTATTATTATTGTCATTTCATTATTTATCATTATTAGTTTCCTCCTTTCTGTTCTACTAAACTGTTCTTATGTCAACCCATGAGTTTTCCCTTTTTCTTTCTGATTCTCTCCCCCATCCCACTGGGTGGGAGGGAGGGAGTGAGTGGCTGTGTGGTGCTTAGTTGCTGGCTGGGGTTAAACCACAACAGTACTGCTCGCTATATTGCTCACTTATGGAAGGAAAAAAGTCTGAGCTGCTCTTCCTGTCTGGAGTAAAATGATTTGGACTACTTGACGCCAGAGTTAATGGTTTTATTTGGGTGTTTTCTGGCAATACCATACAGCCAGGATAACAAATATTTTTAACCACAGCTTATGCAATGCTTTCTGCTGTTTAAGTGTGGGTGCTAAAGGACTTAAGAAGATCCAACAGCTCTGTGGGTTTCTTGATTTAACTTTCTGTTTGTGTACAGTATAATATTTGATACTGTTGCCAATCTTTACATTTTATTCTTCTGTCTTTCATATAATCATTGTAAAATTAGGGTGACAACAGCATACCCACATCTGAAATAGCACATGTCTAAACACAGCAGCTAGATATTCTTTCCTACTCTATTGATGATTTTCTGGTAAACAGAGGTGTGCATTAAATGATGCGCTCTTACTTTATCCTCCTTGAGATGCTACAAAATCTCCTTATTCTTGGTTTGACTAGCTTAGCTTTCTGAAACACAATGTTACCCCAAGTTAAGGTTGAGAAATTTCTCTCCTATTCAAGTGTTCATAAAATTCATTTAGCATAAGCCACTAGAAAGTACAACCCCTTGTAAAACTAGGCAGACCTCAAGAACAATGTAGAGGAAAGATTCCTCAACACCAAAGGAAGGGAAAAGGAACTGAGTCTGGGGTGACATGGAATAGCAAATGTTGCATCTGTTCTCATCTGTGAACTCCATAGGAAATGTGTAAAATAAAATGATTGACGTTGGTCACTGTATAAATTACAAATTTTGATTTAGTGCCCTCCCCCACTTTTTTTACTCTTGGTGTAAAACTACTAAAATAATCATTCTAATATACTTTTGCTACATGATGTAGCTGTGAGCAACATAGCAATGGCATGAAAAAATATTATTTATAATTATTTTGAGTTTAGATATGGTGCCTGCTGTGTGCTAGTTGAACACACAGCTTGTCTCTGACACAACCGCACTGCTACAGGTTTTGCAGAGGGAGCTGGTTGTGACATGGTTTAGTCCCAGCAACTGTAAATTTCATTGAAAAGTCTTTTATTACCCATGAGCCAAAGCAGTGCTTCAAGACCCAAAATTCATCATGAGATGCTCTTGGTGAGATGAAAGACTCTTTGATTTAAATTTTGCATAGAAGTTCAACTGAGGGTCCGTTTTGAGAGGTTTTTAAAGTAGAACTCGGTGTAATTGAACTTGCTTATTAGACAGCTACTGGTGTTGCAGTTATTTTGATGATTACTATGTATGCACATTGAGGAGATTATTATGTAGTACATAGCTATCATATTATGTAATACATTATCACAATACATAATTATAATACAGTGTGTAACATTTTATATGAATATGAAGCTGTAAAATATAGTTTTCCTTTGGTGTTGTTATTTATATTCTTAAAGTACATATAGTGGTCTGGCTTACCAGTGAGGCAGCTGAATTAGCTTTGTTAGTATCAGCTTAATATACGGCTTGAAGTAAGATCCTATTTTGAATTATTTGAAAACAAAATGTAGTATTCATATATCCATGAATATACTCAGCTAAGGTGTTCATTTATAGCACTTTTTCTAGCAAGGTGAGAATGGGAGGGTTTAAAAGATTATTTGAGTTCTTATGAAATAAGTGCTTTTGCTTTAAAGGGGGTAGGAGGGAATGTACAAAACTGAATCAGTAAAAATGAAAGCATGAATGCAGACTTTGGCGAAAGGGCAAAATTTTGCATGCTTCATCCATGCAAGTCATACCAGTGACTTTAAGGAGTTGCAGGAATAAAATGAACAAATTTTAGGAGAGTTTTAAATAAATACAAAGAGAAACCAATACTAAGGACTGTAGTGTAATTGTTTTGCTTGTCTCAGAGGAGTTAAACTGTTCTTCTATTCATGTGGTCTGAGCAGAGCTCAGAGTCTGCTTTTTACAGTAAGGTCTATTTTTTTTCAGTATTTCTTGCTCTAAGCAAAGGTAAGGAAGGAATGGAAAAGGACAGATTGCTCTGGTTTTGCACCTCTGTTCAGTAGACAGCTGGTATTTGGAGATAAGTAAAGCTACTCTACACAGGTGACTAAGAACAGTCCCTTAGAGCAGCGAGGGATTGTGACCTGCCAGGTCAGTCTGGGGGGCTATAAAGGCATCCCCACGCATGCTCTCAAGGTGGATTTGTTTGCAGTGCATGTTGCAGGCCAGTAGGAATATGCCATGTAGTGTATGTGGGGCCCTGTGTTCTGCCTGCACAACTGTGTCACCTCTCTGCCACTAGTGAGACCGTGCGAAGCTGCTGGCGGTGCAGGGATTGCCTGCTAGCCACATGGATGAAAGCAGATAAAGTCAAAGCTACCCCCATGTTCTGGAGCCTCCTTTCTCCTATCAGTATGGATGTAGTCTTTGACTTCCCATGAATCTGCACAGGAGTAAAGATGGATAGATGGGAAGGGAGGAGCAGCAATGCCAATACAAAAACCAGCTGTTTCCATGTTAGGCCAGCAGCTGAGAGAAACAGGAGATTGAAAAAGAGTGTGTGGGTTTGGGTGGGGTTTCTTTCAGTGTTGTTTTTTTTTTTTTCCAGCATCTGAAATCAGATTTACAGTTGCTAATTAAAAATGAACTTTTTTCAGAATCAAGAATCTCTTTGCACAGAAAAAGGAGCAGCAAGCTCTTTATTTAAATGCCTCAGGCAATTTGTATAAGGATATAGAGCTCTTTGGTACTTTGGATTTGATAGAACTGGCACCATCTATTGGTCTTTTTCAGTGGAATCAATTTATGCTTTGAGTTCATTTTCTCAGAAACATCATAAAATCCACTGTCACATAGATACTGGTAAAAATTTTGTCATGAAAAAAGTACCAAGAATAAATGCCGTTTAGCTGCCTATATAGTATTGCAGGACAATTGACAGGTTAGCATGCAGAATTCACCCATACTTTCTTGGGCTGTTCCTGTTTCTCAAATAAAGAGAAAACTTTCTTTATGGAGGTAGTGAATTTCTTACTATTAAAAAAAATCACATCAAAAGAATTAAAGTAAGAGACTTTTTTTTGGAGAAGCAATGGCTAAATTAAAACTGGTTGTACTGTAAGCAGAGATGGAGTTGGAAATAAGAATTTTGAGAAGAGAATAAACCAATATTAGAAAAAAGAGGGCAGAAAAGATGGAAAGATGAGTGGGTATAAGGACTGCAACAAGATTGCCTATCAAAAGATAATCTAAGCTAAGACTGATAGTTTCTTAAGCAGACAAAGTTAAGATAAAAACACTGGACATCGGGGAAAATGTTTAAACTCATATGGAAAAGGAATAAAAGCAGAAGGAGAGTAAATGTGGGCAGATGTGCAGTGAGCTGAATTTGAGTTTCTCTTTGCATGTCTGTTGCAGTTCTACTCAGCTGTAAGAAGCAAGGGTATATGACCCAGGGCACTCCCTGATCAATTCAGCCTTGCCTTGGTTAGTATTCATTGCTTGTTTAATGACAACTTTTGCAGTACAAAATTATTAAAGAGCAAGCCTACTCAAACCCTAATCAAATCAAAGAACACTGTTCTTTTCCTGCATTTTTAAATAAAATATCTATGAGGGGAGAATAGCCTGTACGATGACAGGACAGACTGTTTTCCTATTATTTCTGTAGCTTAAAGATGCGATATCCTTACTCAGTTTGTGAAGTATTTTACTCCTTGGTCCTGCAGAATCAAGGTACGGCTGAATGAACTACGATACTATGTAAAGGTTGCAGCTGGAAGTGAAGCCTTGTTTTGCTGGGTGCTCTGTAAACGTTTAGAATAATTTGGCCCTAGATTGAACTGTTAAATAATGTAGGCAGAAGTAAGCCCTTAACATCAGTAAATTTGTACCAAAGAAGACAGTAACATATTGATTTCTGAACACAACTCAGCTACCTGAAATCAAATGCCCTCCAGTCTGCAGTTCAACAGCCGTATTAATATTAATACCTTATTGTTTTTCTTCTGAGGCAGACAATGAAGTATACATAAGTATATGTTTGGAGGAACCTTGTGTTGCTGGAAGCAAAATGCATGTCTGTATAAATAACTTACAAGCTTGCTTATATACCTGATTTTCTATATAAAGGCTTGGGGTTTTTTCCATTTAAACAGAGCTTTGTTTAGATATACAATCACTTTAATCCAAGATTCAAAACAGTGTATGATTTTCAGCATTAAGGGGCAGGATGCTGCATGCTTACTAGGTGCAAGATTAACATCTTTCAAAATTTACACTGCGGCAGATCAGTTTTATCTCTCTGAGGTTGTAACTCATTGTATGGTTCATAATGCTGTTCTCACAGAGAGGTCATTTAAGCAGTTGTTCTGAACTGTTTTTTCTGTGCCCTTCATCAAATTACCCCAAAGAAAGGAAGACAAATGGCTTCATCTGAAGCTGTAGTAAACACACTTCATGGCCAGTTGCAGAGGAAGGAGAAAAAGATATGTAATTCCTACCAAATGCTGATGCTTCTGCAATCTTAACTAGCAAAAGATTTGGCACTGGGGAAGAGTGTCTGAAAGCAGAGACTGTAATGTGAAGGTTTGAATACTTCTCTGGACCAGTGAGTGAGACACTTGAGGCAAGACTGTTATCATAAGCTTGGGGCAACAGTATTTTTGCTTGAATAAAATATTTTTTTTGTCTGCAGTGACCTGCAACATGCAAGTCTCCAGGTATAAACAGCCTGTATGACAAATAATTCATGTACCTGCTGTGAGAGAAGATAGGATGTTTTTCTGTGTCCAGGGAACCTTGTAGGTCTGTGATTGTGTTTATCTCAGAGTCAGGTGAAAAGTGGTGCTTTACCACATCAGATCCATAACAGCCTGCAAGATAAAAATGCAACATGGGTTTTATCAGGGAGAAGCTGCATCCAGTTTTCATGACACCTGAAAGGAGAGTGAATTCAGTGTCCCCAAATTGTCTATGCTTCACAGACAAGGGCTTTAGGTAAATAATGATCTGTATAGTTATACCACCAGGATTTGGCCCTGCAGTTCCAGTTTATAAATAACTTTGCCTAGAAATCAAATAGCAGCATGTGCAGGTGTGAGTCATTAGTGCAGGAGACACAATGATGTGTGGAAAAAGCATGGCTCACATCCAAACCAGCCCACACACTTTCATCAGCCCCTTGAAGCCTGCAGTACAGAAAAAATCAAATTTTTCAAGTCGGGCTGCTGTAGCCCACCCAGTCTTAAAACTCAGAAGTGCAGTAATATGGAATGCAGAGCTTCTCCTGGTGCTCTGTCCATCAGTCATGCTCAAAAGGCAGTTTTGGAAGACACTCATTTGCTGTCTGATTAAATTACCACAATTTCAACTGAATAGATTAACATCCCCCACATACACACACAAAAAATCTGTGTCAAAGCTGCATTCTGTAAATCATTGTTTTAGAAATGTACTTGTAAATTCTAAGGAATTGTGGAAATATCCAAATTATTGCTTGATTGTATTTTTAACATTTCTTGAGCTGAATTAATGATATTGACCTCCCTGATTGCAGAGTTAATGAAGGCTGTAAGGAAGAGATCAACAAATACCAAAATAGAACTTATGATAAGGTGCTGGTTTGGGACAGAATTCCAGGGAAAGAAAAAAAAAGGAAAGAAAAAAATAGTTCAGGAATATGCCTGACTGAGTTCTAACTGATCTGGCAAAGTTTATCCTTCCAAGGCTTAACTTAAGCTGTAAGGGAATACCTGAGTCCTGAAGCTCATGGCTCTCAATCATACTCTGATTCTTTCTTACTGATGTCTAGTGAAGATTCTGGGCAAAACAATTGAATACAAGTCAATTGAATTAAAGACAGAAGTGGATTCTTTTTCATATAAAACCACATTTGCATTCTGGAACTGGTATATTTTCAATATTGCAGATTGAATAATTGTTTATCTTCATAAGTTGCACATTTTACTATTTGCTGGACAATCTTTTTTTACCCATGTGTTCTTTTCCTATTTTTGCAGTGAAGTAAAGATAGAAAATTGAAGCACAAGTTTAGATCACTTTCTCTAAAATTGCAGCTTTAGGTCTTACCAAAAAATACAATATATTTTTCTTATTTGCTGTGATGGAAATTATGGCTAGGATTCAAAGTTCTGAAGTTCTGTGCAGAGATGGTCACTTGCTTTCCTGTTTCTATTGGCATGTTCTTGTGCGTGGATTAAACAGTAAAATGTGAGATTTGGACATCCTGGTAGACATAGAACAGAGATATAGAGAAAGCAGGGAACGTCAAAATAAGCTGTATTACAAATTACATGGTTCCACAGGAATCTGTAAATATTTATGCTCAGCTTCTTCTGTCTGGCATCTGCCTGGAAAGGGTAAAATAAACTTTAATGTCAGTCTGCCTTCTGTGAAATTGATAGAGCCAGAGCTGATGAAAATGTCCTTGAGGCATCAACCACCTTTCCACATTTTTAAAGATGACAAAATTCTGTAAATTACAACCATGTAAATCCAAATTAAGATTTCAGAGGTATTACTGCAGGCTCACAGTGATGAAGATGAGAGCAATATTTGGCTCAGCTACTTTCTGCTGTTGTTCCTTTAAACTGTGCTTGTAATGAAGAAGAGGGGAGGTAATATAATTGTTCAACGTGCTTTCCTGTAAAAAGTTTCGTTAAGAAAACAGTTAAGGAATTTTTCTTTGTGATGGTCTTTCAATAGCTCCTGTCATTTGAAACTAATAAGAATTAGCATTTTTGTTCTTGTGGTTTAAGAAATTATTCTATTGCCTTGGTATTACATTGGTTTTTATCTGTCCCTAATTTAGTAGATACTAACCTGAGACCACTAAGAATGATACTGTCTAGAATTATAGTTAAGTTTCCCTCCAGCAAATTCCTTGTCACTTTGCATGGAAACTGTTCTAAAGATTATATTATTACTATACACTGCCATTTTTCATATATGAGTTCAACATGAGGGTTTGTGAGCTGTTTTCTTAAAGGCAAAGGTTTGTAGGGTTTATTCCCCTACTTCCTCATGTGAAACATTAACACAATGCGATAGGTAGAAATTACAATACATGTTTTAAGTGTTAGAATTGCTTTTAATCAGGTCTGAAAATGCTATAATAGAAACTAATTCAGATTACCTAATTGGTATAATCACATTCAAATAAAAGTATTGTCAAGTGTGTCCAATTGTACAGTCAATTCTGTTAGGGTAAGATTCTGCACTTTTGCAGAAACATTGTGTTTCTAAGAAAAAATATATGGGTAAAAATGATACACTGAGAATACACTGTATTCCTTACAATTATTTTTCATCTTAAAAAGTGGAAAGGAGAATAAGAACAGCTTTCTCAGGAGAAATGTATGAAGAGTAGACAAGTGTCACCAGCATAAAGTGCCATGACATTCAGTAACAATGACTATTAGTCACTAAATATACATAAACTCAAAACAGGCAAATATAGATCACCGCTGGCAAATTTCCCAATGTTGAGGAGAAACTAACTAAATAACATAAGAATGTATCTCAAAAATATGATGTGATTATGTTGCCTTGCAATGCTTCTATGTATTATGGAAAGAAGGGTCAAGGTACAGGTGCATCCCGGTTGGAAACGAGACATAAAATAATGTGGTGAAAGGAAGGGTAACTTATGCCATATGTTGTCCTTTGAGGACTTTTTCCATTTGGGGCTAAAGTTTCTGTAGCCTAAGAAACACTAGAAATGCTTTGCTTGACAGGCAGTAATGTAAGGGAATACAGCTGTTGTCCTGAGTCCCTGTCTTTCTTTTAAGCTGTCACCCAAATTCTGGATTTCACTTGCATAAGAAAACTTGCTTTGCATTTTTTTCTAGTTGAACAGAAACAACCCTTTCCATCCCCTTTGGACTAATGCTGCAAACAGTGAGCAGTCAGGGGGACTAAATTTATTCATACCAAACACAATTTAACGGGGGAAATCTAGTTGGTGTATGTGTTAGATTCGGCTTTTGTATTCCAGTTGGGGTTTCAGTTAGAAGGAAGGATTTTTACCTGCATTGGCTTTAGTCAGGAAAGAATGCCCACCTCACTGAAAGAGGTGCTCAGCATGACAAATGATCAGGCCTCTGCAGTAAGCTCTTCCAGAAACATTACCTTTCTGTTAAAAAAAGTCCAATATGAAAAAAGGTTACTGTTCAAGTAATTTCTTCTTCAAAAATCATGAAACACCTTTTGAAGTATAGGCGAGAAGAACCTGAATAGAAACTTAGTAATATCACTGTGATCTCAGTGCAGACTGTTATCTATAGATGAGCTAAATTCTTTTTTGGTTAAACTGCATGCAGTATTTATGCAACAGCAGGATTAAGTTTCACTCATGGCTCATAGCAACATGTCCAGTTCTGGGCTTCCCAGTACAAGAGAGATGTGGACATACTGGAAAGAATCCAACAAAGTTTACACAAAGATGACTAAGGGACTGGAGCATCTCTCCTATGAGGAAAGGCGATGGGAGGATAGGTGATGGGAGGTTGCAAAGAGAATGTAGCCAGGCTCTTTTCAGTGGTGCCCAGTGACAGGATGAGAGGCAATGGGCATAAACTTAAACACAGGAAACTCTGAGCATAAGGAAACTCTTTTTTACTGTGAGAGTGACTGAGCACTGGCACAGTTTGTCTAGAGAGGTTGTGAAGTCTTCATGCTTGGGGATATTCAAGAGCTGTCTAGACATAGTCCTGAGCAACTGGCTCTAGGTGGTCCTGCTTGGGCAGGGGGTTGGACCAGATGACCTCCAGAGGTCCCCGCCAACCTCAACCAGTCTGTGGTTCTGATTCCGTGCCTGCACTCTAGCTCTAACAACAAAATTTAATTTGTACAAAAAGTGAAAGAAGACATGTTAATTCAGTTATGGCTAAGCCAAGAATTAGTAGAAAGTTTTCAGTGTGTGTACTGTAAAACTTAAAGACTGCAGCAAGAAGTGCATAAATAAATCTAGTTCTCATCATTGACAAGAATTGGGAGTTGGTAACTGAGTTGTAAGTAGAATTGTGACTTGAAGATGATGTTCTCAATGTATGGATGCATATGGAATTTATTCTTGGTTTCAATACCATTCAATTAGCATGGTCACTTATTATGGGTAGTATCTGCCAGAGATCAGACACATGGTGCAATTTGAAATGGTAAAACCAAAGTCTACAGTTGTGTTGTAGGAAAAATCAACTTTGAAGTGATACTTATTAATTTTCCTATTCCAAGTTAAAGTTCTGAACTGTAACTCTCTTTTTAGCATTGATTGTATCAGTCTTCGCTGCTCTCGCTCTGCAGTGCCAATACCAAGATCCTCCCGTCTCATGCAGTGATGTTTGTAAAGCTTTTATAACAGTGTCTTAGGGCAGGCTGGGTTCACTGATTCAGGTATAGTGGGAACCAGCAGCTTTTCCAAAATTTTGACAAAATCTTTCTTCATGACCTTCTTCCTCCCCTCAGATAAATCGGTTAATCTTTTCGGCTCAGTTTCGCTGTCTCTAGAAAAAAAAAAATGGCATGATATTGCTGCTGTAAAACTTCGCTCATGGTCTGCCAAAGTGCTTTGATATACTGAGATTTAAGGCACTGCAGAACTGCCTGCCTTACACAACAGCTGTGGGCTCCCGTGCCTGGGGACTGGCCTCTTAGTGGCTCATCTTCAAACAGGAAAGAGCAGCCAGGCAGTAACAGCCCCTCTTGGTCTCTCTGGAAAACATTACACAGGTAAAACGTCCTCTGTGAACCATTTCAGCTTGACTTTTAAGGTGATGATGTAATTTGGATGTGTCAAAGATGACTGACATTCAGCCTTTGAAGGAGTGAAAGTTAATTGGTGGGTAGGAGTTGTGGTTTTGAGGACATTCATGACCTTTCATGATGCTGCTCATTCATGTTATTTCAGATGAACAAATAAAAGCTGCCTAGCACTTCTCTGTAAGACTTTGCTACAAAGGATGGTGCTCTGCCTACTTTCAAAAACAATGGATGAAAACACTAGACTTGATAAAGAAATGTCATCTGTAATTGTCAGATTGATTTAACGGCGTTCCAACTGCAGGTGGTCACACATACATGGTGCGTATCTCCACCATCCAGATTTGAGAGCCCTCAGTAGCCCCTGCAGCGGAGTCTCCATGGCTTTCAACTTGCTTATAACACCAGAAGCATGTCAGTTTACTGGTTTAATCATGTTCTTTTAACTTTGCAACCCTCACTTGGACTGCCTGCAAGGTGACTTTTCCTTGCTTTTAAGCTTGATATGTATTTGCTGAACCCCCAGGACTAAGTGCTGAATGCATTGGCATTGGGCTTCCAGGGGCTTACACCAGCATGGTGATGCTCCTTGTGTCACCACTTTTTTGTCTTTGCTACACCTACTCTTCCTCAGTTCATACACTTCTTGTTTTAATAGGACCACTATTGTTCTTTGTGTAACTTTTCTCCTCCTCTTGTCCCTGCTTTTCGTGCTGGAAAAAGTATCACATGTTGAATAACTGAGTAGCAGTTTGAAGTGTTTGCTAGGACAGGGCTTATTACTGGGCTTCACCGATTCAGTTGTGTGTAAAATAAGGAGAAATTTCCAGTGAAAATAGCTGGATTTTTGCATGTGTGAGATCAGAAGACTGGATCCTAGAATAGTAGCCATTTTACATACATTTAAATTATTTTTGGCTTCCTAGTCTTTAGCAGAAATGTTTTCATATTTCAGATTTATTTGGAGCAATAGCATTTAAAATGAAGTGCCCTCTGGGAATTTACAGTACAATTTATTGTCCTTCCCACTTTATACTGAGTGCTAAATTCAATGTAATGTTACAATGTTTAAATACGTCTTACAGAATATTGCTAAAAACAGGTTTAATAGCCACTGCCAATGTTTTTGTGTGTATGACAGAATAATTCATTGTGGCTTGTTTGGATTTTTTTTGAGCTTCACCTCCTGCTTGTGGTGGCAGATATGAATAATGTTTAGCTGTAAAGTGACTGGGGCAAGAAACCTCTAAATATCTGCCAGAAAAATGAAATAGGATTAGTAGATGTGTATAGTTTTGACTGTATAAACAGCTTTACAAGTGTATTATTGTAAATCAAATTCAGTGTGTTCACTTGTTTCCCAGTTTAAAGATCTTAGGTGTGCAGCAGAAAAAAGAGAAGATGGTGTTTGTGCTGTAGCAACTGGAGGGCAGTAATGGGGGCCCAGAAAAAGGTCAGAGGCTGAGGCTGAACCCATTTAAGCAGCACTCCTGCCCTTTCCTGCCCCTTGGTCCTGCATGTGATAGTCTCCCAGTGCCATGGCTTGTGAGAACAGTGACCTACATAGGATTCAGGTTTTAAAACTGTAATAACTCTGCTCCTACAGGAGATGTGTGTTGTAATCTGTCTAGTGACGCAGTTACCTAATTTGAATGTGTGCCAGTAATTATATGAGGCAAGCAAGCACATTGTCAGTGCTGAAGAAATGTGCCTGTGGTCCTTTTCAGGCTGTTTACAGCACCAAAAGCTTCCATAGATAGTGAGCTTTATAGGACAGAGATGCTGCCATATGTTTGCAAGCATTAGGGCATTTTTATGGTACTGCATAAGTAATAACCATATGCAAATGGAAACTGAAAAAAAGAAAAAAAAAGTCATCACAGGCAATAGAAAATTGGCCCAGGAGCCTCTGCAGGTTCACTGGTATAAGTGGGAGCTATGTGCCCTATTTCTATGCCATAATTCACGGGTTGTCTCCACCAAGCAATTGTTCTGTCCATGCTTGTGGTGGAAAAGTATTTTTGGAAAATATTTCTTAGAACTGCAAACCTGGGTGACAATCAGATTTTATCAGAGGCGTGGATAGTCAGGCACTGCACAGCTGGCAGAAGGTAATGGAGTTTGGATGAATGTTTGTGCTTAACCATTTTGCAATTGATTTTGGTTTATCATTTTCAGAATTCAGTAGAATACTTCATTGTCTGAACCTGTTTTTAACACTTTAGGAAGTGTTTCAAAGGGCAGCTGGCTTCCCTGACTTGGTTTTAAGTATGTCCACAAAACATTTATAAGAAAAACATTTGCTTTAAAAGGACTTTTTTTCTCTTTCTAGGAAGCCCTTCCCCCACAGGCTTACCAAGCAAGCTGTGTAAAGAGAATTGGCTCCTGTGGCCGCTAAAGAAAACAGTTGAACCCGTCAAGCATTTGCTGAGAGCTTAACCTGGAGTTTGTGCCAGATTGGGTATGCAAGCCTTACTGGGAGGCTTCTTTCTTCCATCAGACATCAAAATTGTTTTCTTTTGTGACCACAGGCAGGGGGATGCTTGGAGTATATCAGAAGCTGTGAGTTAGACTATATCCATCAGATAGTTATGGTAGCAGGTGCTCTCTGAGGATGCTTAGTGCGGGTGAAACCACATGCGGGGGAGGCAGGGTAAATGTCATTGCATTTAGCCGAAGCTGAACTCAGGGCTGCTTTCCAGCCAGCAAGCGTGAAGCTAGCATTTTACCTCTGCAGTGTGCTGCCATTGCAGCACTGACTGTTTTTCATGATTAGCTAATAATTTTCTGCATTGCAGGTCTGCATGCATGCAGCTCCATTGTCTATGTCATTAGCTGTCATTAAACAAAAAAAAGCAAAATACGTTGACATCTGCAGCAATGAACACCTATATTCCTAAATAGGGTAAGAAAAGTAGTATTTTGTACTGTTTTGTGGTTGATGTAGAGTTTGTGCTGTTTGTGAGGGTAAAACAGCACTGAGGCTAGGAAACTGAAGGATTTTATACCACCTTCTTGTGAAGAGAAAATTTCAAAACTTATTTCCCATGAGACACCCAATTCTAGAAAACAGCTTCCTTTTGAACTTCTAAAGTAGGAGCCAGCAGGGGCTTTTCTGGGGTAGCAAGGGAAGAGTTTGCAGGTTCTGTAAGGACCATTGTCCCCAGGCTGTGTGATGAAGGGAAAGGTGGTATCTCTTGAGGACAGGCGTTGTCAGAAAGAGCTTGGCCAGAAGCTTCCTCCTGCCTGTATCTGATGGTAAAAAAAAATTTGTCATGTGTGAAGTTATTGTGAAACCCAAGCCCAGATCATGAGAGAAACCCTTAACTTATTTTTAGCAGTTCAGAGGAACACTGATAAGCATCTTACTAACTTATTTATTCTGACTATGTCTCAGCATCTATGAAAAGCCAGATGAAAGGAAAATTTGTATCACATCTCAAGACATGGTGATGCTGTAGCATAGATGTCCAAATGCTGATGTACCCAGACAACTATGCAACCAGTTATGGAACTTTTGGCCTATAAAATTGTGATTATGAAGAGGAAACCATATGGAAGACCATCCTCTGAAATTCTGAGGGAGAACTGGTCTTCTTCATCTGGATTCCACAATTGGTACTATAAAAAAAAAAAAAAGAAAACAATAACAACAACAAACCACAATGAAACAAGCACAGTCTGCAGCTTTCTTGTCCTAGCAGTTAACATTGCAGAATTTGGGAATGCTTTGTGCTTCCATATCAAACTACTGCTTCAGATCTCATTGTGGATTTAAAGGTCTACGTTTGGGCATACAAGTTTGAAGATGTGTGGAGATAATAAAGCAATGGGAACATATACTTCTGTGGGAAGGAAAAATGAACTATTGTCAGGGCAGTCATTTGATCTTACTGGTGTAGTTTTGCAAAAAAGATACATCATCTTCAGGACCTAGCTGAAAATGTAAGTGGTTGCATAACTGAATATTAAAGCTTCTAGTACTTATCCTATTTATCCCTTGGTAGTTGTGTTTTAATACTCCTAACATTAAAAAAAAACATAACAAAATAATAGAATTTAGAACTGAAGAAGATGAGATATTGAACTGGTGCCCATTACTTCATCTTCTTTTCATAGAAGGTTTCTTGCCCTGATAAAATATTGAACAGTTTGTAAATGAGCACAGCTTTTTAGCTTTTGTATACTGTTGTGAATTTGTGAGGTGAGTGTAGTTGCTACCCAAGGATGCCGTACTTGTTGGAGGGTTAGGTATGAGAAACTAGGTCAGGTTACCTGGAGCCTGAATGCTCAAGTAATTCAAAATATAATTTTGTTAACCTACAGTTATTATATCTGAATGCCTTATAGTTCACACAAAAAAAAATAGTACTCTCTTCCAACATATCAGCAGGTTCATTAGATTAACTTATTATTCAGACTGAACATCATTTTTATAAAATATACTATTATATATTTACTGATTTGTTTGTTAATGTGCCACAAAGTACCATGATGAATCGTAACAACTAATCTTATTTGCCAAAATAAACTAATGAGGTATATCTGTTAAAGCTGTATTTTTGATGGTTTTATATTCTATTTGCTTTCTTAGGAAATTGCTTTGTTTAATAAATCTTGCAGGCTCTTTCCCTGTCATTAGTTCAAAATGGACATGGAAGGAAATTTTCTTTCAGATATACTCCATTTTGCTTCAAAAAAATTTTTTTAAATGGCCTTCAGTATAGCAAAGGGAAATTATTTTATGTCTTTCAGAAGGGTGTGTTAGGTGTTCTTCCATGAGTTTCACACCAATTTTTGTGCATTGGTGTGATGGAAACATGTTGTATACTCAACCTTTGGGCCAGGTGTCAGTGGTTGCTTTGCAAGTTCCAGCATCAGGCTGGCTTCACTGTGTAATAAAATTATTTGGTAAAACCTGTACGGACATTGGCTGGTAGAGGCAAGCTGTCCTGGCCTGTTCACTGCTGTGGGAAGAACAGGGAAAAAGAAAACAGCTCCTTCTTGAGATCTTTTCTCACCAAGGCAAATTAAAATAACTATGTCATTTAACTGTTGTGCTGCTTAACAGTGTGTCTGTGACCAACCTTTCAATACTCTGTCCTTACAATACAATTTAGTCTTCTGCCCAATTTATTTGCTGTTACCAAAAGTCAATATTATATTACTGAAGCATATACATGCTGGAGAATTAAGATAGTAAAATATGGACTGTGCTTTATGCTCATTGTAACTTATATCCTTCTATTTAAGGAGAAATAGTAGAAATTAGCAGGAATTGAAATAGAATTACAGTACCTTATGGTTCAGTGATGCAATATGTTTTTACCTTGGAGCACCAGAGGATTAGTAATTATATACCCATCACTTAAAAGGAGGAAAAAAGGGTATGTCCAGCTTATGGTGGTATGTGCCGTTTTCTCAGCTCTTTGCATTCTTGTTGGAGGGAAAAAGCCTGAGGTGAATCTGGCATAACAATACCAGATCCTTACAGTATGTGGCTCAGATAAGAGTTGAATATTATGTTACTCCATATTTATATGGAGTGTCAACACGGTGGAGGTGCTTGTAAAGCAGCCTTGAGTACTGCAGATTTAAATGCATAACTTGAAATCAGAATGTGATAACTGCTTTCTACTCTATTCTGCAATTTTGGTTAAAAAAATCTTATTTAAAATTCAGTTACGATTAGAGATGTCTTTATTCTTTGTTTATCTGGTACCGTATTACAATTTGCCAAAAGCAGTTTAGGCAGTAGTCACCCTTCCCATTCAGAAAGTACAGAAGAGGAACGACAGTAGGCTTTTGTTTTGTCTGTTGTTCTTAGGTAAACAGGGATAATTGATTTATCTGTTATCACGGGGTGGTTCCTCTCTACCTGATGGTTGGTTTGTTTGGTTTTTTTTAATTCATAGCTGTGGACATTTTTTAATTTCTTCTACTGATTATCTTCAACAGCTTGGTGTCTCTTTCTTAGTTGCACTGCACCTTACACAGTTAGTATGAGTGGTGAAAAGAATGATGTAAGCAGCTCTCCAGACTCTTGACATTTCATAAACCAGTGTTACATGGATGTTAATTTCTATATAGAGTCAGTGCCTTGTAAGCTGAGTTCCAGAGAGCAGTGTTTTTCAATATTGCAAAATCATGTTTTCTTCTTTCTAAAAAAGACATCTTTGCTAGCTGTTTTTGTGATGGCTGAAGGTTCATAAACTTCTTGTATGCTTTCCATTGCCACAGGGTCACATTACCTTTGGGAATAGAGGTTCCATTGTGGGAGCAATAAATAGTAGTATTTATTTTTATTAAGTAAAAATGCATCCATTCTCACTATGATATTCATAATTGGTGCACTAACGGTCAGATTTTTCTCAGGTCAAAGGTTTTCTGCTCTGCATCTCTTACGTGGCTGTGGTATTTAGTATTATTACAAGAAAATATAGATAGGGGGGTTGTTTTATTTTGGAAATAAAATCTAAACTGAAATATGCAAAATTCTCTGAGTTCTTACCATAAAAATTTAGTCCCTCTTAGTGGTTTGTTACAGCCTTACTTTATTTTTCATTTTGTGTACTCCTTTCTGCAGATCTGTTGTGATAGTTGGCTAGTTTAATTGCTGCCTCTCTGAAAAGATGAATGTTTGTAGAGTCTAAAGTATGTCATTTTCCTTTAGAGGCAACCATGATGAGAAAAGGACAAGAGTAAAGCATTTGCAAATTAGTACTATAGGTGTATTTGTGTGTATCCTTAAAATCTGCAGTTATTCTGACAGAATGGCAGCTGCGAAGGTACAACTTTCAGAGGATCTGAAGATCCTTTTCGAAAACTCATTACTCAGGCTAAGTAGCCATGTAGCCAATGGAGTGTTTAAGGAAGATAAAGTAGAACAGCAGTTGCTGCTGTTTCAGTTCTTCTGGATGCTTGAAATTCTTGGGGTTTTTTCCTCAAAAAGTCTCAATAGTCTGCTTCCCTGGGTTAGCAGTAATTTTCCAATTAAATGGAATTTCAAAGACAAATGCCGCTTTCTTGATGCCAAAACTTGTCACAGAAAGGATTGCTTACAGTGGATCTCCCAGTCGACAGACCAGGGAGGAGAAAGCTTAGCTTCTACAGCATTCTTTTGGCTCTGTAAACAACCGATTGCCCCAACTCTCACTGGCTTTGCAATGTTAAGGCTATTCAGCACCTATAAAATTTAGTTAATGTCTCAGACCTAAGCTTGGGAACCACTCACCAGTGGCAGCACATTATGGACTTGTTATCAATATGTAGCTTAAAAACGCTGAACTTTGATCCATTGTCATTCTTGTGAAAGTGCCAGTCCTACAGGTATTCATGTATTTGACTAGCCTAGTTTATTCATTTCACACAGCCAGCCTAACAGATGCCTAAACTCATAGCCAGCCTAAAGCAGTCTTGCGCACCTCAAAATATTTTCCAGTCCCTCTTGTCCAGTCTTTCTTAATGTATAGTGATGCATTAGGGCCCAGTTTCTCAAGCATTTTCTTTAACCTCCTTTTTTTTCTTCTTTTTTCTTCATTGAGAACACAATCAGCTTTCTAATAGCTTTGGATCAATGTGCTGTGTTGTACTGTGCTGATATTCTCCAAAATCTACATCCTCTAGAAATCAGCAGGAACGTGACTCAAGCTTGCTTCTTGAGCTTAGAATAAAAATGCAGTCCAGAAAAGTAAAGAATACTTTTCTAGGGAAGCTGTAGTGTCTACAGTAATTTAATGTAGTGTTCAGCAGCCATTTTATAAACCTGAGAATCTGCAGTTTTCCAAACAAGTTACAGAGGACTCTTCTTCCCCCAGCTTTATACTGCTGAGCATGATGTCATACAGTCTGGAATATCCCTTGGGTCAGTTGGGGTCAGCTGTCCCAGCTGGGTCCCCTCCCAACTTCTTGTTCACCCCCAGCCTCCTCGCTGGTGGGGTGGGGTGAGAAGCAGAAAAGGCCTTGGCTCTGTGTAAGCACTGCTCAGCAGTAACAAAAACATCCCTGTGTTATCAACACTGTTTCCAGCACAAATCCAAAACATAGCCCCTTACTAGCTACTATGAAGAAAATTAACTCTATCCCAGCCAAAACCAATACACCTACCCATTCGATCTCTGTTCCACCTATTTTATGTGCCTTGCCCTTGACGATTTTGTTTTGTGTTTAGTGTTCTGCTGAAGAGCAAGTGAGCCGAGACCCTTCTGGGACATGTCACATAAGTTTAGGTCTCTTTGCTAGTAACATGAGTGTCTAATTGCAGTTGCTTTTAATGACTGGGAGTTTCTTTTAATACTAGGTGATGCAGATGTATCTCCCATTCTGTGGGATTGCCATATCCAATGCCCAGCTATTTGCAGCTTCAAGGAAGGAATATGACAGAAGCAGGGTAAGTAAAAATATATATATTGGACCAACGTCAAACTTTTGTTCCTTCAGATGCCAGCTATGCATACGTGTTTGCTAAGCAGATGGGTTTAACTATGTTTTATTTCAAAAAATACATTTTCAACAGATCACTATCTTGGCTCAGGCAGCAAGCAGAGAGTGTGGGAGGGAAATACGCTCGTGGTGGTGGCTGTTGTTTCCTGATGTCAGTTCCATGTTTCATAGTGCTGAAACAATTGTGTTTGTGACACAGACAGTGCAGGAGAGTGTTGCTTTGGCAGAGATTCAAACTGTCATAAAATTCCAGTAATATCAAACCTTTGCCATCCTGAATTGGTAATATGTAATTCATGTGCAAATAATGTAAATATATCTTTATAAAAGTAAGAAAAAAAAAAAACCAACACCTATATGTGAAGGGTTTTGACAGCATGTGTCTGCGTAGATACATTATTCACATTACTCCTGATTGCTGATGCTATGCATGAGTTGGGACAGGAGACTCCAAAGAAGTGAAAATAATGCTAAGCTCACGTCATTTACTTCTCAGAGAGGTCTTTATTTTTTAAGAAGTAAAATTGTAATTTTGAGAGTGATAATAGTTGGCTTTTTTTTTTAAATCGCCTTTCCTGCAATGATGGGAAATACTTTTGTTTTCATGGATCACATCTCCAAAGCTTCAGTAGAAATACCACTGGTAGTGGTAAAACCTACGCTTGCTTCACAAAGCAGGGGAAACTACAGTGGGGTGGGTCGGTGTATTGAGCACTGACATCTGTATATTCAGTATTTTGGTGCTTTGCATGTATGGAAACTAATGCTTTCCACTACTTTGAAAACTAATAGCTCTTTCTAATGGTGTATATGTTAAAGGGTCATGAAGCATCTGAGCTTGTCTTCTGTCCAGGTCTGACTGCAGACCACTATATTTTGGGGTGGAGATGTGGAGGAGACTTGGCGGAAAAAAAAGATTTTCTGCCAAGGATTTTTTTTCTTTGTTTGATGTTCAAACAAAATAATTGTTTGGCTACATAGAGACTTAAAATTTGCTGCAGATTCTCAGCCTGCAGGGAACAATGACAGACTTTTGAGGAGTTGGTGTTTAATCTTCTGAGGGAGGCATTCAGCAGAAAAGTATTAGGGACATTCTCATTCTTAATTAGAAAATGGTAAATTGTAGTGTTTGGACACATCAGAAAATTGGATTAGAGATACAGATTCTTTGTTTCTTGTTGCCACTTCAGCCATGTGAGCATAACAAATATCATTGCCATTTGACAGCTACATGATGGCCTGTACTTAATTGCATTTCTGACCTGTTGGTGGTCTTTAGCTTTGCCTAGTCGATGGTTGAAATTAGTTGGCAAGTAACACATGATGGAGAAGCCCATACTTCGCATTCCCTATCAAACTGGGCACCAATGGTGGCAACTTCCAGTGACTGACACCACCATTTTGCTGATGACCACTGCATTAGGAGAGCTAAGACCACTAACGTTTATATGCTTACCTATATGGATGTTCTTTAGTGTCAGTGCCCTAAACCAGAATAAAGGAAAAAGCATGCTGCTTTGGAACCATGGTAAGAAAGAACATGGCCTATTATTTTTCAAGTTGGTGAAATGAGAGGGGAAGCCCTTAATTTTAAAACATTGTATTTTACAGACATGTTAGTGGTAAAGACTGGATAGAGTGCTATTGGAATATGGAAGTATTGATGTACTTCCTTTCCAGCTTTGAACATGCAAAATGTGTAATAAATGAATAAAATGGAGTTTAAATGCATCAGCAAATTCAATATAGCAAATCAAGTAACTCAATCCATACTGCGTACTTGGAGAGTTGCATTACAGCCATTGTTTCATTTTTGGACCACAGTGAAATAGTTTGAAAGATTCCCATTGTTTGCTAGGGGTTGGATTATGCCCAGTTGTGAGCTAAGAAATACTTCTTTCTTTCTTCAGATACCCCCACCCCAATTCTGTTGCCGTAATCATCAAGAACTTTATTTGAATGAAAATTTCAATGGATCACTCATATTAAAATTAATCCCAGAGATTATGTCTCCTTTGCAATGCTCCATGTATTTATTAATTCTACAATCAATGCAAGAGTTTTCTGTCCTTGTGTGCAGGCTTTACTGGAAGTAGTGAATGACCTCTTTGAGGAACAGACTGACTTAGAGAAAATTGTCAAGAAAATTATGCATCGGGCCCAGACTCTGCTGAAGTGTGAACGGTGCTCAGTATTACTTCTGGAAGATATCGAATCACCAGTAAGTATGGCTGGACATTCTGTAGAAAGGCTAATATTTGAGTGGTGGAGCAGCTGCTTTTAATGTGGTGAAGCTGCTCCATATCATATATAGGTACTGGACAGCAAGTATTCTTCCAGCACGTCATTCTTAAATGTAAGCTAGGTACAGGTTGAATCTTTATCAACACCACTGTTGTGGTTTAGCCCCAGTAGGCAGCTAAGCCCCACACAGCTGCTCACTCATTTCCCCACCCCAGTGGGATGAGGAAGGGAATTGGAAGGGTAAAAGTATGAAAATTCATGGGTTGAGATAAAGGCAGTTCAGTAGGTAAAGCAAAAGCTGTGTGCACAAGCAAAGCAAAATAAGGAAATCATATGCTACCTCCAATCGGCAGGCAGGTCTCCTGTCATTTCCAGGTAAGCAGGGCTACATCACATGTAGCAGTTATTTGTGAAGACAAATGCCATAACTCTGAAAGCGCTCCCCCTTTCTCCTCCTCCTCCCAGCTCTTATTGCTGAGCGTGACATCATATGGTATGAGATATCCATTTGGTCAGCTGGGGTCAGCTGTCCTGGCTGTGTCCCCTTCCCAATCTATTGTGCACCACCCAATCTAGTCACTGGGGCGGCAGAATAAGAAACAGAGGCCTTGACGCTGTGTAAGTACTGTTCAGCAATAATAAAAACATCCCTGTGGTATCAACGCTGTTTTCATCACAAATCTAAAATGTAGCCCCATACAAGCTACTATGAAGAAAACTAGCCAAAACCAGTATAGCCACTTTTTCAAATGGGAACTGAAAGGTACATTTATGATTCCTTCTGGTCATTTGAAGGCATTTAATGGAATGTCTGTAAGTTGCTGATGGATCTATCAGTGGTGTGATCCAGCTGATATGCTGTGATTCTCAGTTGTCTGTGTGATGTAATTAGTGCTTATTACGGAGCAGCTAGGACAGCTTAATTGAGAAGCAAGGTGCTCCTGTGGTCTGCTTAAAAAAGAGGAATGACCTGATTTGTTATCAAATATTTATTTGCTCAGTTCCTTTCTTTCATGGTATAGCCACTAGAAGGAAAGAAAAATCCTGTCTGTAGTTTCATTTACATTTACCTGGAATTTATGACCTTGCTAACATTTTCAGGCTAATGACTTACCAAATGAGTGGTGCTTGCAAGCAGCTTCAGAACCAGAAACAGTTGCATCATCAACCAAATTTTTAATGCTCATTTTCAGAACTAACCTTTTTTGCATACATTCCAATAAATAATTATCAGACATCTTTGTTGATATTTCTACAGTGTTCATACTTTTGCATCCATTATTGTTGTTCAACTGTAGCAAACTGAAATACTTATGTAGCTTCTATTCTAGTATGTAACATGCTACATCTTTAAGCAGACTACTGGTCCCTCAGAAATAACAGATAAAAATAAACTCATCAAGACTTTATTAACTGACCGTCCTGTGTATTCAGCAGCTCAGTGGGCTTTACAGCAGTCTAATCGGTGTCTTCACAGTAGTCAGCTTCTGAACTTCTCATTAATGTCTTTTTGTGAAATCCAGTATTTTAGTGTGGAAGAACAGCAAGACAATAAGGGCTGAACCTGCACCACAGGGAGTTTTCTCAGCCACCTTTGGTGGCCACTACTCCATGGGATTTGTTTCCTTCCTGAAAGTTTTCCACTCACTCTAGCTGTTGGCAGGGGTATGTTTGGGAGTAACTATGTTTGCACATTTTAACAAGTTTCTTTAATACTTTGCAAAATAAATAATGAGGACCAGTCTCAGCTCCTAAATGATGAAAATGCTGTGAAAAGATAAGCCCTTTTGTTGTTTTGGCCTAGTAATTTTTCCCTGAGGTAACAGAAAATCCATTGGAAAAGATGTATTTGCATACAAATGGCTAGATAGTCATGTACTTGTTCGTGTGATAGGAAGAAGCTTTTTGGATTGAGCAGGTGAAGTGAAAATATGACTATCAGCATTACTGAAGTACGTTTGGTTTTTGCAATTGCTCTGTCCACTTGACCAAGGAATAATTATTTCATTGCAGAGCTCCGTTAAGTTGAAAACATGGACTTAAGCTATATGAAACTATTTGTCAAGAGTTGGATTTCATGCACAGTTTTGACAGGGACTTTCACTGGGACTTTGTAGTACTGCCGTTCATAGGGTATAAGAGCATTTTTAAAAATGTTTAACAATTTTATGATTATTGTTATTAATAGTAAAATAAGTGACTGCCTTTATGTTGGTGGCTCCCTTCACTGTTTTCAGGCTATTCAACTCAAACTATTCTCCTTTCTACTGATTTGAGAAGTAGTTGAAGGATAAAAATGTTGCTTGTAGTATCATTCTTTTTTCTATCCAAGTGTCGTTGGATTCACTGACTCTGTAATTGATTATTTGTTGCTGGGCTGTGACAAGTCTAAATGATTATCAGAGACAGAATCATAAGTTTGTGTATATGGCAGAAAAAACCCATTATTTTCTTTCCTGGAGGAAAGATATGATTCTTATTTCATTTAAACTAATAGCAATTATGTAGTTTCAGTGGAGTATGCCCTAAATTACACTAGCTTTCATAAAAGCAAAATCGAGGTATTTCGTTTATATGTTCTTTGTCACAGAATTTTAACATTTCTAGTTTATTTTCTCTTTCTAGACCCCCCACACTGATTTTATAATTACAAGATGCAGTTCTACATTCTTATGAAATGGCACTATGTTTGCAAGTATCGTGTGATTTTTATTTTTCACAGAATAATACATTGTGTTAGTAGCAGGCCGTGGGTGGCATTGTTCACTTCATTTCTCTGCTCTTGGTACTATTTCTACCTTTGAGGATGGAGGGGATTTTTCCAAACCACAGGCAATGAGTTCTCATTCCTCTAGACCAAATTCTGAAATGTGGACAGCCAAGGTATTCAGTTAAGCCTGAACTTTTTCTAAACAGTCATAAATGTTAGGTTAATTTGGAGTAGTAGAATAGCATCTTGCCACCCACTTTGTCATTTTTACAAGTGGCAAAGCAGTTATTTTCCTGATTTCTCCCTATTTTGGAGGGTTAACCTATATATCAAAACAGATCTCCATAGAGTAACTCAATGTTAAGCCATATCTAAAATATCATTGTTTGTACATTGCATGAAAAGCTTTTACAGTACAGAACTGAAGTGGAAGGTAGGGACCTGTACTAGCATCCAAAAACATTACCTGTGTTCTATGTCACATTAGCCACTCTTAAAATGTTTCACTTATGTGCTGTTGGCACATAACTTTAAGGAAAATTGGTTGCAATTAGTAGTGTAAATGGGTCTTTCTGTTTATTTTCCTATATTAAAAAAAGTGATGTTTGGGTAAAGCTCCATAATTCATGTTCCAAAGCCCTTTGAAGGGAAGCATATACTGTTGCACAAAATAGTTTCATGAAGGAGTCTAAAGATACCATTTGATTTGATATTATTTGTTAGTGAACTGTGCACAGTGTGTATTTTGAACATGAATTCTCCATTGGGGGAATACAGATTGAATTTTTATTCTAAGACCATTGGATAAAAATACAGTTTAAATATAGGAACCTTATGTTACTGTTTTCTTACATATTTATTCATCTTAACAATTTTAAGTTACTTTTTTTTGTGACAGGTGGTGAAATTTACAAAATCCTTTGAGTTGTTATCTCCAAAATGCAGTGCTGACACTGACAACAGGTTAGTGCTCATGTCTTCTATGGCAATGGATTTATTTTTCATATAGTTTTAAATTTGCTTGATCATAGTTTTATTTTTCTTGTGGAACTTTGGGTAGATTTGATTGAAGAGTGTGAGCCTAGAGTTTTTACTCAGACAAGACTCCTGCTTGCCTCAAATGGAGACTTGCTTCAATAGATATACATGCCTATATGTCGTGGTTTAACCCCAGCCAGCAACTAAGCACCATGCAGCCGCTCGCTCATTGCCCCCCCCACCCAGTGGGATGGGGGAGAAAACTGGGGAGGAGAAGTAAAACTCGTGGGTTGAGATAAGAACAGTTTAATGGAACAGAAAGAAGAAACTAATAATGATAACACTAATAAAATGACAACAGTAATAATAAAAGGATTCGAATATACAAATGATGCACAGTGCAATTGCTCACCACCTGCCAATCGATGCCCAGTTAGTCCCTGAGCAGCGATCCCCCCTGCCCTCCCCCCTCCACTCCCCAGTTCCTATACTGCATGGGACGTCCCATGGTATGGAATACTCTGTTGGCCAGTTTGGGTCAGCTGCCCTGGCTGTATCCTGTGCCAACTTCTTGTGCCCCTCCAGCTTTCTCGCTGGCTGGGCATGAGAAGCTGAAAAATCCTTGACTTTAGTCTAAACACTACTTAGCAACAACTGAAAACATCAGTGTGTTATCAACATTCTTATACTGAACTCAAAAACACAGCACTGTACCAGCTACTAGGAAGACAATTAACTCTATCTCAGCTGAAACCAGGACACTATATTTTTATATGTATGTGTGTGTGTGTATATATATATGCACTAACATTGTATCAGTGTCTTGGAGGAGAAACCGGGAACTTACTGATGACTTTTTATTGTTGAACTCGTGGAGAACACGCAAATGTTGTTTTGCATACTGAATACTGAAGTTAAAATTACAAAATTATTTTAGATTGTTTGTTGATCTCTTACAAAATGCTTCCTTGCAGCTGTGTTGAAAGGTTTCCAGTAGAATTTTATTTCTGCTCCTGTCAAGTTGGAAAGCCTAAAAACCTCAGAGAACATGTATTTCCTAGAAATTGTGTTCCTGTGACTAAATCTTGTTTGGGAGCCCAGTCAAAATAGAAGTATATGTTTTGCTTAGTAGGGTCTGTATTTAAACATTGATAAAGGGCTAGTTTTAAGTAGTAATAGAAAGACCTTTTTGTCCATGTGGGGTTACAGTAGTAATTCCTGCAAGATAATACAGCTGGTAACAGTTCATATAAAATGTCCTACATACCAAATGAGTAGATGAAGGTTCAGGGCTATTGTGAGAAGATTTCTCCCATCTTTCAGGGCCCAAACTCCGTGACTATCATATACATTTTATGCAAATCAATTCATACTGATTGTGAATTAGAATTTTCCATATCAAGTGCTTGCCATAATGATAAACCTAGCCTTCTGTCCAACTTGCTATCCATTGCTTAGCAAACTTGAAGATTACCTTGTGCTTTGCCAAATTTAAGTCCTTTAAGCAGCTTTTAAAAATATTTTGGGGTAATTTGCCTTCTTTTGTGCTTTATTTCTTCACCTCCACTGTGGTAAGAAGCTACCACTTCATTAAGGTGAATGTGCACATTGTACTGCAGATCATGACAGGTCATAATTCTTCATGCTTTTCATGGATTGATCTCACAGCATTACAAAAATGGATGGTGATATTTTTAAGGTGTGCAAGCTGACAGCAGAGTCTAGGGTCACACAGAGAGAGATGGGTAGAAGCTAGGTCTCTTTCATGCCCTGTCCACTAGTTGAGAGATGGGAATGGTGAGACAAATGGAAAAAGAAAACAAGTGATAAAAAATAGGAAGGTTTCAATATGAATAAATAATCTGTTGATTTGTCTGGGAATCACAAGTTACTGCTTTTGACAAAGAGCTTCAGAGTAGCAGTTGGTTTTTCCTAGGTCAATTAAATGGGTGAAGACACATTCCTTTTGTTCAGGGACAGGAGTATGAATCATGGGATGTGGTTGTTATTCCTGTTTTTCTCAAACTTGATCTGCAGCCAGATTAGTCAAAACAATGTAGAGTGGTGTCAAGATAACCAAGCTGGCTCATTTCTTGTTACCATAGTTATATTAGCATGTTACCAAAAAGCAGTTTGTAGTAGCCTGCTCTGCAGTGAAGTCAAGTGTAGTGAAGTCAAGATTATTTTAACTTTGGTCTGAGACCTGAATAAACACATGCAACCTGGTAGATAGTCTTTATAAGATTTATAAAGATATATTTCTTTGTATCTTAATATAAAGATTTATTGCTTTTTCTTTCATTTTTCATCCAGTGGAGAGTGAAGTTGGTTTTACAAAGACCAAGGTTGGACTGGCAGATATGATGTCACATTTGGATCTAGCACAGGCACAGCTTGAGTTATTGGCACTATAGTGGGAAAACAAAGGTTATTTAGGATACAGAACAATGCCGTGAGCCCTTGACATTTGAGCATTTTTCCAGTGAGTTTTGCCCTTTTCATTCTACATTCTGCAGCCATAACTGATGTAAAGTTGTGAGATGTTTCATGTGGAAAAAAATGGCAAGATGAGATTCTTCATCATTACACCAGTGAAGATAAATGTTATCTCTTTGAAATTTTAGTGGAAATCTGAAGATATTATAGGCAGAGAACAGTTCTAGTTATAAGTTTTATCTGAAAGAGAGAGAAGCTCCAAGGACAGTATTAACTTTTCATGTCCTAACATACTTCCTCAGTTTTAGAAGAAATTGGCTTTTCTTTTGCCCTTCTTACATCTGGCTAATAGAAATTCACCTGTTTAGTCCCTAAATATTATAATGAATATTTGTATCTTTTTTCTTGCTGTTGGTTGTAAAGAAATACCTGTTCAGTTTGCAATTTTCCAGCACACACCATGATCAAGTTTGTTTATTATCCATAATGGTACACTGATGCTCTTGTTTTTGCCAGTCATTTTGTTCTTGAAGTACATGTTTGTCAAGTCTCCTAAATTTTCTGTCCCTTTGAAAAAAGATTACATAAATCTTAGAAGCCTTGAGGGTTCAGTTCTGATGTATTCTAGATGAAAATGAGGATGAGGGAAGGTGCTATGGTCTATGACTTTCCTGCACAGAAGTAATCTTGGCAGATGATGTAGCTGAGATTTGAAGTTCTCTAACCTGAGTACCAGTGGTAGTGGAAAGGTCAGCTGCCTGAGCCAGCGAGTGGGTTGCATGGGAGAAAATATCTGTACTCCCTCCCAGTTGGGCTGGTACAGAGAAAGTGCTGAAATCCCTGCTACTGCTGTTTCACCACCACTGTCCCTGAGATGATGTGCACTCAGGTATCACCCCATTCCCTGCAGTATTTCTATGCGTCTTAAGGCATCTTTCTGCTCTTCTAGTCCTAGGAGCTGGAAGGGTTCATGTCACTACAGAGGATTGAAGGTACCCATGATTTTAGCTGTGCCACTTCCCTACCGTACTTTCTGCCATCCCTGTCAGGGAGGCTTTGGGGAAGATAGCAAGGCAAGCAGCTGTGTAAGGGCAGCCTGCAGCACTGCTTGGTGGTCTTGAGCTGGGTTCAGTCTCCTGCCTGGCGTGCAGTGGTCCTGCTAGTGTGGGGGCAAGACAGGGAGATGGTGGCGTGCAGCTGCCTGCATCAGTTCAGCAGGACTCACAGCTTTCCACAGTTTGGAGAAAATTGTTGCTTGTGATTTTTAGAGTAGGTTCTGAGCTGCTCAGGGTGGAGAGAGAGCCAGCTGGCTGTGATTTGCATCAGAATTAATCATTGATATTTCCTCCTAGTGAAATTTGAGTGCCTCTCTTCCACAGTGTAGCTGTAAAGCACTTGCTAGGAATGGAGACAACATAGTAGAACATACTTTTAAAACTTCTTCCTGAATTATATCTTGTTTCTTTTACTTGAATTCATTTGCTGCTTAAAATGCTTGACACCCATAATGCAGTCCCAATTTAAAGTGTCTTATATTATGATGATAATATCCAGATTTTTAAGGTATGAACTGGGAGCTATACATTTGAAATTAGATTCTTATCCTTAAAGATTTCTTTGCTTCTCAAGTATTGATGTCCTGAAATAAATTTTAAATTATAAACCTGAAGTTTTTACTTAGCTCAGAAAACATTATATCCCTGTAAAGGTTCCTGTCAAACTATACACATAACATTTATTACAGTTAATCAAAATTTTTATCCCAAATGAAAGTTGATACACTTAGATTTATTTGTGTAAATTTTTATTATCTTTATAGTCTTTTAAGAATATTGAGTTTTCTTTCAAATGAGTGACTTAGTTGAATTGGTGTCCAGAAAATCAATGCAGCTAACAAAAATCAATCCTTTCACTTTGATTGAGTCTTTCAAGCATTTTACTGTGCATCCTTCTTTCATTCATGTACATTACTTTGAAGTTCAAGCTATTGGTAGTCTTCTTCATGGCTGCTCAGAGTCACTTTTTTTTAAGTAATATTTCTCAGATGTTGAAAATTGATCAGTTTTCTTCTCAAAACTAAGACAACATGCGTGTGTTTATTCACACATGAATAGCTACAGCTTGCCAATGTCAAAATCCTGTCTGCAATAAGTCAAAGAGAACTTTTCCTGCTGATTGGATAAGGTATAAGGTGAGGACTTTAAGGTCTGTGTAGATACTGAGTTTTCTGGAGAAGCAGCAGTGGAGTGTGGTGAGTTGAGCACATAATTCTGGTGTCTTATGCTCATTTACTGACAGCTCTCTAGCCCCTCGGTAGTGGTGGCAGAAGCTCAGCCAGGAAAAAAAAAAAAAAGGAAGCCTTCATGTATTGTATGTCTACTTGGATCCACCTGCTGCAACACACTTACATTATTGATTTTAAGATTTATTTCATGATCCCTTATTTGGCCATTCAGGTCTGGCATTTCAGACCAAAATTACAAAAAATGGCATTTCCCTTGACAGGAGAATTATTGGAAGTATGAATTAAAAATACCCTAAATTACTAGACTAATTTGAAAAATTAAAATCTTAAAATTATATACTTTCAGGTAGCTCTACAGAAAATATTATTTAGAACTGGTTGCTTTTGATGAGGAGGCCTGTCCCGCAGAAACTTGGAACATAATCCCACTCTTGATTCATGTGTAAATGCATTTCATTATTAAATGCTGTATTTACTTTACTTGGCAGACTAATGCTATTTTCAATAGAAAGAATTGTGCAAAGGAGAGAATTTTTGATGTACCATTTCAATAAATACAGAATAATTGTTCCATAGATAACTCTTAGAAACCATTAATAACTGTGAATGGTTCTGCTGCTCCTGTGAATGTGCCTATAAGACATGCTGGACTTCAAGCAACGTTGACTGTATTCTTTTCTTCCCTTGCTATGACTTTTGACAGTTTCAAAGACAACGCGGAGAAATCATCATCTTATTCCGACTGGCTAATAAATAATAGCATTGCTGAACTCGTAGCTTCCACAGGTCTCCCAGTGAACATTAGCGATGCCTGTCAGGATCCTCGCTTTGATGCTGAAGTAAGAGATTTTTCGAAATGTAAATATACATCATATTTTTGGCATTGCAATTAATATAACACAATTTTGTCATTATATCCAAGTGGCTTTAAAACATGTGAATATTTATTTTGAATTATTTTTTTCTATCCAGTATGTCCTCCTTCTGGTCTGTTGATGTTGACATGGCTTTATACAGTAAACACAGGTCACTGAATTAGTGTATGACTTTAGGCAGTTACTTAGTCTGTCCATGATTAATTTTTTTTCTATTTGTGATACCTTCCTCTATCAAGTGCTTTGATATTTATGCAAACCGAGGTTTATTGCTGAAAATTCTGCTGTTGGTGTTCAGTGTTAGCAGCACCATCGTTAGCTGTTGGGGTGACTGGGACTGTACACACACAGAGTGTAAACAGAATCGGTATCTAGAGAGACAAATGGTGTTTGTGATCTAACTTAGCCAACTAACCTTTTAATTTGCACAAATAAAATATACACACTGGATTAGTTATTTCTCCAAGATACATATCACTCCTAATAAAAGTTGTTTATGTATCCTATGGTATTAATTCCAGGCTCAGTTAGGAAGGTGTAGGTACAGATAAAAACATATACATGTACTTAACATCTAAATAAGTGTTAGAGGCATGTGGAAGGACAAAATCTTCACTGAATTCTATCCGGTGAAACAATATTACTACGGGGGACTTGGCCAACAGTTGGGCAGCATATTAATCAGTGGACAGCCTTGGTCAGCAAGCTTGCTAAACTATATTACTACAATAAGTGTGCTTGGAAGTGTTTCATATTGAGAGTTTGCTTGGTTCCAGTTTTATTCCATGTGTCATTAAAGGGATTCTCTCTCAAACCAGCAGAATTTGTCAAAACAAGGAAAATAAAAGGGGCCTGCTGTAAAAGTGTACAAGAAAACTTGTGTTGATGCCAATTTGTTCAGAATTTCAAAAAGTACAATTAATGCCTGGAGTCTATTTCTTGCCAAAGAGATATGCTAAAATAAAGCATGCCAATCCTTGATATCTTTGCAGTGGTACTTTCAATATATCGTGTCCTGAATAATTCAGCTATCTCTTATTTGTTTCACAGTTAGTCCTTTCCAAGTTAGAGGCACTGCCCAATTTTTATAGAGAAAAAGAAAACACTTAATACAATGGGCAGTAATTATTTTCTGTTGGTGGGTTCCTATGAAAATTTAATTCTTGAATTCAATTGTTACAATCAATTATTTCTACAGTCAAGTGTAGTAAGAGGAACATATTATCGCTTATGACTTAAATAGAATCAAACATACATTTGTAGTTATGAACAGATATTCTGCTCTCTGCATCTATTAAAAACACTCTGTTTTTTCACCCAGAACACTAGTTGTCATTTTCAAATGTTGATGCTCAATTTTCAACTCATTCACTGAGAATTTAATGCCAAAGTATTTTCACTGAGTTCATTTTAAGATATACATCTGAGGCAATTGTTACCCCCCTCCCATGGATTTTAGGTAGCACTCCATGCTGATTCCGGTGGTGAGTTCTGAGTATGTACAAATAAGCAGTACTCTAGTTAAAACCCGAGTTACATCTTTTGCTTGCTAGAAGATCACAGTGATTCCATCCTGCCTCCAGTATATGAATTATTGCTGATCTTTTTTAGTTTTCTTCTATTACAGATTGCCTATAGCACTGGCAGTTTCAGTAAGAGAAGGTCTCCTGATCTCCTGTGAGTGGGCTCATCCCACTCTCTCACTCTATTTTGAAAAAATATTTTATTTGCTTCAGATTTTGCAGCAATGACCCTAAAGAATAAAGCTTATTAACCACAGAAAAGAGAGAATCAGTGACACTTATAATAAATTGCAAAGTTTTATGCTGTATTAGATAGAAAACAATATGAGGCAGAAAATTCTCTTCAGAACTACAGGTCCAATTAAACCTACAGAGAAATCTCAAATCTTGATTTTGACCCCATCCTTCCATTTCTTCCTAGCTTGCACTTCTACACAATCATCCTTACTTACTCTTGCCTTTCTTCTGAAAATACGTATTTCCTGTAAGGCCCCCTTTTATATCTTTGTTAAATCCAATTTCAGTTTGACAATTGGGAAGAGTATTTCTAAGGCATGCCTATGCAATGGAGGTTGTCTTTACTAATCCACCAGTGTAAGTAATCCAGGAATTTTCTGGACCTTGCCTCAATTGCTCTTTGTCTTTAATTCCAAATCAAAGTCAAATAGTATAAGCTTTCAGTGGCAAAGGTGGCGACGTTTGTATTTTCTTTGGCAATTTTTAGAATAATCCTTATGATTTTTGGTTAGTCTTACTGTGAATGAGGTTTCAGCAGAAATTTTTTCTGAGTGAGAGCTGATTCACATGGAATGACATTTGTAAATGTAAACTTACTCCTTGACATTTCTATTACTAAAATGTGAAAGGCTGCAAATGGTACCTACCACTAATGGAAGCTCTCATTTCTATGTTTTAGGCTGACCAGATTTCTGGCTTTCACATAAGGTCTGTTCTGTGTGTCCCTATATGGAATAGCAACCACCAAATAATTGGTAAGACCTTCCTCAAAGCTGCATCATTTTTGTGCTAATGTAACTTTAATTCTGTCTTTTTAATTCTGTGTTCCTTTTTCTTCTTTTTCCCAGCTGAATATTGTTAAGAAGTTACAGTACCTAGGATGCATGCTAAGTATCCAAGAAGGGATGTTTTGACTTGGATACTGTATGGACTTTTTCAGCTTTCCCATTGTGTCATTGTTAAGTTATATGTTGTACTGAAACTTGAAGACTAATGAGATGAAAACAGAAATTCTAACAATATTAGTTAAAAATGTTTGATGTGCTTTGATACTTTTCTTGGGTCTCCCTTTTTTGTACATAACTCAGGCAAGTGTTTCTGCAGTCAAGCAAAGTGGTCATTTCCCTCTTAGATGATAAACTACAGTCAGGGAAGATTTACTGGAGAGGCTGTGGCAGCTGTTAGAATTGCCTGTGGCAGTGGTGTGTGCTGGATCCGGACATGACAAGGTTTTCTTGCTTGTTTGATAGGATGCTTCGCAGCTATGATACACCTGCAATTGGCCCTGCATTATTACCTGCTTTTGGTACAAAAAGGAGCGGCATGTGTACATAACAGTGCCAGATTCCTCTGTTAACTTTTCACAGAAGAATTCAGGTCAAAGCAATAGCAATTTAAACCAGCAGGGTGAGACTTGCATCCCTGTGTGTTGTGGCTGTCAGTGAGAGCCGAGATCAGTAGTGCATTGCTGAAGGCACTCAGTGCCATGCAGGATCAGGATCTTTGAGCTTATTCAGCAGAGATGATGTGGGAATTGAGTCTTTTAAAAAATATGGCTCATTGTTTGTTGTGAAGTGCGTATTGCCTTAAAGAGGTAGAAAGAAACTGAACCCTTGACTGCTGATAGCTCTTATGATATTTCTCTAAGGGCATATTGTAGCTGAATGAAATAGAAGTGGTTTGTTGCAGTAGAATTCAGTATTAGTGCAGCTAAAGCCAAGAGCTTTGAACGCCTTTTCTTTTTCAAGTGGTTTAAGGAAATGACTTTTTCTTCGTTGGCTCAATGAGAAAAAATTGAGTCACGAGAAAAAACCAACTTATATACACAGGTGATGCTAAGCCAACTAAGATTTTAGGAATGAAAGTACTGATTCAGCAAATTATATTAGTAACTCCAAATTTCTAGGACAACTTACATCATGATTGCTGTTAGCAAAGTGCTCAAATCCTTTCCCAAAGAGATCTTTAACCTTTCGTGAAAAGCATTGTGAGTAACTTTTATATTTGCAATATTATATTTGGAGAGTAAAGAATAACAGCTGAAAGTAGTAAACTGAGTCCTGGTATCAAAACAATCAGCCTTTCATGTTTACATCTGTTTAATGATTTTGAGAATAAATATTTGCAGTTTTGCTTTTCAGTTTGAAAGATGTATTTTAAATTTTACCAATTAATAAAATATTCTGCATTGTGAATTAATGAATTAAGATTATAATTCATATTAACTCTTTCTAAAGGGGTAGCTCAAGTGCTGAACAGGCTTGATGGGAAACCCTTTGATGATGCCGACCAGCGACTGTTTGAAGTAAGAGGCATTCAATTTTGTAGCAATAACATACTTTTTCAGCAGGATTCGGTATTTTTGGGTAGTGCTGCTTCAGTCTGCTCTAGGGAGAGGGGGAAGAACATGTTGTCTGTATTTGCGGTTTGCCATTAATTCTTAGAACTTTTCACTTAATAAGGTTGCATCCTAATTAAAACAAGTTTCTTGCATCTGACCTTTCTCATCTTGTTGAGGCCAGCGACTTGTGTGCGTTCTCAAGATAACCTGAATAAGTATGATTATTCCTAATATTTCCATGCAATTCCTTTTCATGATCAAGTCAGCATTCACCTTGTCGTTTGTATTATAATTGAATTATTATTTACTTTCTTTTCTTTTTTTTTCTTTCTCATTTTAGGCTTTTGTTATTTTTTGTGGCCTGGGCATCAACAACACAATTATGTATGACCAAGTGAAGAAATCCTGGGCAAAACAGTCTGTGGCTCTTGATGTATGTGTATATCTTAATGAAACATTTTCTTGCTCATAAGTGTCACATGTAAATTACTTTAAAAAGTAATTTTGAACCTGGGTATCTCATTTGCCTATGTTTTTTACACTAGAAAAGGGGACAGTGATGATGGAGAATCTAGTTTCTTGCAAATATAAGTGTAGGAATTAATCTAGGCATTAAATTTATTTTTTTTGTCCATCAGTAACTGAAAATTCTTTAGAATTTGATCTTTTAGATAGCTGCTTCTTGTTTTTCTAGTGTTGTAAACTGTAAGTAAAACATACTGTGCACAGGACAAAATTTGAAAAAAAGTGATCATCATCACAGAGTTTTTTAGTATCAAAAGCAACATCTGCTGAACCCTTACCAAATATATGTCTTGCCAGAATTATGTGAAAGGAGGATGGCTGGCAGCTCAGTAAGAGCTCTGCTGTGGGTCAAGGCTGATACATAATGCAAGGTCCTAGCATTCCAACACATCACATCTTTCTAGAAAATACATATAGAGTAGCTAAATAGATGGAAAGCTTTCTCTTTTCTTGCCTGTTGCCTTTGCAGGAATTTCTTTTCCTGTTTCTGCTCCCCCTCCCCATTCATGAAGAATGAAATCTACCAGCTCCTGTAAAACAAAAATACAGACCATTTAAAAAAATTATGATTATTTAAGCTTCTATAAGCTAATTCAACAATAAAGCACTATTGTCTATTATATTCTGGAGATTTTAAACATAATATTAAAAATAATCTTGGTGAGAACAAAGCTTGGAGTTTTGAGGATAGCTTTACAAATTTGTTATTCCTACTAAAACAATAATGAAGAATGGCTTGAATGAAATTTAAGTTCTTTTAAAAAGCATTATGCAAGACTGATTAATCTTAAAACATTCCTCTGATGAAAGGGTAATGTCGCTAAGATTGCAGTATTGTTTTAAATTTCACATGTGATAAGAGAAGAAAATGATCTAGCTCTCCCTCGTGTGTGTACCCTTTAACTGTGTAACTCCTCTGAGTTTATACAATACCCACTGTTACAACAGGGCCACAAAAATAGCATTGGCCTGATTGAGATATGAATTATTCTTTATTAAAACAAGAATCAAATCAAACTGGATTGCTATGAAGATGGCTTTTTTTTTTTTCTTTGCTTTAGGGTTGGAGGTATTTATCTGTGTATTGGGGACCTATCCTGTAAAGCACATAGGCATGTTAAGGCTTTTTGAGCTCAATAGGACTGTGTTAAAAAAAAACATTCTAAATATAAGTGGCTTTTTTTATTATTCCTGTATATGTATTCAGTTAGGAAGAAAAGTTAAACACTTTCCTTTTCAGGCCTCCTGCAGGGTTCCTTGTTCTTTACATATCATACTCATGAATTACTCTAAGCCCTCATATGCCCTGGATATTTGTGCAATATGACACCTTAGAATGAATACTCCTCCTGGCAAGAAAAACAAGCAGTGCCAGATATCACACTCAGATACATAGGGTTGAAAGTTAACATAGAAGTTTGTTATTTACTACTGAAATCAAGGAAACTTAAATTTCTTGGTTTAAAATACAGCTTCTTTCTTTGATCTGAAAAAGACTAATAGCCACGTAGCTTGAATGTGGATTATAAGTTTGATAAATGGCCACTATGCTTCAGTGAAGAGTAATTCTCTCTATAAATGAGCAACAACCCATGATAATATTTGTGTAAAGTGATTGAAGATACAGCAGAAAAGTACTGAACAAAAGAATGGTGTATGCTGAAGGACTGTGAATCCATTTTTCAGTAATAGAATACTTTATTAGTATTTATGTATTTAGCTAGGATGGCAATGAATGGCATTTGAAAATGACATTGATATCAGATGTAAAATAAATCAATTTGATATATACCATAATGAGATTCTTATCCAGATATACAGATACTGTTTTTCATGTAGAATTCTCATAAGATTGACTAATAAACAGAAGACCAAAATGTAAAAAAAATGTGGGTAAAGTTTGACAGTAGGATGCCATATGGTTCAAAACCAGGCTAAATACTGTTTTATATATTAAGGATGCAAAATTTGCAAATGATTAAAAAATCAGAATAATCAATATTAAGGAAGACTGTAAAAATCTAGAGGGACATAATGAGTGCAGATAAAGGAGAAGCTTGACAAGAATTTTGGTATTAAGTGTAATCTGTCATAGCAGAAGACAATTTTACTAATCTTATAGATTTCTGAGAGAAGCTACAATATGGTTGGACAGAAAAATAGATACTGTTTGAGGAAGGACATGATGTATAGTTATAGAAAGTATAATGTGGGATAGAACAAGTGAATTGGTGTTTGTTATTTATTCTTTTATAGTGCAGGAATGATTTCCTGTTACTGTAAAATATGACATCTTTAAAATTGATATGTGTAAATACATCTTGGGACTTATTGCCACAAGGTATTGCAAGCCAAGGGCATTTGAGATAGAGTTTAGGATATGAGTAACACAGACTTTCATAGATGAAAACAATTTCAAAATGAGAAACATGTATCAAAGCTTTAGCACATAAGCAGATGTGGTGTTGCTGTGTGGTGAGGAGGACCTGTCCTAGGAGTGCTCTGGCTCTGTGACCTCCATCATGGACCAGCACCTCGTCCCACACGCAGTCAGACCTTGGTGGGTCCAGGACACAGGGTGGCTCTTGCACCTTCTGGAGTGCTTGTTCAATGTTAGTATCGTCACGTAAGGATATAATGTATTCCATGTTAAATGTATGCATACTTATAGGTAATAAGGGGAGGTGTGCACTTTGTGCATTTTATTTGATGCTTTCATCTCCAGAATGGTATTGAAGAGAATGTCAGGCAGAGCATAGAGGTGCTAATTTGCATGCAGTGATATGCCACTAGCAAAGGCTTTAAAGCTTTGCGGTATGGGAAAAGGCATTATTTAAAGTCTATAAATCTGCTGTTATTTTTACATTAAACTCTTTCTCTTTTAATTGTAGAACTCCAGGAGAACAATGTAGGAATGCTTATAATATTAAATTACTTACTGTCCATGATGTCCTATAAAATTCCCTGCAACATAAATGCCACATGTATACCTGATAACCCGCAATTAGTTATTATATGCTGTCATTCAGAACTGGATTACCATGCATAAATATTAATTAAATTTGTTTTAAACATCATTGATTAGACTGCAGTACAGAGCCCTATTATTTCTACTTGTCAAGTCTACAAAAATGTTTTTTTATCTTTTGTTATTTGGCAGGTGTTATCTTATCATGCAACATGTTCGAAGGCAGAAGTTGATAAATTTAAGGTAAGAATTTAAGTTTTTATTTATTTCTGAAAATATAACAGTAAATTAAAATGGATGTAGATTATCTGAGAGAAAAGTTTTACATCAAAAGCAGAAAATCGTAACTAACAATGATTTACGAAGGCTGTATTACATGTTAGGCTGTTAGGCAAGGAAAGTGGAAAAAATCTTTGAAAGGGTAAAGAGCTGCAGTGACGGGTGCACAGTGGCAAAATACCATTGTCCCAGCACCAGCTGCTGGAACTACACATCAGTGTGGGTTTGGTGGTGTCCTCAGCAAGAGCTAGCATAGTGTCATGGTTTAACCCCAGCCAGCAACTAAGCACCAAGCAGCCACTCACTCACTCCCGCCCCCCCCCACCCAGTGGGATGGGGGAGAAAATCGGGACAAAGAAGCAAAATCCACGGGTTGAGATAAGAACTGTTTAATAGAACAGAAAATAAGAAACTAATAATGATAATGATAACACTAATAAAATGACAACAGCAATAATGAAAAGATTGGAATGTACAAATGATGTGCAGGGCAATTGCTCACCACCTGCTGACCAACACCCCGCTAGTCCCCGAGCGCTGATTCCCCGCCCCCAGTTCCTATACTGGATGGGACGTCCCATGGTATGGAATACCCTGTTGGCCACTTTGGGTCAGCTACCCTGGCTGGGTCCTGTGCCAACTTCTTGTGCCCCTCCAGCTTTCTCACTGGCTGGGCATGAGAAGCTGAAAAATCCTTGACTATAGTCTAAACACTACTTAGCAACAACTGAAAACATCAGTGTTATCAGCATTCTTCACATACTGAACTCAAAACATCGCACTGTACCAGCTACTAGGAAGACAGTTAACTCTGTCCCAGCTGAAACCAGGACACATAGGGAAGTCATACCACAGTGGGAGGTGAGGAAGAGGCTAGAGAAAATGAGAGGAACTTGAGACTTTACATGCTTATAGTGTGGAAGCTGTCCTATGCTTACTAAAAAAGCAGAACATTCACTAGCAAGATTATGCATAGGCTCAGAAGGCTGGACGTGAAGGTGAGAAACTTCTAACTTCTGTAGGTGCCCTGGGCAGAACTGTAAAGCGATGTGTGCTGAACATAGCATTGCTAGGGACCAGTAATTATGTGTTCTCACTGAATCCTGCCTTGCTAATGGGTAGAGAGTAGGGGGAATGGTGACCTTGCTCTTTCATCACTGCCAGCACTCCAGAGCTGCTTTTGTGATAGGCTTTGTCCTTTTCTGCTTGAGGAAACACTAGGGAAACTTGGTGGCACTTTACATGGCTATGAGGAGTCACTGTTGTAGAGGATTCCTCAAAGCTGTTTGCGAGGCTCTTGTGGTGGGTATCAGTGTTGGTCTCCTGTACACAAAGTGCATCAGAGACTGTGGTGAGGTCTGGGAAGGAGATCTGGACTGTTGTGTCCCCACACTGCTGACGTTCCCTGCTGTGGCTCACTGGCACCTGTCTGGCTGAAAAATAGTTGTTTGATGGTTATTTTGACACTTGGCTGGCTGGCTGCAACCTGATCTCTGCACCGTGGGTGGAAGGGGAAGCTGTGGGTGACTTAGCAGAGCTGATACTGATGAGTTACCTGGGCTGAGGAAGGGCAGCTATTGCTAGTTAGTTAATTAGTTTGTAGATTATTGCCCAAACAATGGCTGTGCCTTAGAACTCTAACAATACCTGGTGATAAGGGTGTTATATTCTCCCTCCATTGTAGTTCTCGCTGCAGTTACCCACCCTTTTGTAAGAGGAAGATTAGATTACTGAATTATTGCTGGAATCAAACAGGGTTGAAGATCATTCCAATGGTGTAGCCAGCAGAAAATACTTCTGTGTGCTTACTAAGCTGTATTTTATGTTTGGCAAAAAGAACACTGAACACTGTGTGAGAGAGAGGGGAAAGAAAGGGATAAAGGACCATAATTTTTTTTTTTTTTTTAGTTTAGTTTACCTTAGTATAAGCATCTATAATACAGCTTCTGTGACTGTCAGAATTCAACCAATATCTTTCTACATACCAGTGGGCCATACTTCTTGGTTGCTGTCAGCCATTGAAAGACAATTCTCCATCATGGTCTATGTAGTTGAAATAAAAGCCTGCTATGTTACTCTTTGGACTTAGATACTAGTGTGATGAGGAACTATTCTACTTGTTTTCCCAGGTGTCTTCATTAATAGATTTGCCAGTCTCCAAGTAAGGAATGTCTTGTTATCTATTTACCTTGGAGGCATGTAACTATCCATTTAATGGTCACTGATAAGGTAAAGGGAAATGAAAAGCATTTATTCATTAGTAACCCTGATAGATACATTTTTATAAAGAACATAGATGAGAAAATGAGGAATATAACCAAGCTTAAACTAAGCTGAGATAATTTTTCAGAAAAATTTTCCCTTTCCTATATCCAGTTGTTGCTTTCAGTTCTTGACAGAATGAGTGCCAGGTGGTCTTTGTTAATGCTTTACACCACTGGTTGTAAACAAAACAAAACAACAAAAACCCAGAGAGGACCAGCATGTCTTGTGGGCCTTCGACAGAGAGCTCATCCCCAGAGAGGGCCATCCATCTGTGGGATGAAATTGCTCCTGTCTCCCCCCTTGCAGAGCTCTGGCAGCCAGTCACCCTGCCAAGGTCTCCTGGGGCATCCTACCCTGAAATCACTACTCTTTTCTCTGTTTGTTATATTGTTATATTTTGTATAAGTCCTTTGTTATATTAGGGTCATCTTCTAGACTTGTCTGGCTAATAAACAATTCCTCCCTCTGGGGGGTGTTTGGGGCTAAAACTGTCCCCTCTCCCTTTGGTGATTTATTGGCAGATGTCAGGGGAAATGTCTGTTAACGATTTACCTGATGTTCTGGTTCAGTCAGAACAGTAAGAAACACACATGATAGAAACATCTCAATGAGAGTAATGCCAGTAGTTCACTACTGGCTCTTGACTGACATGGGACCTAACAGCAATTAATGACTTTGGAGTGATAATACATTTGAGTTGACAATTTTTCAACATATTACCCCAAACATACTGTACTGGACCCCAGCAGCCTGGAAATAATTACATATTCTTCCTCCAAGTTCAAGTTGCTTATTTCCATCTTTGTCATCTTATTTCTTTATAGTCTTAATAAAATGCTTTTCCATTAATTTTTATTTGCCTAAGATCTCAAGAATATTCTGATACAAACTGAAAAATTGCAAGTGTACTTGAAGTTTTTTTCCTCTGGCTTTTACCAGTGAATTAATTTTATTGCATTACAGGAAGCCTAGCAAAACTAGTTAAAGTTGATTTTTTACTTGAAATTTTGTTAATAATTTCCTACTGTTATTGGATGAATTCACAAATATACAAATCCACAAATATACCTGATATTTTTTTAAGAGCTAAACGTAATCATTGTGAGCAGTTCTGTAAAATAAATAACATTTATTTCTGTTACTACTAATACTGTCTAAGAATTAATGAAACAGCAAAAAAACCCACCTCAATAAGAAACCCTTAAGAAATGAAATACCTTTCTCCAGATGCTAGGATGGGAAAAAGTGCAGAGCACCATTGGTTGTGGAGCTGGAAAATACAGAGGGAAGTTCACAGTATGGAACAATGAAATATGAGTGTATGATAATGGACCATGTCACGTAATTGGCCTATTCCATATTTCTGATTTCTACAACTGTCTAAAAACAAAGCAGCAACATAGATTCACACTGAACTGGTTTTTTGCACATTTTTGAAGGGATTCCACTTCTGGTGTTACTAGAATATAGCTTTCACTAAAAAAAAAATCTGAAAGCCAAGTTTAAAAATGCTTATATCATTAGAAATTGTTCTGTTAATGAATAGATGGGGTTTTTTTCTCAGAAGAGACTCCAATTACATGAATCATTACTGTAAAAATTCGTGTCACCAGTCCTTTTCATTATTTGCATTAAAGCTTTTGGGATTCATTAGCACTGATGCTAGCAGGCACGCATTTCTCAGGAGGCCAGCGCGAGCAGGACCAGTGTAAGGCTCAGACGCAGTGTAGGCAGGTGCAGCTCTGCTGACCTGGATGGAGCCACCCGCTCAGTCTGCTGCCTGCGCCCAGGGGAAATGGGAATGGAAAATTCATGCCCTTAACCCAGGGAGTTTGCTTTAGTGATAAGAGAGGGGGCTTAGCCCTCCAGGTAGACACAAGTGGAACTGCAGAGACTGGGATTCAGAGCTTGAGCAAATCCTTTAGTCTCTGTAGGTGATAATCTGGCCCCGGGGAAGGTAATGGGAGGTTTGCCATTGATTTCAGTAGGATGTTGGTGTCTTCGGCTTTGGCATGTGAAAAATTGCATAGAAATGTTCCCTCCACCACCTTCCATCTATTTATTCATGGCAGTCAGTGTTTTATACTGCGTTTTCTGATAGAAGATCTCTTAAAAAAGTTAAAATTAAAGATCCAGTCCTCTTTTTATGCCAGTTTAAAATGTAGGTTAAGTGAAAACTTGAGTTGTCATGCAGTGTAAAATGGGTCCTTTTTCCTGAAAACAGCTAGGTTTTTAAAATGGGGAAGAACATATGGAAGCTTAATTGATAGAGTTTCAATAGCAGGCAATTGAATCAGATTAATTATTAATGAGAATTAATTGTGGGATATCTATCATTATTCCTGTATTTGGGATATGCACTGTGCTTCCAGGTTCTAAGAAAGAGGATGTGGGTTTTGAGAATGATTTACAGGATTAAAGCAAGAGCAATGAAAACATACAATTTACAGTAAGTATTGTACATAGACTCTCCATTGCCAGATTATTTTACATCTATTTGCTACTAAATATTTTTCAATTTTGATTATTTTTTTTTAATCTAGATTATGATGGCTTCCAAAAAAGGAAAATCACGCAAATCTGATACTGCTAAATTCATATAAACTGCATAATATTTTTTAGGTTTTCTGATATCTGCTGCATTACTGTGATAGGCAGATTTCTGATACCATTGATCTAGATATAGAGGGAAAAATTAAACTTTACTTTTCATGGGCATTTGCAAATAAAACAAACGAAAAAATCCACCTTGAGTACAAATATTTCTTGTACATCTGAGAATGTCTGTCTGAAGTCTTGAGCCTGATTTATCACAATGCTTCTCCTCACTTGCATCTATGTAACTACACTAAATTCAAACTGAATTTCGGCACAATAAGCTAAAGAAATGCACCAATGACTCATACCCATATCAATATTAATTTTATTTTTTAAAGAAGTTAGAAATAGGTATGATTTTTAAAACTGTGGCAACTCAGTTTTCTCTTGTATTTCAGACTTAAAAGACAATTTCATTATTTCTGTTGTGTACTAGCACTAGTGTTTTGCTATAAGCATTTGTATTTTTGGAATAGAAAAATGTAAGACTAGTGAAGTCTGATTAATCTAAGATTGATGCTATCTTATAGCACTGTCCTGTAGTGCCAGCTTTCTTCTCATTGAAATGCAGGTTCTCCAAGCCTAAAAATAGTTGTCTTTTAGACAAATATAGAAAGCCAAGATACACGAGTAATGAATGCAGAACTGTGTCCAGGACAGGATATTTATAGCAAGAGTTACTGACTTCTGAGACAGTGATGAACAAGTCCTGTGACTTAGCAAGCAGTCCTACAAACACACATCACCTTTAAATTTAACTAATATAGTTTCCAAAGAGAATATGTAAACAGTGTCCTATTATGGATAATATATAAGAAGCTCTTTTTAAACAGCTAACCTAATTGTGCAGCTGTGAATGGTATAAGCCAGATCAATATTTAATGACTATGATGCATTATTTATAGCCCTGTGAGAGATTCCCTTTTTTAGGTCAAACAGCACAGAGGAGAGCTACACAACAGAAAATAATGTATCACCTGCTTTACAGAATCTTCGATTCAAAATGTAGCGTGAATAACAATTCCTGTATTTCTCAATTCCATAGCCTGAGGTATGGCTAGTTAAGACCTGCTTCCACAAAAGGTGGTTTTTGTGTCTCTCTTAAAAACACAGACACTTAACTAAATAATGATGGAAAGAGTTGAACCAAAAAAGGAAACTTTCAGGACTGCTATTGTATATGACAATGTAAACAGTTGAATCCATGAAAGATGATGGATTTAAGTGAATTTGATACTTGGAGCGTGTTATATGTATGATATAAAATGAATTTGTTATTCATGTCTTATGCTGTTACAATTTTATACCCACCTTTAAATTGCGTAACAGCGAGCAACGCAATTAAAAATTGGATTTTATACATTAATTTTATCTCCAATCCCTGTAAGGATTGGGAAAGCATTCATAGGCTATGTTATTTTCTGCTGTGATGCCATCTTTCAATTTAGAACTATTTCAGTTACTTTTATGTTCTGGTAATTAAATAAGTTGTAGTGGTTTATAATAATTACATTATAGTCTTCCTCAGTAATTAAATTTCAGAAAGGCAAGCTGGCCTTTGTGTTTTGGCCCACTTATGAAATATTGCCATTTAAATATATACAGCTAGAAGATGTGGTTTTTATGCACATGCATTTTATGCATGATACTGCCATTTCAATCTGTTTGGTAACATGGGTTTACCAAGGACAGAAGGCATGTAATCACACTGCAAAGTCAGTATTGCAAGCCATGGTCCTAGCCATGCATATGGTGAAACACATACAGATCTTGAGAGACCTACAATTCTATGTGAGTTCATTAAGTTATTCACATGCTTAAGTATTTTTCAGATTGTCCACCAAGGCTAGTCACACATATTCTTGGACTCCTTTGGCTGTCACAGGAGGGACTGTGCTGGCACCTAGCTTTTCCCCAGTGCTATTCCAGCTGCTCAGGTTCCACTGAGAGTAGCCACAATAGGGAAAAATATAAGGAGAAATCTTGAGGGCTTAAGTGTTAATATTGAGCTGTGTTCCCTTTTTCCCGTTTGAGAAATGCACATGTTCACAAGATGTAAAACACAGTTTATTGCTCTGCTTTTCCACGTGCACTGCCCACATAAGACAAGACCCAAAGCACAGTGTTCAGTTTCATAATTCATGAAACTGAGGTCTTTATTGTATTACATTATTTCATACACTTTTACATGTGCCTATGTCTTCAGTTGTCATGGAAACAAGAACTCAGGAACACATTGCATACACTGAAAATTGTTAAAAATAATAAATAATGATTAAAAATAAAATACTGGGGTTTTTATACTAGTTTCTGAAATGTGAGGCTGTCGTCTGTTGACATCAGACTAGTGCTCTAGTTCAAAAATATATAAAACTAAAAATTTTTTTTCTATTTCAATGAACAGAGGGAATGGCATAGAGAAGAGGAGCAGGGAAAGATTGTTCATGGTCTTTTCTCAAACAATGTTTAGGTTTAGGGACATCAAATGAAATTATCAGGGTACAGATTTTAATCTGACTAAAGATCTCTCTTCAGCAAACGTAGTTGAACTATATGACCTATCACCATATGTGTTAATGAGTTAAAAATGATGAATTAACAGAAGGAAAAGGCAAATGAGGACTGTTGTACGAAGGCAGTCATCTCTGGCTCAGGAAATTGCCGAAGGTGAGAGGATCACACCAAGGAAGTATGTTTTCTCAGTTAATATAGTCTTCCCAAATCTTGGTTGCTCTGAAAGCTAAGGTACAGGGCTTAGAAGGACCTTTGGTCTGACACAATACAACTATTCATATGTTATTTGTCAAAGCCTTCCAACAGCACTGCTTGGAAAAAAAAATAGGAAACTACATTCTTTGCATCACTTTTTATCACCCAGAAAAGAGACCACACCTTCTACGTTTACAATGAAGAGAAATGTGCTTTGACTTGATCATTACTGTCATAAATCTCAGAAATTGCAGATACCAGGGTTTGATGAAAAATCCCATGTTTGCTGAATTTTTTGTTTTAGTATGAGCTGTTTCTTTTCCTTCCTTAACCCCTTGCCCCTGGAAGCATTTCTGGATTGTCCTGCTAAGCTATTCTTCAGGTCCTTGTCTCAGTGCTGGGACCTGTGATTCTCAGGTGCACTTCTCATACAACAGCCCTTCTCATACAGATATTGATACCGTCATGAAACTTGGTCCAGTGTGATGGGTTTTATTGAGAATAAGGCATATAAAGGTCAATATAACAGTTTGTGGGGGGAAAAAATTGAGGTTTTTTTGCTTTAATTTCTTCCATGAGGAATTTTATCAGAAATAATAAGGTGGGATGACTTCAGTGTGTCAGAGGCATCTGTTTATGAATTACTTTTGGAGCTGTCCTACTAGATGAGTGTCATACTACAGTGTCTACCCTAATTCCAGGGATAGTTAATAGAAAAAGCTAATGGGAATTCTGAGTTTGCTTTCAAAAATTTAAACATTCAGTTTTATTGAGATTTCAGCATTTGAATTTACCAGCTTTGTAGTTGATCAAGATGAGATTAAATTGTTGCAAAAGGTCACTGAAAGGATTCCTCTTGTATTTCTAAAGTGACCACATTTATTGTTTCCAGGTAAAAACATGGAGCTCTCAGAGTAAAATGTTCCCTTCCCTCCAGGGCAGATGAAATATGAATTTTCCAGGATGTTGTGGAGGGAGGGTTTACAAGGAGCATTTTAACCTGGTGATGCCCAGGCACTGAGCTGCTCCCTGAAGCAGCCAGCCCTCTTTGTTGGCTATAGAGGGGTAAAGGAGGTTATAGCAGTCATGAGGAGTACATCCACCCTGTCTGCCTACCTTTGAATATTTGTAGTCTAACTGGGCATGTTCCTTGCCCTTGTCTTGTCATATCATCTGAGCAGGGCGCTTCTTCATGTTTTCATTTCCCTTCTGCAGAGGGGGCAGGAATATTAAAACAGTGAAAGATTTCAATATTTCTGCTTTCTGACTGCAAAAGATTTGTATGATGCAACTGTGTTGCATTTGTATGACAAGCCTGCACAAAAGCAGTTTATTTTGCAGCGTAGGAGATAAGTAAATCCTGTTTTAAAAAATTTTTTCCCTTGAGGAAAAGCTATATATGATTTGAAAGAGTTAAGGCAAAAAAAGAAACCTGTGGCCTGGAAGCTAGATAAAGGCCACAATTTATTCATGCCCAGGCAATTTTTTCTGTTCATTTATGAGTTTAGCACAGGTCATTAAATGAATTTGTAAAAGGGATAGGTTTCCTTCAGCAAGGAATAGGTTCTGGTCTGTGGATTACGTCAGGGCAAGCGCATAATGCAGATGTCAATAAGGAACTTCCTGTGGGATTTTATTAATAGACAAAGGCAAGATGTATTTATTCTTCAGTGTTTATGCTATACAGAATAATACCTGAAGACGTTTATGCTGTAGGTTAAAAAGAAGGGAGCTTGAGGGTTAGGATTAAAAAGTATGAAAAATCAACACTGATATTCTGACTGCAGAGTAAAGACACACAGTCACTAGAAATATTAAATAATAAATTACTATTTCTAAGATCAGCTACTTCATAACTAGACCAGAGCTTAAATCTTCTTGTTAAATACCTTAACAAGTAATAAACTTCAATCACTGAAAATAATAGAAAATTACAATTACATGCATCGTCAAAACTGGTCTTTGTACTAATTTTTTTAAAAAACCTGCTTCTGTAAAGCTGAAATAGATCTCAGATGATTCAGAAAATAATTCTAAGAATTTCTGCTATACTCTAATTTTCTTTTACAGTACTAAAAAAACCATTCTAAGTAGTTTAAAATATTACTGACTTATCGCCTTTAATACTTACTGGCTGTTTTTCAGTTTCTTAGTAATTATACACACTAATACAGTGGTACTTCAACAACAGAAATTTTCAGCAGAGGAGTAATAAAACACTTATCGTTATTAATTTACCCATACTAAAAAATGTGTGCTGCTACTTTGCTGCTTTTTAATACTGTGTTTTGTTATTTACATAGGGAATTTTGCATTTCTTGCATCTGTTTTCATATCCAAAACCACAATTGCCCCAGGACTTGAGAATGTTTAGGAAAACAAATTAAAAATAGCAATTGTTGGGGATGTAGTATTACTCACAAGTGAAGGTAAAATGATTTATTGTCCAACAGACCTTTTTTCTGTCCTTCAATCTGATCGGTCATCATACTCCACAAGAATCTCTTGTCAGCTAGAAAGCATCAAGGAATAAAGATAGTTCAACATTGTTACACCATTTAGCCAACGACCATGCGAAAACTGATAAGGTATAGAATACATTTAAAATGTCATGCAAGCCTGAGGAATATCTGATAAATGATTTAAAAAATAATCAACGCTTGTCAAATGATAAAGTAGTATGCTTCAGTCAGTGACAGACTTGGGAATTTATATTTGGAAAGGTTTTCAAACAGGAAGAAAAATCTATCTAGCAAAGACTTGTGCACTTATATTGGACCAGAATAATTTAAAAAATTGGGGTACTTCAGTGAATGGTGGTACTTTAGAAGTTCTTCACTGTGGGTTTATCATGGTTCTTTTGGAATCAATAAGGAGCAAATTATTCCCCATGCGGCTGATAGACATCCCTGGGGCTAGCCCTGTATGTGACAGCTCACTATTCTGAGACCTGCATTCCCAGACTGGCCCAGGAAGACCATTGTGCTGTTTGCCTTAACTTACAGAAGAAAGAATTCTTCAAAGAAATCCAGAAAAAATGGCATAATATTTCACATTTAAAATTATTCTTTATCTGTGCTTGGAGTCCTTTTGTAGCCCCAGCAGACTGACAGTTATAACTGGGAATTTTCTGGTTAAAAAATCAAGTTGCTTTTCACCAAATTTTATTTGGATAGAAATTTTCTAATTGGAATTAATATTATCAATGTTAATTTTAAAATTAATCAAGTTCCTGAGTAGTTGTACTGATCTTAAAACCAGGAAAAAAATATTTTGTTTTCCCTAGCATATACCCTACAAAAAGAAAAAATACTTTTCTTTGTTTACTTCTGCCTCTATACCGTGTTCTGGCTGCAAACAGTTGTTTGTCATAAATGTTTACTGGTATTGATTTTAAATTATTAATGGCAGTATTTCTATAGGCTTTCTTTTTTACAAAATGTTTTACAAAAGGAAACATAAATGTCCCCCAAAGGAAGAAGGCAGTGTCCTTTAAAGGCTTTTGATGTTGCCAACAAGTTTATATTAGAGCTAGAACCTTTTTATAATTAAAACTCTAGAAAATGAAGAATGGGAAATAGATGAGAAACATTTTTCTGAGATGAATATGTTTGGCCACTGGGTGCCATCCTTGCTCCACTTTAAGGCTGATCGCCTAGCAGCATTTCTGTTAAACTGTAAAATCCTGAAAAAGGTAATACCAGTGCAATTTCACACTATCGTAATGTTTGTGTGTGTGCATGTAATAGAATATGTTAGCAGCATGTCCTTCTTGTATGAGTCACCGAGAGGCTCGGGAGAGATATCTTCACAGGTTCAGCCATGTTACATCCACAGTCTCATATCCAGCAATTGGGGTTTTTTGCATTCCTCCATCAGCTGGTAAGAGCGCAGCTATGCTGAAAGACCTCTTCCCACACATGAGTGTGAGAGTGACTGTGCTCCTGTGCAGTATTAACTTAGGCTCTGGAATTATTTGAAGGAAAAAATTACATGGATGCACACTTGTTTTCTAGATCAATTCATGTTTGGGGTGTATAGGCTTGTGTCATACAAGCAAAACTATGTCTAGCATATATTATGTGAAAAATATTTGCAATTACAACCTTCTCTGGGTTATTTATTACACTGTTTCATTGTCTGCCTGGGGGGGATTCCTCTATTGTTTTAGTGTCAAAAGTCTCTTGGTTTAGCCTGGGCAAAATCCCAGGCAGAGTAAATGTACTTTCTGACAGAAATTATGTCAGTAGTTCTGCATTTTTAGTCTTTCAAATTTAAAGTGTAAACACTTTAAATGTATGAGAAATAGACTCTAGCATTTCTCTTTTCTTGCTGCAACTGTATGGAAAATGTGCAGATTGTACCTAAGGCAAAAACAGGAAACTGAATATTTTATGAGGCCATTTCTGTGAAGTGTTCTGTCATCTTGTGCTTTGCAACAAGCTACACCCAGCTCTGAACGCACACAAAAAAGCTGAGAACATCAGATACCAGTGTTTTCCAGTGCTTTTGTCATCCCCCTGTGCATACAGCATCCTGTTTGCTGCGCTTAAATGTAACTCAATTAACTCTGCTTTCTGTGCTGCCGTGCAGCAGCATGTGTTTTGTCCCAGGCATACAACAAGTTTATGGGCACACAAACAACACCCCCCCAAAACAACAAAAAATTATTTCTATTTATGGCCTTCATCAACTCTACTGTTAACAGAAGTAGACACCTGGCATCAGTTTATCTGTACTTTCCCTGAAGGAGACCCGTTGCTGTGGGAGGTGGTGGGGAAAGGTTGTAAGTGGCATAATCAGCAGTTCCGCGGCAAGTTGTGGCAGGACCTGGTCTGTGGGCAGTGCCTGCCCCAGGGTGGCACAGCAGCGACCGGGGGAAGACCTTGATGAGCTGGGTGCTGTGGCACAGCGATGTGGCCCCAGTCAGGTCCCAAATCCGGCTCCTTGCCTGGCTCATTTCTCACTTGTCTGCACGTTAACTTGTCTCTCTGCTTGAGTCAGCAGTGGCTGAGCTGTTTGTGCACCTCACGGCTTTGTGCCGGGCGTGGGCAATCCTCAGTGTCCCTAAAACGGAGTCATGCAGACAGGCCTCTTTGCTGAGATTCATACCTCCTCGGCTGATGCTGCAGCCCCTCCGCAGCACCAAACATAGGTTAAGGTTACAGGTTATAGGACTATAAGGTTATAGTCAAAAAATTAATTTGGCAGATGCAAGGTGTCTAGGAGAAAAGGAACAGTTATATCAGTCAAATATCATAAGGGCATTTTCATAGGGGCCAGTTAATGTGTATTGTAAGACCTTCATTAAGAACCTTATGAATGACAAGAAACAAGCCTTTCACCTTAAAGTAGTGATAGATGAAAGCAACTTTTATTTAAAGAAAATCTATAAAGCTAGTAATACATAGGAAGTAAGTAAAGAACTAAATAAATATAAGATTTAAGTGCCTGTTATTTGATTTTGTTGAAAGAGCAGGATCTGTATATTTTATTTTTTCCTCAGAAAACATGTGGTGATTAGGCTGTGAGTTGTGTGTGAACTAGAGCTCTGTGCTGCTGTGCAGACTGGGTGTTCAGGCTTTCTCTGCTGGTGTACTTTGTGGGATGAAGGGTGCTGTGGAGGTTGTACCTTCTGCTACAGGGAGAAGAGTTGGGCTCTATTCACAGTCTGCCCTGCAGAAGCCTCACACAGGATAACCCTCTTGACTTGTTAAACTGTAGCAAAATGAAGCTCTAGTGTTTTTTTGGAGAATGCTCTTTGGGGCAGTCCTGAGTGCTCCTAAGGAGTGATTTATGGATTCAGAAAATGATGGGTGGATTTCTTTGACACCTGCAGTCAGAACTTGACAAAAACTAAGGAGAAAAAGACAGAGATAAAACATATTTTAAGGACAATCACTGCAATGTTCTCTGTAGTATTTCTGTAAATGTGTGTTATAAATTTGAAGGTGTTTTCAATATTATTTATTGTCTACCTGACAATATTTTGCTCTAGCTGTCAGTCTAGCAGATCTGAAATAGGACTTTCTCCCCAGTGGAGCAGTAGCCCACTCATATATTTGCATAACTTTGACCACCAGTCACTGTACTGCCAGCCTGATCTGTCACAGGTGCTCGGAAAGGCAATTTTGGTGGCCAGCAGGAACACCGTCCAGTGCCATTGCTGGGCACTCCTGCAGCACTGCCACGGCCCCACGGTGGCATGCGACCAGTGGTCCTGCAGATTGGCTTGGGTGCAGTGAGTGCTGCTGGAGTACGCTGGGATGGAAAAAATAGTGTAATGCCAGTGTATATGCTATTGTGGCACTGGTGGGGGTTTTGAGGTTTTATTGGTTTGGTTTTGGTGGGGTTTTTTTAGTGTTTGTTCTTGGCAACGCTTTCATTTCTTTCTCTCATGCGCTTTCTCGCACTATGTGTCCAGCTGAGAATTGCAGGCTACAATTTGGGCTGTTCGCCCCCAAAAGAGCCAGTTCTTTCCTGTGCCTTCATGTCACGTCCTCTGTGAGAAGAACCCTGACCCTGTTCCTTCCACCCTTAGTCAGATTTTCCCTCTTCTCAGTCTTCAAGGAAGCAGCTAGAGCCTTCCCTCCCCTTCCTACACAGTCTTGTGAGGAGAAGGCTACCTTGTATCCCTTTTCCCTTGCCCTCCCAAATTTATAAGCATGAGGGGGTCAGTCTGCATTACCTATTCTGCTCTTCATGGGAGCAACAGAGCTGACTCTCTGCCTACCAAAACCAAGTAAGGCTGTTGTGGGAAATGGCAGCCTTCATGCCTGACACTTTTGTATCACAGAGAAATACTTGCCCTAGGTTTGCTGCCTGTGTTTGTTTAAAATTCTGGGACGGAGACTGAATAGACTCTTTTGTATGAGCTTCTCATCTGCACCAATGGTCATAAAAAGTTGACAGTTGCTAGCCTGTAGTATGTGACACACTGGTTATTTCCTAATCACCATAAGCCAAAAGGACGTGAACACTCCCCTGCACGCCTCGGGAGATCATTGTGTTGAATGTGCATGCCCTGTAAAATCCCAGTCCTAGGCTGCTGTGGTTATGGACTTTGGCCTTAAGAATAATAGATGCTCAGACCATTAATTGTTTTTATTTTATGTCTCTCTTCTTTTAAAATAGAAATTTCTTGTTCCTTTTATAGGCTGCCATATATTTCGTTTCTGTGTACTAGGAAACAACTTTAACATCAAGGATTGATTTTTAGAAACATGAATAATGTATTTTGTGTCTTTTCTATTATAGTTTGTAACAAAAATTTAAAAGTAATACTTTTATCTCTGAAATTTATTATTCCTTTTGATGGGTCCCAGTTTCGGAAAGTGGTATGTTCAGGCAGGACTGGTTGACTGATCAGAAACATTCAAAATACTTCTAGCTTTTTAGCGATAATTCTGGGCTTACCTTTGGAAATGGCATGTGTAATGCTGTAATGACATATCTTCACTTGTCCTTTTAAAAATAAAATTATAATAAGACAAATCGTTTCCTCAAGCACATATAGTTTTATATCAAAAGCAGAAAGTAAATACCATATTGTTGTCCTAAGCCTACAGTGCATGACAATTAAAAAAATTTCCTAAATGCTATGTTTGATAGTGATATATTGCTTAATGGCTACTTTTCTTCTAATAGAAGAAACAGAATAAATAGCTTTCTTAATGCTGTGAAGTTTCTCTTTTAATTAAAGCAAATACCAGTATTCATGCTAAGCACTAATTATGTTTGGTAAATGGTCAAACCAAATATAACTCTTTTGAAACAAGACTAAATGCAACTTTCTTTGTTCCACATTTCATGTCTAAATTGCATGTTACATTGTTAATTTGCCAGTAGAGAATGAAGCAGTATGCACCATATATACGTGCTTCAGCTGCAGATTTTGAAACTGGATGCAAGAACAGCATTATTCTCAGTTTACAGATGTAAAACTTTGACTAAAATAATGAATGACCTTTCCCAGAAAAGGGCTTAGACACCTACTGTGGGAGTTTGGGCATTTGCTTTCAGAATTGTAACCCTCTGCTTATCTGTTGGGTTGCTCTGAAGAGGTTTAAAATACATAAATCCTATTACAGGGACTGTTGATCTCTTTTATATCTGAGCAGTTGTTGGATAAAACATTCACAGAGTCTGGCACACAGAAGCAGGGAGACTGACTGATCTGATGGTGGCAAAGCATGTTTATATGGCAGTGTGAGGTCTCCTTATGTCATGTTTTCATCCAGCTGCCTTCAGATGAGTCTAAAGGCCTACTCCTATCTCATTCCAGTCTCTGGTTGTGGTTATTTGAGTATCCCTTCATACAGTGACCTCATTCAGAGAGTTGGAATTTGGTGAAAGTTGTTGAAGGGCAAATAAAGTTGGGACTTTTTTGACCTGCTTGAGCAGGGACATTGGACTGGCTGGTCTCAAGAGCTCCTCTCCAACCTAAATGATTCTGTGATGCTGCATGATTTCACTCCTGAAGGCAGCAGTAATACTACTGTGATAATCATGTTAAAAAATCATTGGAATCAAAATCCAGAGGAGAATACATGTGCACACTTTAAATGTCTTCCACACCAGCTCCCCTTTCCTGTAAATATTATAAAATTCCCTTTAAATGTCGCTGTCCTGCTTCTGCTGCGGTTGGTCATTGGAAAAGGGGTGCTAACTCAGCATTGTGAAGGGCAGAGAGATGCCATCTGCAGTCTGCAGTAACAGATGGAGGCCTTTAAAAGCCGGGTTGCTCTGGGCTTTAAAACATCCCTGAGCTGAAACATTTGATTCTTTCTCCTTTGGAGAAAGTAAGAAATGTGTCAGACTGGAACTTAACAGGCTTTGGTCTTCCATGGCTATGAAGAAGTGCAAAATTTGTCCGCTACTGCTAATAACTGACTATAAAGATACATTTCAAAAGATGCCTGCAGCTATAAATATAAGCAAGTATTTTAGAGGCCTTTATACATGAAAAGAACCCTTTACAAATAAAAATCTTTGCCATCAGAAAATATTGTCTCCAATATAGCTTGATAGAAGATTAAGTGAGAGATAAAGAAGGCATCACATTTAAATATTCTCCTCTTTGATGCTTTCTGTGCAGGTTTTGATGATCAGCCTTTAAGGTTTTCCCGTTCCTAATCTTCTGAGAGAGATTCTAGGTGAGGAGATACTTGAAGGGGGAGTCTTACTTTTTGGCGTATGTCACTGAAGCTCCAGTTTCACTATAAAGTATAAGTGAGGTCAGATCCTGACCTGCTATTGAAATAGTACATGTACTCCTGACTCAAACAGTGCCCCTAGGAGTTAAGAGGCATACCATATTGTTTTGCCATTCTTTTGCTACCTTGGAACATATATTTTATGGGATATCTTTATATGTGTTATATATATTCAAGTTTCTTGTTACTTTTTTTCCATCAGTCTGGCACTATTTTCTGATTAGGAACCCTTGCTAACCATTCCACATGTCATTGTCCATAGGGCTATATCAAAAGTGGACATATTCAGTAGTGGAAGTTACTGTTACAGAATAGTTCTGATATCACATGGGAAAAAAGCTGAACATATCAAATGGCAGAATGTGCTATTTTTTTCAACAAAGCCATACTAATATACATATTGGTAGGTTTCAAAATTCTTTCCTTGCATAATAAGCACCGATGTCTTATCCACACAGGTAGTACAACTGAAGCACAGAGTTTAAGCTGACACAGCCAAAGTAGGATTTCAGTCCAGTGTTTTCTGTGTTTGGCTGGACAGCTTCCATGGTAGTGAACATTTGACAAGGAGAAAGAATGCTTTCTGAAGAACTTGTCAGTTTCCTTATATCTGATTTTATCACATTATCAAATACGGATATAGAAGATCACAAAGAATATGCTATTAGAAGAGTTAGTACAAAATCATTCAGTAAACCTTCACTGTCAATCTGTGGAATGATATTTTTGTCCAGTGTTCTTAGTATCAAATGGGATCAAAAATTTTGTTTTCATATAACGTGTAATACTGAATGAAGTTGTTGCAATCAGACCCTTGAGCTGTAAGGATCTTCTGTTTAAGAAACTCCTTAAGCTGCCTATCACTGTGTGCCAATTTGTAGGAAATAAGGATGCAATAAGGGCATTATGGCAAGGTGAGACAAAATGTAATCATCACCTTGAAATTGCCCGCTCTCCACCACTGACCCAGACTGTCTCAACCAAATTCTGCTATAGGAGATTATTAAATATCCAGAGTGCTATTTCATATTTGTTCCTGGCATGATACAGTTTTTCCTTACATAAGGAGTTTTCTCCCTCTGACCATTTCTTATGCTGGCAGCATGTGACCTATCTGCTGGTCTCCACTGGCAGTACATCTGACTAGCTGGAACAAGAAGACTTTAGCTTAGTATAGCTTTCATATACTGAAAACTAGACTTCTAACTCACGCAGGAAGTTTAGTTTGTAAAACTGTGTGGATCGTTAGGGAAATCCATAAAGTTTTTTTCCCTGTTTGGAAGGACTGGTGATATGTTTCCAGATCCTAAAATAGCAAGACACCTATCATGAGCTTATACAAGCCATCACACCTAAAAGTTATTCAGGACAGGAATCTTGCCCCCTTTCCTTTCACCCATCTCTAAGGCATCATTCTTGTACTATTTATAACTATAAACTGGTTTAAAGTTAATTTGTAAAAGGGCATTTGATGGTATGCTTTGCATGTTTTCTCAGTAGCAGTATTGGCCATTATAGTGTGGTATATAACAGAAACTGAAAGTGGGATTAAGAGGAAAGTAATTTGCAGTAACATTAACCAAGCTGAAAGTAAAACCTGTCTCTCATTCAGGAAATATGTTCAGTAAGAGCAGCAGAAGTCTCCCTTTTTGCTTGTGTTGATTGATTGCGATCACTTCGTTCAGCCCTTACAGTGAGAATGTTGTAAAATGCTCTGTGTATACGTGAGTGCATATTATACTGCATTTTTCTGTCATATATTTACACATGAACACATAGCGCACAGAAGAAAAAACGAGTATGAACGAATACTTATCTTGTTATCTAGTTGCACGCTAACAATGTAAAGAAACTATTTTATACATTGTATGTTTTATACATACTTTTAAAACTGTATAAAATAATTGTCTTCAGCAGCACTAAGGTGTAAGCATTAAATAGTAGTTTTTATTTCAAGTGTTTAGCCTTTCAAAGTTTCCCTAAAACTTTGACTCTTTCATTTCCTTAAGTTTTCCTTCTTAGGTTTTCTTTATCCACAGCAGCCCAAAAGCTTATTAATACTGAACCAGAAACATTACTTTTCTATTCCCGTGGGCTGTCTTTTATAGTGGCCAGAACTGGGACTTTATTGTTGGTAGAAGCCACTTTGGCGTTCCATGTATTTGGAAGTATGATGGTCATTAGTGACATGTGGCCCTGTGGCGATGGCTGATGTAAGGTAAGGCTCAACCAGTCACTTGTCTCCTAGCTGTTCACACGTATCAAGCAGGCTGTGAAGCAACTTACGTGATAGCAAAGAGCTATGAGGAAAGGAGAATCCGTGTCCAATCCCGAATTGAGTACAAAGGCGCTTTTCCTCCTTCCTCTATCCATCCCAGCCCATCCCATGCCCATCTGAGTAGGGACTAGCCACAGACCTTGTCTTTATGCTCTCATTTGGGTACATGACAGTCTCCTTTTCAAGCTGCCTACAAGTGGGGATAGTTTCCTAGTCTGGTAACTGCTGACTTTGTACTTTATTAGGCAAGACCAGTTGCCTTCCGTGTGTTAAGCCCAACTTGTGTTCGTGGTTCCTTTCAAGACAAATTTTTGCTTTAGTACCAGGGGGTATGGACATGTGACCAGAGGAGGCATGTCTGGCTTTAATTTACCACAAGCTTACAGAAGAGTCATGTGAATTTTTCTCAAGGATGAAGAACGTTGAAGTTGCTTGGTCTACAAGGTAAAAAGACTTCAGAGTATAATGTTCTTAATTGTTTTTAGAAAGGGGAAATTGAACTTCAAATTGTTCAAAAGGAAGCAAGCCTTTTAGGTGATTCTAAATCACTGGGGTGCTTTAAAAAATAATTTCACTGTAACTTGAATTTTAATTGCCTGCCCCTTCCTCTTATTGTCTTGGTACTTTCATCCCCTCTGTTTTCCTGGAAGAGAGTGTTGTTATTGCTGTTTATTTTAAGAAATCTACTGGAATTTGTCCTGCAGTGCAGCAAAATTTCAAGGATGGGTATGTTTTAATATTCTGTATTATGAATATTTTTTATATCTTTGTAATTAAAAAAATGAAGTTTTAATGACTGCTCTCCTATAAACCCTGGACTGCTGCATTTCCAGTACAAGAAGCTGAGGACAGACAATGCCAGGTGCAGCCAGAATATTGCTGCAGCCCCACAACATATCATTTTTTTAACATTATTCAAATTAGTCTCAACACTCATAATTCTGTTGTTTCCTTTATTGCTGTTGTAAAGCAAATGGTTCTTTTATACAAATGTTATCTCCTGGCTATTAATTCAGCAGTTATTTTGGATTATGGCACTCCTGTTAAATTTAGGAATGTAAAACCTCATAAATATTTAAAAGTTTCAGACTGACATGGGAAGAAATTGGTTTTGACTTGCTTTGTTAATATCCTGTTATTCAGTTTGTAATAGATTTGGAATATGTTGTTATTTCTCCACTGTTTGACAAAGGGAAAAACAATTGTAGTTGAGCAACTGCTTCAAGTGTTCTCCCTTGAATTGTAACAGGCTGGTAAAAGTGCTTGTTTCCAGTAAAAAATAGCAAGGAAAATACCTGTTTTTCCTTTAAGAGGACAAAAAAAGTGAAAATTTTAATCAGAGCTCACTTCAAAGTTAATGAAAATGTAGCAGTAGGTTTGTAAAGATAGTTTCGATAAAACAATTTCAAGTAAGTCTATTTACAATCAAGTGCTTCTGTTTCAGCATCTTTGTTATTTAAACTTCTCTCTAAGGAACAAACGAGTAAGATGAACAAATGTGTTTCCTCCTTCAGAGACATTTTATAAAGAGTGCATTTACTATGCAATGAGTGTATTCATGGACTAAATATTAGTATGCATCTTGAGTATCCCCCAAAGCTCTGAAGATTAGCTGAATGATAAAAAAGTCACAATTTTTGTAAGACTGCTGAAGGTCTGGACAGCACAGTCTCTGGGCCAGCATTCCTGTTTCACACCTAACCGTATTTTCTTTCTTTCTTTACCTCAGAAGTAAATATATAGCTTTTCAGACAGATCTTAAAGGATGTTAAGGTTGGGATCATCTAGAAGTATTTAAAGTGTTTCAGTAATTATCAAAAAAACCCCGCTGAGTTGATTCAACCTGGATGAGTATGCTAGCAGACAAAGTAAGTATGCAGTTAACAGAGCTCACATCTCTGCCTGCATGCTCCAGAGCTTCTTCAGCTGTGTCCTGAGATGACACTTGACTTGATGGGTTTGTTGTATTTTCTATGTCAGTTAACATCAGTGGCATAACGCCATGAGTTTTTGTGGTATTGGCATGCTTTACTGGGTGCTGAACTGAAAAGGCTTTTCTTCTACCTAGGTAATAAGTTAACACTGCAATGTTAATACTATTTTATGGCAGGTTTACACCATCTTCTCTTACGTGGATGGTATAGCTAAACCAGCTTAATCTCTGCATGAAGTAATTATCGAGGTGGCACTTTCCCTTTGGCCAGAAAAAGCTTTTTACATGTCAGTAACTTGTTGTAGTTAGGGTGCAATATTTCAAAACACAAGTTTTCAAAAACTAAACCATACGGTGGTCACATAGAAGCTGTAACTGTGAAAGTGAACTTACAGTTGCATGAACAAATTGGTATTTTATGCAAGTGAGTAGCTGGATGTACCACACCAGCTGAGTCCATGAGATTTTAACCGATTCAGTGTGGTTCAGCTCATGGCCTGTGGGCTGGATCCAGCCCCTTTGTGAGGCTTCTACCTGACCTGTTGCCTTCTTGCTGTGGGAGACAGGGAACAGATGCTCCTTCAGCAAATGCAGCCTCCTCCACCTGCCCTCTCTAGGGAGATGAGTGGCAAGTCCAAAGGGGTGTAAGGAAGGGCAGACAAGCTGGTGAGGGTTGTCAGCACCTCCGGCTGGCTCCCACAGGTGCTGCCACTGGGCCAGCCACAACATATCTGTGTGCGCAACTGTGTGCATTAGCCAGTCCTGCACACTCATTCCTATGTTTTTGTGTGCATGGAAAGCTCATTCCTTTCTTACAAACAGAACAAAAGTCTGCTGTTACACGGACAAAGCAAAATGTAAGGCTTTTGCTGTTTTTCATTGACTTACTATGTAATCAGCGTGTTGAAAATTATTTTTCTTTTACTTTGAAAAGTACTTCTGCTGGACATTTCTTGTATTACTCTTTTTTTGGTTCTATGAATGTGTAGTGAACAGTGTAAAGCAAAGGGTACTTGTATGCTTATGAATGTAAAGACATTTGGATGAAGAAATTCTGTAGAGCAGTATATTTACTTTGCATTTCTGAATGGTAGCAATTAAAATTCCCAGATGCTGGCTGTCCAGATGTTTCTTGCATTACAGCATTGTAATTTGCATCAGAATATATTGTGTTACTGCAGTAGTTGTAAAGTGGTCAGCTCTCACAGTCTAAAGTCTACATACAGGCTCCAGTTGGGATGGTGAGCATATTTCCTGCTCGTACCAGGTTGTTCTTCCCACTGTTTCCCTGCTCTGTTAGCTTGATGTGGTTATATTTCTCAGATGAAGACTTTTATTGCTCGGCATTCACATCAAGCAGGGGATGTATTGGCAGGTCAGAACTGATGTGTGGATGGTTTCTTGTAAGAGTGACACAGAAAAAAAGACCAAAGTTTTGAATCAGAAGTTTCCCTTTCCCTTTGGCATTTTCAGGCAGCAAACATCCCTCTGGTGTCGGAGCTTGGCATTGATGATATCCATTTTGATGACTTCTCACTTGATGTAGATGCCATGATTACTGCAGCCCTGCGGATGTTCATGGAACTTGGAATGGTTCAGAAATTTAAAATTGACTACGAGGTAACCATCTGCGCTTCACAGATATCTGCTGCTTTTGCCTTGGCACTGCTCTGTCCATTTGTACACATTTAGTAGCCCTGATACAATTTGTACTTTTCATTTCAGACGCTGTGTAGGTGGCTTTTGACGGTTAGGAAGAATTATCGAATGGTTTTGTATCACAACTGGAGGCATGCTTTTAATGTCTGCCAGCTAATGTTTGCCATGTTAACTGTAAGTATCCAGCTACAGACACAATCTCATAAGAGCTTTTATTGCTACGTTGCCTTACCTGTCTAAACATTTTCCAACACTTGATATCTTTTCTAGTTGCTATGATACTCATTCATTTCCACTAGAAATGCATACGGAAGTTATTCAATTTAAGGCGGCACATATTTGGCAAAACCCTACAGTGTTTTAGTGACAGTGATATCACAGGCACATTAAAGTGACTGAAAACAGATGGCAGTCTTGGAGTGAGCTTGTTATTATAGATCTTGATCTTACAAAAATGTTTTTCTTTTGGAATTCTTTGATTTGACATTTATTTCAGACTCTTAAACTGGGAAGTACAAGAACAAGGAAGAATAGAATCCCAGAAGTATTTGTTATGTTGATATTTATTACCTTATCCAGCTTCATCTAAATAGTTGTAGAAGGTATTGCCTTAAAACATTTTAAGATTAGCTTCCAACACAGTGTTCTAAGTGAATCTTGTTTCTCCATTGGACACTGTATCACCTTCTGGGTTTTATTAACATGTATCTCCATCATTACCTGTAACTCCTTTCAGCATACAAGTAAATTCTGTTGAAAGTACCACTGCTCTTACTCGCTCTCTCTCCCTACACCACAGCAACCTCACTGCATGAAATAATCCATGTTTGGCTAGTCAATTCTTGTAAACATATCAATAAAAAGCTTGGTGGTCCCAGAGAAGCGACATGTCTGTATGCACATAACGCTTTCTGTTGTGCTTTACATTTTGGGTTTGCCTTCTCTCCAGATAAAAATAAGAATTCAAGTTTTTCCATTTTTTTTCTTCATGTTCAGTTTTAACGACCAGAGTAATCTATTGTGATTCTTAAAGTGGTCATATTAATAGCACTGGTGCAAGTAGTTATTTATATGGGATATCATGTGCTTGTTCCCTAATTTTCAATCACTGAATGTTTATATTCTTGTTGCTGGCCAGTCTCGGCGGTGTGGCCAGCGTTTGGACCCTGTCCATAGATACGGAGACTCCACAGCCCATGCCATTTGCAGCACGTCAGCACCGTGTTACATGGACTTGAGGCAGCCTGTAGCCTGTTTCCTGCTCACAGGGCACAGCTGACTTGTGCGGGAGTTCCCAGCTGTCCTCCTCCATTTGGCATTGTCTCTGTGGCAGAACTTTGTGTGTCGGGTGAGAAAAAAAGGGTACGTGTCCCCTAGCAGGTAGAAGTTTGTCTAGTGCTAGGTCCATTGTAACTCTGTGGGTTTGCTTCTGTGAGCATTTACGGAGGCGTGCCAAAGTTGTACCATATGCCATGAGAGAAGGGAAGTGGAGACGTTCAACAAGAGAGAAAGGTCACCTCTTTTTCTGGGCATGAGGCTGTTCAGCTTAGCAGAATGAATGTTGTTTCAGCAGGCATTTTCTGATGATCTCTAATGAAATCTTGTGGTAACTTGTAGGCATCAGTCGTTTTTAAAGTTTTATAAACTTTATAGTTATAGAAAAAGGAAAAGCTTTTTCCTCTGAGGGGTAAGGGCAGAGTCAGGCAGCGCCGTTCAACTGGGAATTACATAAATTTTTGCCAAAGGCTGCCAGGGGGTGAGGAGCCCTCAAACCTCACCCGTGAGGACCTCTAGGTGGAGCTCCGAGGCCAGGTTTTCGGCAGGCTGGCTGCTCTTTCGGTGGGAAACTCGTCTCTCCCACCAGGCAGCTCCATCTCAGCCAGCGGTGACTACAGTGGCAGATTCCTGCTGCTTCAGCAGCCACCAGCGAGCCTGCGAGGCCTCAGTCATAAACGGCTTTGACCGTGGTTCTCAAAGCATCGTTTCGGGATCCTTTTAGCAGTCAGCACAGGGACGCAACTGTCTGTGGGAGGTGATCCAGGACTTTCAAGCCAAGCTCATTTCATTGCCCACACTCCTGGTAATAAACCGAACGAGCAGTTCCACATGCAGGGCTGGATACATGTGCCCGCGGTGTTGGACTTGCCATGCATCCCACCCCGCTTCGCTGTGGCTCTGGCTGAGAACACAAATAAGTTCAGGTGTATGATCCACTTGGGCTGCTCTCCGTTCCAGAGATAGGAAGGCTGATCTTGTGAAAAAAGACACAAAGGAGAGAGTCAAGAGACTAGTAATAGTACAAGGCTTGCTCTTACTGCATTTGTCTTGGGGGAACCATCCGAGTTAGTATGTGCCTTGTTTTTTCACTTGCAAAAAGGGGAAAATTCTTTGACCATCAAAGAGGGTCTGATGGTCAAGAAGGTGCTGCTTTGTGCAGTTATTGCACCCTATTCCTGATTTCTCTATGACAGTCAGCAATATTGACTGCACCACAAATATAAACCAATAGGTCTATTTTAGGGGGTTTTCAGGTAGGACTTACTATAGCATAGTAATGTTGTTGTGGTTTACCCCCAGATGGCAACTAAGCACCACGCAGCTGCTTGCTCCGCCCCCAGCCCTGCACCCCCCCCCCTCAGTGGGGTGGGGAGAAGAATCGGAAAAAAAGTAAAACTCGTGGATTGAGATAAGAACAGTTTACTAATTGAAATAAAACAAAATATAATAAAAATAATAATTGCAATGAAAAGGAAGATAACAAAGAGAGAAATAAAACCCAAGAAAAACAAGTGACGCACAATGCAATTGCTCACCACCTGCTGACCGATGCCCAGCTAGTCCCCAAGCAGTGATCCCAGCCTCCTGGCCAATTCCCCCCAGTTTATATATTGAGTATGACGTTCTATGGTATGGAATATCCTTTCGGCTAGTTCGGGTCAGCTGTCCTGGCCATGCTCCCTCCCAGCTTCTTGTGCACCTGGCAGAGCATGGGAAACTGAAAAATCCTTGACTTAGGATGCTACTTAGCAACAACTAAAACGTCAGTGTGTTATCAACATTATTCTCATACTAAATCCAAAACACAGCACTGTACCAGCTACTAGGAAGAAAATTAATTCTATCCCAGACGAAACCAGGACAAACATCTAATCTGTAATGTGGTAGCCTCTAATGGCCCGACCATGCTCCCACTGAATGCAGAATGAAAACTCAGCTGGGCTGAACAAATCCAAAAAAGCTTAAACTACTCCTGGGTCAGCCTTCTGCATATCTAAGGTATGTTCCTGTATATCTAAGTGTGTATTTTCTCTCTCCAGTTAGACACTAAACAATTATAAGCCCAGTCCTGTAAGCCATGCTTCTGTATTTCAAACTCACCCAAATATTCTGAAGACAAGCTGAAGCAAGACTGCTTCTGCAAATTAAGGACATCACGTGAGAGTAAACTGCAGGATCATGCCCAGGCTTCATTATCAATGCCTTTGCCTAATGCAGTTCACATTGTTACTTATTTCAAAAAGTAAAAATGAACAAGTAAACAATACAAAATTAAAATCCCATCTGGTGTGCTAATAACAAAACATATAAATGTGGGGCAAGGTATAATGAATGCAATTCATTTCCTCACATGAAAGAATGACCTCCATAACTCACTGGAGACTCTGCCACTCATGAGTTATGGGTCATTCCTTTTCTGGTGAAAATAAATTTTACTGCACTGTCATCTACAGCCATGTATTTTTTTCTCTCTGTGTAAATTCAAAAAATGGAGAAATGTAATCCTCTATTTTCTTACATTATGTTCAAAGCAGATATCCCCTTACCGTAACGCTGTTTTAAATTAAATGGTTTTTATTAAGTGAAATATGATATATTTCTCTCATATATTCAATGACGAGACTTTTGATTAAATAAAATGTTGCATTTATTTTTGAGATATTGCTACTGTTAATGAATTCCTTAATCGGCTTTCCTGCATTTGCACTACAGGTTGCATCCTTGAGTTTAATCAAAGCTTGTGTTATGCTAAAGAATATTTATTACAGCATCAATTTCATATTATAAAACTTCTATTTTAAGTTGTTTTAACTTAGCCATGAACGTCTTCTCTAGAATGAAATTTGACATGTGGCATGTTGTCAGTTACAAACCTATTTTTAATCCCTTTTTTAAAAATAGACCTTGATTATTATTTGTTATACAAGAGCAATGTTTAAAATATAAAAAAAGAAAACACTAGTTTTCAGAGAATTTCCTCTGCCTGGGTAGCTGTTACTGAAACTAAAAAAAGCAATACCATTAGCAATCAGGAGAACCTCTTTCATAATATTCAAGTTACTGTGTGTACCAGTGGATTGTACACAAAAGGAATCTTTTTTCCTCATATTTGATCATGTTTTCTGATATGTAAACTTTGCGCACAATTATAAAGCTTTTGTAGCAAGTCCTGCACTTCCTCAATTCCCACTGAAATGCATTCCTGAGGACCTGGAGGAGCTTGGCTCCCTGTACTGCCTAAATATTAATTGCAGCCACATTTCAGACTATGAAAACAGAGGCTATTCGGATTTGAGTGTGCACTTATTTAAGTAGAATTTGTGGTCTTTAGAGTGAACAGCAGAGTTTTCACATGGAATTGCAGCAACTGACTGGCATTTCTGAGTGGGCTGTAAGTTCCTGCCAGGTAAGGACATCAAGTCCCGCTGATATTCACTATCTTCTTGCCAGTGGGTGAAATTATGCCCCATTGAAAATCAATGGAATTCAGGATTTCTTACACGTTTCGTGTTCAGCCTTGGTTTGGTCCTCTAGTATAAATGTATTTTATATTCCTTTTGTATCATTTCCTTTCATACTAACTAGATCACGTGGCTAATTGAGGAGTGTCATTTGAGACTGGCACTGTGGAAACACAAGTCTTACGATTTTCCAGCTCAGCCAGTCATTTTTGCAGGTAGTGTGCCGTTATGCTTCTGAAGAGTTGAAAAATCAGGTTGTTTCTGCCATGGGTAAGATGCACAGCACCAAAGAGGTGGTGTCCCACGCAGGCTCCAGCACGTCCTCCAGACAGGATCTGTTCAGGATTCTTGGGGTTAGCCCTACCAGTAGCGTTTCTTTTCTGACATAAGGCAGTTCAGGCAGGAAAACTGCTATGGTAAGTATCCATGAGGAGAAGTATAGTGGCAAAAAAGTGTTTCTAGGATCAGCCCCCCCATTCACACGGGCATATCTGGTCTTAGCTGCTAGTGGGGAATTTCAATACATCAGTTTTCAAAATTGTCTCCCAAATTCAAGTGGGTATCTGCAGCAGAAATATGCCGTTTGAGACAGTTCCTCTTTAAATCATGCCACTTCATTTCGCGTGTCCCAGATAACAAACCTCTTAATAGTTTGTAACAATTCCATAGAGTATATTTTAGCTGGCTCCTTTTATAGCTATTTTGATTTAACATCTCAGCTATCTCTGACAGTAGGGACTGGCTAAGATGGTGACCTCAGGATTGAATAAATCTGTCTAAATACTTCTCTGAACAATAATTTCAAAATGGAATCAATTTTGGTTTGTGTTTCTGTGATATGAAATTCCAGTTCTTGTCTTAGTGTGTAGTTGTTGGTGTTTGGTTTTAGCTTTTTTTGCCTTTAGAGCCTTCTGGGTAGTGGAGAAATGGCATGCTGGAAATGCAACAGAGATATAATAACAGATCACTCCAAGGACGTTATCTATTCTGCTAACCATCTAACATACAGCAGGGAATATAATATGACAATAAAGCGTTTATCTTCTCCTTACTGAAACATTCATGGTATCAAAACAACATTGACTGTTGCTTGATGGACTACCATTACTTATCCCTTTTGCTACTGATAGTTACAGCTGCTATTTTTTTTCTGCTCTCAGACTGCAGGATTTCAGGAGATTCTAACTGAAATTGAAATTTTAGCTTTGATTGTGGGATGCTTATGTCATGACCTTGACCACAGGGGAACCAACAATGCCTTCCAAGCCAAGTAAGTTTTCTAATTCTTATTACTTTAATTTGGTTTTCTTCCACAGAAGAGCAAAAGGTGACCAGGATAAAGAATGAAGCATTAATTTCAGGCCTCCTAGGCCAAGGCCAAGTATTTTTATTCTTGTATGTAGTGAGGGACTATCCATCTTTATCATTCTCTGTTCTTTTGGGTAATTGCTGGCTTGTCCTTTGTATCAGGCTGTTGAACTGACACCGTGTATTGAAACATGGTGCCAAAATTCTATGTTCTTTTCAGGCTCAGGTATTACTGATGCTGGTATTCAAACCAGGAAACACTGAAACTGTCTATCTGGGTTGTTCTTGCTGGCTGGAATGCATGATGTTAAGCAAAATCTTGTTAAACTATTAAGAAGAAAAGAAGATAGGTAAAACTGAAATAATGCTTTCACAAAAACTTTCACACTAGTATAGATAAGCATACATAAAGTGATTCCTAGCTTATGAAGTATGAAACCACTGCCATCATGCTGGACCTCTGATGCATATTGTCTGCAGCGGTGGCTGGAGTAGTTGCCTCACCACACACCCATCATTTGTGGAGCACACAGGGTCCCTGGTCTGTAGGAATGCCTCCTTCCTGGCCTGCCCCAGACACCAGAGCACACAGAGCCTGTTCAGAGACATGCTGCAGTGGGCAGCGGTGGGCTGGCCACCCACTGCAATGGTCAGTACCTACCAGAACACGAAGGTGGATCTTGAAGGCAGATTCTTACATCACCTATGTGAAATCTTGCTCTCCAGACTGTTTTCAGTTCTAAAAATTAATTTTATGCTATTCAAAATTCTTAGGACCTGATTCAGCAGCCCTCACTTGCATATATATATTTTACTGTCCAGGCTGCTGCCCTCCAACACAGTGAAGTAGAAGCAGGTTTGTAGAAGGTTTGAGGGTACTTCTTACTGTGGTGGTAAGGGAACTCCCTTGACCAAGGTCAAATTCTTTCTAAAATCTGCATTCCCTGAGAATAGGGGGGGACAACAGGAAGTGTCCCCTGACAACATCCTGGCCAAGCTGTGAAATAAAGGTGTCGGTCACAGAGAGTCCTCCAAATCCCATGTTGTTTTCTTGACTCCCCAGGTCCTCTACAGTCAAAACAGGAGGCCTTGAGGCTCTCGTCGGGCAGATCCCAGCATGCATTTGCAGCTTTGTCTGTTCTGCATTACTGCTAATCCTCCAGTGTGATGGGGAAGTGGTCAAATGGTTGTCCAAAGATATTTGAAAGATAAGGTGATGTTGTATTAAGCCTATTTTGTCCCTATCTTTTGCAGAAATACTCTGCTGCAATGTGTGTATGCACGGGCTGCTGCATTTCTGGGGGCGAGTTGCCTCAGTGAACATCACTCAAATTGATGTTTCTGATATTCGCTAAGCTGCCATTTCCTGAGCTATTGGTGTTGCTGTACAGTCTCAATGAAACAATGACACTGTCTGGATCTTCAATCACCATAGCAAGGAAAATCAATTGCAGTTCTCAAAAGACAGAGCTCATGGTGCAAAGGTTACCAAGCACTACTAGATGCCTTTTTGCAGCTGAGTCTTGAAGGGAATCAAAAAAGACGAGACAAATGGGAAGGAAGCTTAGCTGATTGATGTTTATGTTCCTAATTTACAAAAATGAGACCTAAGATTTACATCCTGACCGTTTTAGGCTCTGATTAAGTTAACCACTTCTCCACTCTAACATCACACAACAATATCTCTTGTGCAGAGGGATGGCTGAGTTAAAGGTAGAGGTTTTGGCATTAGACTGCTATCACTTATACTTGTTGTTTGACAACAGAGTACAAAGAGGAGGCTACTATTTTACGACTCCATAAAGAAATTGCTGAAGACATTTAACAAAAGACAAACATTACCACACATGTATAAAACATCCCTGAAAACAGAAGCTGTAGTTTTCATAACAGCAGCTGTGATTTATTCCTCTAACCTGACATAAATTTAAGTATCACATTTTCCTATTTTATCTTCAGTGTTCAATACTGCTGTTCTGTGTGATGAAAGTTCAAGAGGTATGTGATGGAGGCAATATCAGTTGTGTGAAATGGCTCAGTTATATATATCAACACCACGTTCTCTAGGGATAATGTTTCCTGGACATCCTTCTCTCTAATATAGCTGCTTCTGGTAATTAAATATCAGTATGGTGCAGTTTTATAGTATATGCTCCTAGGAGACTCTTTCTGTTTGTCTCTAGCATAATCTCTTATTTTCATTTCTTTGGAAAGAAAACCCATCTTGTCGCTTTAGGCTGGATCCCAGAAGTGGAAGTACTGGTGAACAGTAACTATTCTTACAATCCAGTCCCGGTCTCTGCACCTCCTAACGATTCTCAATTTTATAATTGTATTCTATAGATTTTTGTTCTTTAAACTTAGAAAACCCACCTACTCCGTGCTTTTTGAAGCCAATTTTGTTTTGGACAATAAACATGGTGAGAAAATACATTCTAAAGAGATGCTAAACTTCACTTTTATATTCACTGCTCTCACTTATGTTTTTTTACCTTAGTATTTTTTTTAAGTGCCTGATTTTACATACAGACAGAACATCACTGCATTTGCAGTTGGTTTTTTGTTGTTGTGTTTTGGGGGGTTTTAAGAGTTTGTTATCACCCATTGTAAGCCATTGTGTTTATATCTATTAAGAATTAAAAATAAAAAGTAGTAGCAGAACAGACGGTCCTAGCCCAGGGACGTTACTGTTTGTCTTTACTGCACAGTGGTGCGCCTGTGCTGTTGCATCACTGAGGCACTTTGAAAGTTGCATTACAAAATTTCATGTAGTTCCAGGAAAATCTTTAGTCAGCTGATGATATTTAGCAAAGTCTGGAACATAAATGCCTTGTATCTGGCTTTAAACTAGTATTTTGATCTTGTCAACTGTCTTAAGTGTGGTTGCTGAAATGGAGTGTGGCTACGTGCTTTTGTTACTGAATCGTCTCTGAAACCTGCTTCGTAAGCAGACGAGCAGTATTTGTTGACTCCCCATGTTCTGTTTCAGGAGCGGATCAGCCTTAGCTCAGCTCTATGGCACCTCTGCTACCTTGGAGCACCACCATTTCAATCATGCTGTCATGATTCTCCAAAGTGAGGTACAAAAGCATTGCTATTAATCTCACTGTAAGCTGTTGGGCAGTTTCAGCCGGAGAAAGGAAATACCACACACAGTACCTTTTTAATGCCCTCTCCTTGAGGAATTATTTATTGGTTACCACAAAGGTCACAACTAGCACAAAATTAAACAACTACAAATGCTGATCATAGAGCCCAGAGATTATATTTGTCTCAATCAGCTAGGGGCAAGGAGAACATATCCTCATCATATTGTCAGCTTTTCTCAGTCTTCTTACATATATCCTGCTCAGTGGTTTATGGGTAGGCGAAACAAGCTCTTACGTTTCCCCACAGGTGTAGTATTCAGAGTATCACAGTCATCCTTTACTGGATCAATTTAATTTCTTTGACAGTCTTTCTGTAATCAGTATTTTTATAATGGTTTGCATATTTTGCTAAATGATTTTTCTAAAAAATATCAGTAATATCATGCTGTCCAGTGTACACTGGTTGCTTTGCAGATACACATAAAGACATAGTTCTTGCCTAGAATATCTTGCACATAGGAGTATGCAGCATGCGCTACCCCAGAGATGTAGTGAGAAAAGTAGAAGGATGGACACGCAATCCTTACAAAACAATGGATGTATTTTCTTAATGTACACAGATAGGCTGTTACAAAATGCATTCAGTATATATAAAAACAAAAATGTTGTTCATGCAGCACAATTGGAGACCATATGCTGATCTGCAATAACTTTTGAAGAGCATCTGGGAATGTCCCATGATCACAGACAAATGGGAACAGGGTGAGGGCTTTACCTCTGTGTATGGTGCACAGAGGCTAGTCATGGGACTGTGGCTTTAGTGTTCAGTTTCTCAGTATTATATTAAAAAAGTAGACATAGGAAAGGAGAGCACCAGCATGAGATTTAAACAGCTCAATCTGCTTAGCCTAGCCTAGTTTATCTGAAAGGCGATACTAGGAATTAAATGGCTCCTTATACTACTAGGGAAAGGCATAAGAAAAAGCAGCATTTGAAAGTTAAACAGACTGGTTCAGAATAGGAAAAAAGAAAAGGCTTTTAGGGCTTTTTGCTTGTTTGTTTTTGTTGGTTGGTTTTTTTTCTAAACCAATGAGACTGTTCAGCCTCTGGAGCAAGCCTTCCTGGAAAACAGTGATTTCTCTAGTTCCTGAAATCTTCATCATGACTGAATGTCTTTTTGAAGACAGGCACAAGACATGGACAACTCTGTGAAAGTTTATAGCTCATGTCAGTCTAGATGCTTTTCTTTACCTTTTCCAGCTTAAAAATCAAGAGATTTATGAAAAAAAAAATACTTTTTTTCCTTGAAATCTACTCCAGCTTCCTTCAGAGATGTAAAATATTACTTGAAATGCAAGTCCTCCCCTTTGATCATTCAGGCAGCTTCTTCTCCAGGTCCTCATTTCTAGACCAGAAAAATAATCATACAGGATTTTTATCCAATAGATACTATTTGCTAATGGAACACAACACCCCTTAGTTTGGAATAACTGCAGATTTGGATCCTCCAATCTAAAGATACACCAACTTTCACTAGCTGAGTGGCTGGTCTCCTCTCTCAAATAAACTGAAATTAGATTATATCCTATCCACTGATGTTGATATTCTAGTCTGTCTTTGCTGTCTAGAAGGAAAGTAGAATGTATTTTCTTGTGTGGACAAAGGAGCTATTTATCCTTTACTCTTGAACATGCTAACCTCAGTATAAGTGATCTTGAGCTTTGTAGTAACATGGTTTTATACACTGTGAAACAGGTCAGAAAGGCAACAGATATCATAGAACAACAGACAACTTGGTAAATTGCCCCTGTTGTAAGAGCTGCTATTTTCCTGATACATTTTGCTTTATTTTCTCCTGAGTATTTTGGTTTTAAAATTGTTTTTTCATAAATAAGCTTTAGATTCTCAAATCCTTTTCAATATTTAGTTGAAAAGAAATAATCATTTCATTGGCACAGAGAAGACCATCTTTTATGCATGGCAAATTATTTTTTTAGTCCAACAATTAGCTGATTTATTAAAAAATACCATTTCTACCTCCAGACCTTATTTCATCTATGTCCTCAGACCATCATGGTTATTAGCAATCCTGTTCCTGGAAAATTCTTGGGTTTAAGGGCATTTTAATCTTCCTAAGCAGTAGATGGCAGTGCATACTGAATGTGTGCAATACAGTGCTAAATACCACCAAAAAAAGACTCTGTTTAGCAAGAACCTCATTATTTCTTTAGGTAATTTGAAAAAAAAAAAAAGTGTACCACTTTTATTTAGTTATATTGACTAATGTCACAAAGACCACTTCTTAAGCTTACAATTAGAATTTTCCATTAATTTTGTTTCTTTCAGCTTATTTTCTCTAGGATTTTATAGAGAAATTATAGGTTATCTATAGTTAGTATATCTCTTATTTTCTTTTAGTTTTCAGAAATCTATATCTCTTAGTTTTCAGAAATTCAGTTACAAAAGGACCTCCCTGTTCTAAAATAGCAATATTAAATAATTTGTTGCCTTTCATTCTGGTCATAGAGCACCTTTCAAATTCTTATGATCCCTTAAGAAGTAGCCTACTGGGCCTAAAAATGGCGTCTAAACTGCCTAAAGTTGCCGTTCTTTAGACCGCATAGGCAATGCTTGTATACACTGTAAGACAACGCAGTAATGGGCAGAGTGAGCAAATGGGCTGTTTTGAATGAAAAACTGATTTAGTGTCTTTGACTGCTCTAACAGCAGTTTGTGTGCCTGCAAGCAGCAGCACAGATAAATCTATTAGGAGCACAACTCAAAAGCTGCAATGCACAGCTCCCCAAAACATTTAATAAGAGGAAAGATTGAGATATATCCATAGTTTTTCCCCATAAACTGAGTCTGTGCAGGGTCAGAGCAAAGAGTAAATCTTTCCTCAAGAGGCTATAATTTCAGCAAGGTTTAGAAAAACATACCAAGTGCTTGATTACAATCGTCAACTCTTCCACCTCAATGTAATCTCAGCAGTATTAACATTATTATTTTGTCGTAGTTTTGCCATGAATCAGAAAAGACCTCTGTTACAAGGAAACTGTAGACTAAAGAGTTAGAAAACCTTTTAAAAACCTATATTGATTGCTAGCCCTTTACCTCTTTTATCTCTTTCATTATAGGGTCACAACATCTTTGCTAACTTGTCCTCTAAGGACTACAGTGACCTTATGCAGCTTCTAAAGCAATCGATATTGGCAACAGACCTCACTCTATATTTTGAGTAAGTATTGGCATTTCTTGTATTTGACAAATGAAAATTCAAAGAACTTACTCTAATGACCTATTAAATACCAATAAGGATATATAATATGAGAAATTAGTGTTTAGCTGTGGTTGAAGAGATTTAGTCTAATACTTAGTATATCTTAGGCTAATAGAAATATCTCAAGTGTCCAAGTAAGTTTTGCTTTAATGTGTAACATGTCTGTATCAACAAAAAGCAAGTGAAATCCTAGGCTTATACTTCAAGGTAATCCAAGGAATCAGTTACAGCTCAGTCCCATAATTCTTCTGTCCCTTCTGTGATCATTTCTTCAGGCATGTAGAAAATCAATGACATTTTAGAATTCTCTTCCACCATTCCAGAGTTTCTAAACATGTATGCTAAGAAATATTATATTTAGTTACAGACCCAGTTCCAGAGGTAATGAAAGCATATGTATTGCTGCTTTGAAGACAAAGTATGCCAAATTGCATCACATGAGAATAAGTCTTAAAAAGCTTAACTCAAGAGAAGTATAATAGGATCTCTGTCATCCAGTTTTCTTCCTTTTCCTTGTTTGCAAATCAAATCTCTAAGTAGACTTCGAGTTGGTGCTATTTTATGTCTTTCAAATACTGTTAATTGTTACCAAGCTCTTCCCAGTGAGAATGCGTGGGAGCATGCATGTAGTCGGAAGAGTCATGGTGCCACCATCACAATCCACTTTTGACATCCCCCTGTCTGGCACATGCCTGTGGCTGACTTACAGGGAGAAGTGCTGTTGGATGTGCAGTTTCAGCATACTACCTTCCCAGTCTTGACAATAATTCATCCTTTAGGAATTTTTGTTTGATGTCCATTAGCATCCTATGCTGTACAGTGCTGGGTAGCAGTTAGTAATGTTTTTCTTAGGGTGCTATACCTAGATGCTGCCCCTCCTTTGTAGTGATGGTTGATACCAAACCAAGTTTCCAGAAAACTTCAGGCAAAGTCTTTACCCTGAAATTGTTCAGCTATCTATATCAGCATCGTATCTTTAACTGTTAATTGCAAGAATACTAGCCGGGATGCTGCAATGTTTTCTTTGTCTTTTTTCCTCAGTAGTTGGTTGCTGTGCCAAGGACTGTTTCTAAACAGTACTGGCAGTGGACACACTGATATTCTTTGTTTCCTACAAGTCTATTCTCAGAGAAGTTGCATTAAGAAAGGGTTTTAGTGAATAGTTTTATTATAAATAACTTCTAAATATTAGTCCATGAAGAAATTTCTGCTTGCTGACATGAAAATTCTGAGCAGAACAAATAAGCCCTTTTAAGCATACTCTTTTTGAAGCTGTCTGTTAAGATTGCTTGTTATCGGGGGCGGGGGTGGGCGGGGCTGGTATGATGGGGAATTTGCTGACAGCTTTAAGTGAGATACAAGGACCACAGGGATGTGTCAGTACGCGTTCTCCTGTCTCACCACACACAACAAGTGCTGCAGAAATGTTTTGTGCTGTCAAGGAAAAGATGAGTAGCAGGGGCTGAGTGGGCAGCTGCCCTGGCCAAGATCCTGCAGCCCCTGGAAGAGCCAGAGAGGGCCCACGGCAGTGCCTTGGGAGGGAACTCAGTCCAGACCCAGATGTGATGGAGCTCTTTTCCCTGTGTGCCTTAGGTTGAAAAACTACATGGTCAAGTTGTCTTTCTAGTTTTAATACAGAGAAATAATATCCAAAAAGGGACATCAGCTGAATTTCAAGATTATTCTTCCTTGCTTGCATAATTGATTTTTATGTGCTACATGAATCAGAAAACTTTTAGCAAATGAGGCCTCTTTGCTCAAAAGTCTGCAGATAAGTTATCTTTTCCTCTTGTGTTATTATGATTCATTAATCAGGTAGTTGTTATGCTACTTTACTTCCAAAAGCGCCTGAAAATCACTCCCTGGAAACGTTGATGATTTACACTCCTTAAAGCCATCCTACGTGAATAGATGTGTCTGGGCAAGTACTTAACTACTTTTTCAGTTTACTACATCTTCAGTATTTTTGCAGAGAAGGAAATTCTCATATCAGTATTCTTAGAATGCCTAAACCTAAAGGTCACAAAGTGCAGCTAGCGAAACAGCAACAAAACTCCAGGCAGAGTAAGGCTTTATGACTTTCTCAAGGCACTACTTTTCTACAAACAAACAAAAAGATGACTTTCAGTGAAAGATCAGATGGAAAATATACTTGATTTTAGTAGATCATTCTAGATAATGATGCTGGATAGATACTGGATCTAGATATCTGCTGGATATCTATTATCTGCTGGATCTAGATAATGATCATACAACAAGCAAAAGCATGGAACCAAAATGAAGTTTATGGAAATTCATTCAAATGGTGTCTTGAGCCACTGAGCTGTAAAGCAACTGGATTTGCTATATATAGCAAGACAACTTTCCCTTCCAGGCAAAATACAACCAGAGTCAATGTTACTCAAAGACTTTGCAAAATTGTTATCATTCTGTTTATTTCTGAAATCCTGGCATATTATGTTTGCTTAATAATGGCAAACCTCTTCGTTTTGGTTACCATGCATAAGCAACCAGTAGGAAACACTAAATTGTTTCTTTATACATGGGTACTTTCCTCAGGTTGACTCCTTCCAACATTAAAAATTCTCTGTGGAGTTGGACTACTACTTCTGCATACATTTAGATGTATTTCAAAGAAAATTCTTATTTTAAAGTTTTCAGCTTAACAAAAGGCCTTGAGATTCATATTTTCAGTTACTGTTTATAGATCTCTATAATTTAAATTTGAGTGTTTGAGATTTCTGGGATGTCATCTTCCTGAGCTTTCAGCTTTAAACATTCTTACCTGGTTTTTGTCCAGTATCATAGGAATTGCCTAGAATATCCAATACTTCAAAATGAAATCATTACCAAATTTTACATTGTTAGACTGGGCACTGAAATACGGGATGCAAAAAAACTACTGCTCGCTCTCTTAATAGAGTATATAGTTTTTGATGATCTGCTCAGGATTAGGCTGGTTTAAGATTTTTGTGCCAACTACTGTTGGCCATTAAAATTTTCATCGTTGCAATATTTATTTCCACTGGGCCATGATGCTATAACTTTGTGTGAGAGAACTGAATTTTGTTTTCTGCCTGCGTGACTTTGCATTGTCCCAGCAAATTTTGTAACGTGAAATTCTTTTACATCTTATTTCATGAATATGTCTGGGCAAGTTGCTCCGTATTTTTGTACCTCTACTTCTACTATATCTGGGGCAAGATCTATTTCATATTGTAGTCACACTGTGTGCAATAAGAGCTGCTTGGAGTCTCAGTCCCATAAAAAAACACAGACTATGATGAGTCAGAATTTTTTTTACTTAAAGGCACCAAACAAACATCAACATGTTCAGGCTCATGTTTTGTCCATCTTTGAGGACATAGGCAAGATATTCCAGAAGACAAAGCATGGGACCAAGCAGGGAGACCTAGTTTCTAGTCAGTAAGAACTACTACCTTGAGACATCTGCAGCTCCTGTGTCTCACTGTTCTGTTTTGTGTGCTGGAAATAACAGGAAATGCACGTTTCTGAAAAACCGTTCAGGATACAGAAGTAAAAACCATTTTGCAAGGACAAGTAAAGAAGTGTGTATATATTTCAGCAGTGTTTCTATTGTCTGTCTGTCCACTGCTGTAGTTGAACATTTCATGCTTCCATGGAAGACTGAACATTTTGGTACCATTTATTTCCTTATCTGCGGAGACCATAAATACAATATTGCTTTTACTAGGCAGCTCTGACATTGATAACAGACATTTATAGAATGTGTTCGGAAATTAGTATGTTTCGCTTAAATGGACTGTCAGTGTAATGACTTTAACAATAATACATGAGGTGCAATGATTTCATATCATCCAGAGAACTGTGTTTCTGCTGCAGTGCTGCCCTGGAAGCGTCTTGTTTCCTTCTCTGATAATCTGTTTTGTTGCAGGAGAAGGACCGAGTTTTTTGAACTTGTCAGTAAAGGTGGTTATGATTGGAATATAAAAAACCACCGAGAAGTATTTCGGTGAGCACCACTATTTCTTGCTTTCTGGTTATTTCAAAGTGTAGCCATGTTTGTTTAAGGAATTTCATATATGATGGAGTGAAGACTTAGAGTAATGAGAAGGTAGCTTGTTTTAAAATGTGATCCATGATATGAAACGTATAGTACGATTTCTAAACATTACCAAACAGCAGGGATGTAATCAGTGTGACCTCATCTTCTCCATTCCTTTTTCTGCCTTCACACTCTGTCATGTTTTCTTCCCTTTCTCCCAGCCTCACCAGTTACTGCTCAGCCCTTCCATTCTTTCTCCAGAAAGCATCAATATTCTGCCTCAGGAGACAAAGATCTTTCTTGTCCATTTCCCTGTTCCCTCCTCTCAGCTGTTTTCTTTCACTGGCTGTGCTTCTCTCTGGTCTTCTAAGTCTGTACCTGGGAATCTGCAGATACACAGTGCTCTTCTAGCCCTCAAGAATGATCTGAGCATGCATCCTATTGAAAACCTCAGACATTGTGGATGGTTTGAGCATACCACGCATTTGAGACAATAAAATGTGTGCATTCACATATGCATGCCTGCTTATGTCTCATTTTATCTGAAATTTCATTAAAATTCTGTTTCTTTTGGTCTTTTGACCAAAATATTGGCCATTTTCTATTTTCCATATCATTTCACCCATTCCTAATTTTAGATTCAGGCAATATATTTGATGCTTCATTTTCAGTGCCCTTGTTCTTCATTTAAACTTTCTTGGACTTTTATCTGCATCATGGTACTGTACATAAACGCTTTCTACAGCTGAACGGTTTCTTTCTCCTAATGCATATAAAACATGGTTGTAGCTAGGTATTAAACTACAGTGGAACAGTATAGCTCATAGTAAATCTTAAATTTTTATTGCAGATGAGCAGTAGAAACTGCTTAAACAGTGTCTGGGATACCTCCTGTGATTACAGGTTCTCTTCCTACAGCAGTGACTTACAAATAGGCATATAAATTAATCCAGTTTGCAGGTGTATTATGTAATAATACCCTCACTTATATCATGTGAAGCACATGCTATCTAGTATATTATAGGTATTAATGTAAGTAGTGTTAGAACTATTGCAAAATTAGCAGTTACTCCCTTGCAATATCATTTCTTTTCTAGTGTGCAGTGCACAATACCAAAATTCATCATCTGATGACCTGCAACACATTAGGCTTCCTAGGCACAATTGTGATGTAAAAGCCATGCTGATGGCTGAGATTTCAAACATGTCATTCTTTTCTGGAGGAAAAGAAGGTGCCAGGGCTGACATTTTATGTATGTATTATTTATTTATGCATCCAGAGCAGAGTTGTTTAGAAATCCAACAAAGGTTGATTCAGCTTGTATTGTTCATTTCTGTTTTTCAGATCAATGCTAATGACAGCCTGTGACCTTGGAGCTGTGACCAAACCGTGGGAGATTTCAAGACAGGCAAGTCATGATTAATAGCAGGGCTGGGAGGAGGCGGGACTGGCGGGACAATATTCCCAGGGCCCTGGCTTACAAGGGACCAAAACTGGAATCAATTTACAGCAGTATTAATGCTATAAAGAAATAGCAGGGGGTTTCTGCAAGAAATGGTTTATTGCATAATCTTTCTATGTACACATGCTGGTGAGCAGCATGTAGGTACCTGAAGAGATCTGGCTTTACAACCTCTCCTCTTATTAACCTTTTAAATCCATATTAAAAAAAATGGATGGATTAAAAAAAGTGTTAGCCACATGTAGCTGTGCTTACTAGTTTTGCCCCGAAGTTTTTCTTGGCAGTGGCAGAATCTTCCCTAAATCAAAAATATCAGCAGAATATCTGCAAACTTTGATTAACATAAAATCTTCGGTATATGTGATAAGAGAAATGTGGTCATTTTCTCAACATTGATGTAAAAAACTACAAGTGTAGTATAGAGCCCTTTTTAGCATCCTGTACTTAGAAACACATAAAAATTCAGGTTTCTGCTGCTGAGTAGGCTCTTTAGAAATATACATAAAACTTGGGTCCAGCATTGGCAAACAATTACAATGTGAGAAAGCAACCTGTCCCAAAAGTCTTGTCCTTTACCACATGATTTTGCCTCTTCTAGGCATCTTTCCTTACTCAGCATCCACCCTTAATATTTCCTGTATCCATGCTAATAATTCTCTGTCCTTTACTGAGGTCCAGAACAAGCTAGTAGAATGCAGGCTGCATAGGGTTTTGGAGGAATATACAGCATCAAGAAGCAAACAGGAAATACACCAGCGCAGCTGAGTGTAGCTAAGCACCTGGAGGGAGTTTGGCTGGCTTAACAGCAAAGTGATAGTTAAAAAGATGGGGTGAGAAAGAGAAGCTAGACCAGAGAACTAGTAAGGCAGGAGCAGCCAGATTTCTTGGAGAAGGACAAGGAAGTGCCAGAAGCTGAAAGAGACCTATAAAAGTTACATGCACATTAACTCAGTAAAAAAGCATTTATGTGGTGAGGGCTTCAGCTCAGTTTGCAGTTGCAGACAGATGAGTCGGTTTTGCTTTTGTAAGCAGACTATGTCAATAGTCCTTCTAAGGCTGTTACTTGGCCAGAACATGGTCACTTCATGTGGAAATCAGGGAAGTTGCTCATATCCTGCAGTGGGAAAATGAGTCACAAGGTTTTTCAGTGCCACCTAGCCACAGCTGCAGTGTGTGCAATCCTTCCTCATTTTTCCTCTTTAACCCAGTTAACTTCTCCATTTTCTTTGACAGCCAAAATGTCAGGTAGGGTCTGCTTTCCATGTTGTCAATCTTTGTGCTGTGGTGCTGAATTAGCGCTGAAGCCTCTGGCAAACTGGGTTTTTATCCTTATCACTTTTGAGGTCTGCAGGTGAAAATTCCCCTGCAGCCTAGTGTACAGGTTTACTTTATATTGAAAAATCCAGTCTGGGATTGATTGAAACAAAACATTACCTGGTTGAGCAGATAGGCTAGTAAGTCCACAGAGGGAAAACAGGAATCCGAACTGTGCCAAAAGGAAAAAAACATGGAAAAGTGAGGGAGAAAGAGATTAAAATACATGAATCAAAGGGAATACAGGCTACATGTAAGAAGTCAAAATTCAGGAAGAGAAGATAGAAACAGACAAAAGAAGAGAGAAAGGGACACAAAGAGAACAGGATCAGAATAGCAGTGAGAGACAGAGGTGAGACTATGTCTTGATTATTTTTATACAATACACTTGGCAAACCCTTAATTGCTGTTAAGTTGTTAATTATTCCTCTATCTGGAGTATTGATCCAGAGTTTTATTAGTGCACTGGGATTACATACATTATGAAGTTCCAAACTGTGTGATAGCCTGGCTCAAGATTTAAGAGTACTTTATAACATCACTTCACCTACTTCCAATATATTTTGGTACTCCTTATTTCAATTGTAACAAGCTTAGGACTTGTGAATGTTAGCTACCGTGCAGTTGCTAGAGCAAGAAATTTTGAGATTTTATGAAGTGCAGGTTTTCTGCTTAGTTCACCCTCTTGTGCTTTGGCATTATGAAATCATTTCCTAGCTTGAAAACAGTAAGCAGGCACGAAAAGAGCTTTAGGAACTGAATGGCATCTTCAGTAGATTAGTTTCCTTTTTTTGCATCTCAAACGTCACACATGCCTACCTTCCAAGCCCCACACATGAGAAGAGTACAGTATGTAAAGGCTACTCTATCAGGATTGCTCACTGTTTGACTTCCTAAAATTCCTGTTGTTTCTGTAACTAATTTTGGTTTTAAATCTTGTGTTCTTCTGAGAAGCACAAGCCTCTGCTGGGAATAGAACATCTTTATTCACAAAAGTCAGAAAGACACTTTCCAACTTCCAACCCACTAGTTCTTGATTTTAATTCAATATGATAATCACAATCTGTGTTTATATTTAGATATTCAGATCCTATAGTGATGATAGTCATGGGAAAAAAGTAAAGCCTAGTGGGGAAAAAACCCTTTATGATTTCACATTAAATTAAGACAACAGAGGTTATTGGTTAATTAAGATTCTTTGATAAGTGAAGTTGTTTATATAGGGCAACAGCCTGTAAGTAGCCAGAGAGCTCTCGCACATTTTACAAAGCATTTTTACAGACATAATTGTGGATGCCAACAAGAAGCTATAATTTTCTATTCTGTTCTCAATACTTGAGTAAGTTGCATATAACTGCATTGAGTGCTACCTCAACACTGCAATGTCATTTCCCCAGTCAATTCCCTATCAAAAAGGGATAAGCATGCCTATCAGTGGTTATGGATATTTATACCCCCTGTATGCCCAGTCCTGAAAACTACACAAACATGTGCCTGACGTCAGTCATGTAAGTGGGGCTATTCACTTCTTTACAATTAAGCACAGGCAAAAATCATGGTCTGAGCAAAAACTCATTACCCTAAAAATTATGTAGCAAGAACTCTAATCTTTATCATGATTTATGTTTTAGGCAGCTGAGCTGGTAACCAGTGAGTTCTTTGAACAAGGAGACAGAGAAAGATCTGAACTCAAACTCACCCCTTCAGTAAGTTTTTATCACTTCTGAAATAGTTACTAACTTCAATAGGGTAAGAAAATATCATTGGTGCATTCAGAAAAACTAACTATATTTTTTTATGTAAAGAAAAATCTTGGAATAAATAAAAGCTCTGTCCAATAAAGACATGCATTTACAGTCATATATAAAAGCTTTCCAGTCAACTCAGTCATTTTTGCATTGAGCCCTTTTCCACATTTTCTGTACCTATTCCCAAGGTTATTCTGTCAGTTAATTTTCTAGGCAACAGGTGTTGTTTTTAATACAAAGTATTCAAATAAAAAATCATCAGCTATTTATGGAAATCAAAATTGCCAGATTTATACTACAGCTGTTTATCTGTGTTATTTGATGTATCAAATGCTGAAAAGCATTTCTGTGGGTATACAACTAAATATAACACTGTGATTGAAAGGATAAATTGGTATTGAGTGGAATATAGGCAGAAGTATCAAACAAGAACCAAGAAAAAAGTTTCATAACAATTTTAAGTAAGTGAACAATTTGAGGAGAAAGCCTTATCCAGGTTAAATACCTCAAAAGTTGACAAGCCATTATCTAGAGGCAACAGAAGGGTATCAGAAAGTATTCTAAAGAATTCAACTTATAAGCCATTCACAAATATGTTTATGCTTCCAAAAATAAAAAGACCATTCCAGTAGCTCAGACTTGTCCTCACTTGCACATGAGCCTGTGGTGATGTAACGAAGTCAATAAAGTTAAAAAGGTTGTAGTAAATAATTCTCAGATACAATAAATAGCTTTTCACTTTGTATACTGTTGGAAGCTGGGACATTAATGGATTTCTTCCCTATAGTAGCTCTCTGTGCATCTCTTCTCAGAAAAAAATGGTAGCTATAGTCCAGTAGGAGAGTAATTCAGTCAGTGTTGGTATTATTAGCAATTCTGAGACCAAATCTAGGCCTGAATAACTGCAAGTACCATTCCATATAATATGGATATAAACACCTTTCCTGCCTTGTATATAAAATTTGCAAAGTGTGTTTCTCATGCTAATGAAGCATAATAGGAAGTAATTTTATTTCAACGCACACATTAACATTACTGTCTTCAAGGAGCAATGAATTCCAGTGCAAATGGCTGAGGTCCAGCAACCTTAAGAATTATTTAAGGTGTGTTATTACATCTACATTTTTGGACATACTGTAGATTTGGCAGAAGTGCAGAGAAGGACAGAAGTGAAATGAGCTTTCTTCTGGACTTATGTCTTCTGAAAATCCTCATCAAACAGCCCAGACAGGTGGGAAAGAGGAGTGTATTGCTCTAAATATCTTCAGTATTTCCTCCATCATAGGAGCCCTCTCACTCTTCCTTTGGACTCTACAGTCTGCACCAAGGAATACAGTAATTTGTGGGCCACATGTAGGACGATTTGAAGCCATACAGCTTGAAGGAAGATGTTCCTCTCTGGCCCTTCACAATTTCAAAAAATCCAGTAAATTGATGTACAAAGTGTTTTATGTTGGGAGATAAGGCCAGTAAATAATCACAGAGTTCATCAGTTCTAACAGCTGATGGCTAAGGGTCAAAATCATGTAGAGTTTTACCATGTTAATGAGGAATTTTTAAACAAGATCAAATGCTGATATATTTCATGACATAGTGCTATGGCAAGCCACCTAGATAGGTGTTGCTGCTAGTTAGATATGAGACTTGTTAGTCAGCAAGATAATGTGATATTATCTTACAACTCAACGATTTTTTTTTCTTGCATTGTGCTTATAACAATCTGAAAATGACAGGATTTTTCAAAATTATTTGAATAGGAAAAACAGAATTTTCCAAAAATCAAACCCAAGATTCTCATTTAAGATCACAGAGTCCTTGACTCTTACCTCCCAGTCTTATTTAGATACAGTGTGTGATACCTGCATATGTCAGAAAGTGCAGGCTACAACTAGAAGAATTCAACCAGACATTTAATGTAATATGTATAGTCTGGAGTTTTTACAAGGTAGAGAAGGAAAGTAATTTTTCTAAGGAGACTTCAACCTTGAGGTGATGGGCCCAGAACAAGAACAGACTTTCCACAGAAAAAGACTGAAAGACTTAAAACTTGGCATATTCAGAGAGTTAAAAAAAAAAAAAAAAAAAAAAAGGCATTTGGTAAATGGTGTGGATGGGCCACTAGAAGGAGGATTAAAATCTTGTAGACAGAAAGCTGATGGACCCAAGTAATCTCAGGCAGAGTATGGAAGAAACTCAACTCACGTTCAAACTCTGCAGAACTCTGTTTCTTCCATCTCCTTTCAGCCACTAATTGAGCCTCTTAAACATCAGCTTTGACCTCTATAATTTCCTCTCCGGGGCTATGCAGTGAGCAGTGAATTAGGCTATTTCCAGAGGAATAAATTGTTAACTGCTCGCCAAATGGATCTGTTGATTCCCTATACTTTGGATTCACAGACACGGCTGGTTCTGCAGAAAGGGTCTGTAACTGGGAGGGAGGGAGCCAGCCAGCCCAGATCCATCACTGGATCTGGAAAACCCTATGTGAGAAAAGAGAAATTTCTACTCAAAGGTATCTACTTTACATTTCTACAGGAGGTTTCTTACCAGCTCAGCTCCAACTGTGGAGCGTTTATTTTACATCACAAAATTATAAAATTCAAATACATTCAGCCTACAAATTTCAAAACAGGATGGAAAATAAAGAGTTTATTTTTCATACCAGACAAAGCAGTAGGAAGACTGCTGCAAAGATTGATTATGGTTTACAAAGTGTTCTGGTTGTGAGAATTTGATCATAGCTCCAAAGTGCTGGATGATGTGTCTGTAAAATACTCCAGTGTAATAAAGCATGACAGTTTTGTTCCCTTCTCAATTCAGGCCATTTTTGATCGGAACAGGAAAGATGAACTACCCAGGCTGCAGCTCGAGTGGATTGATAGCATCTGCATGCCATTGTATGAGGTAATTTTTACTTACTGCTCCTGTAGAGTCCAGAGAAGATTGTGCTTGCCTCTCTAGGGAGAAAGAGTGAGCTTACAGTGCAGTCTTGAAGGCTATTTGAACTCTTACCTTTCTTTGACTTTACCAAAAGTCTGAATTCTATGCAGAAATCTTCAGGTGAAGGTGGTAAAATCTGTAAACACAATTCCTCTCCAAGTCATAAAAGCTGATAGGGTGACTGTTTATTTATTATGTTTGAGACAAACTGATTCTCATCATGCCAAGGTGTGGAGTGCTCTGCAGAGAGGTGCCAGAGGGACAGCCTCGTTAGGTGCTGCTGTCAAACCTGTCCAAATATGTGTTGACCCAAAGGGAAGCTCAAGGCTAAGCCTTTGCACTCCCTTCTGGCTCCCTCTAGGCCAAGCCTTTAAGGTCAATGACAAATGATTTGTGGTTTAACCTGTGTGCTGTTTAACTTGGAGTTTACTCTTTTAATCATGCTTCTACACAGACTGCATTGGTGCTTGTTATAAGGTGTATAAGCTCTCAAGTACTACTTTATTAAGGCTATAGATGACCAGAATAATACTTCTCTCTCTTTGGATTAAACCAGCTTCAGAATTTGGCTTGTGTAACATAAGCGTCACTGTTCTAAATTTTCATCTCTTATCTGTATAGAAAGCAGAGCTTCATCAGCAGGATGATAAATGGAAAATAACACTAGTAACTTAACCATCAATAACTGTGTCAGCCAGTCTTCCTCCTACTCACTGAAACCACACAGACTGCCTTATGCCACTAAAGACTGACAGTTTGGCAATTGATATCTGAAATATCATGGGGATGTTCTCACTAGGCATTTTTGGGGAACTGCAACAAGTTCTTCCTGTTACCACTGCACCCTAAACTGCCTCATATCTCCAAGCAATGAACTGAAGCAATGGGTCAGTGGTGATACAAAGCCAAGAGCTGGGAAGCAGGTACCAGCTCCCATATTAACATTAAATTGATGAACTTGTGGCTGAACGTAGCTTGCTACACACAAACAAAAATGGATTGGCAGTTCCTTTTCATTTTGTAGAGCAGATATGTCACCAATAGTATATGAGGTAAGGAGGATGATGTGGTTCCCCTGCCCTCTATACCTTGTGGCATCTAAGGCTGCAACTGTGGCAATAATGAAGTGACTGCCCAGCAGCAAAGGCAATTCCTGTTGTGCAACATGGACAACATGTGCTTGTGAAAACAGCGTGGTGGGCTACTGCTTTGCCAGTAGATCCTGTCCCTTTCTTAGGTCAGTCTTTATCATGATGAAATAAACTAAAGCTATGGCTTTCAAGCAGTTAGGTAAAGCAAGCACAGAAGAAGAACATAAACCTGTATTTTTTAAAATACGAAGATTATTGTGGACAACATGACAGGGAGGAACTGACCTTGGACAAAAACTTTAAAAATAATGTTCCTTTCAATATAATAGTTCATATTACTCTAAAGTGCATATTATACCAGAATTCATGATTTGTAATAGTATCTGTAATCCAAAAATATCCAATAAAGCAGGAAGAGCTGATAATCAGCCCATCCTCTGCATGAGAGGACTACATCTGAGCACTAAAGCTCTGGTTAGTTAGCTCCATCTTAGCAGGAGATCTCTGGGGAATATATTCACATCTGATTTCCCTGCTTTCTGCTGTCTTTGCATCATGCTGTGCAGCTATTAGCCTGCTGCTCAACAACTTAAAAAAGAGACACCATCAAACCTGGAAGTCATTGCAGCACCAGCCTTAGGGGTAAACAGAAAACTTGATGTCATAGTATCACACTGCGGGAGATTCTCTCTTCAATGTGGAGCCAAGTTTTAATTTTCATATCCAGCTTAATCAAACCTCAGTACACGTATCACATCAGCAGTGTATTCAGGCATTGTATATCCTCCGTTTAGGACTGGCTGAACAGTACAACTATGGCCAAGTCCTAGATTTCTTTTTTTTTTTTTCTTTCCAAATACATTCTTTAAAATTCTAGCCATTGTAATATGTTGTAGGGACTGCATGTGGGGAGAGAATGGGTTACATCATTACAAATGCAACATAAAGAGGCAGAGTGGCAGCTGACAAATTAGTAAAATCTTAGCAGTACTTATATAGCTCACTAACATGGTGCTTATAAAACCCGTATGTTTGAAATAAACATTTGACACTCATTTTGATACCAAAATTACAACATTAAACCATAGAGAACAAAATCAAGGCTTCTGCATGTAGGTTTTTGCATGCTAGTGATTAGAAGTCCTGAATACGTGTGGGCAGATCCTAGCATCCAGAGCCCTGAAGGGAACTCTGCAGGGAACAGCTGTGTCCATACCAACACAGTTGCTACAGCAGGACCTAATGCTGTGCCCTCTGTTATTTGACACCCATACAGTAAAGATGGTCCCAGCAACCAGTGAATGCTGGCAACTCCCACTGAAGTCAGACAGGAGATCAGCAGAGCCCTCTGAAATTTTCTTTGCTCATAGTAGTTCCCAAAAGCAGGCTATTCTTAGCAGCTGTGAATGTCTGAAGTATGCAACACAGAAGGAACTTCACAGCCCAAACTTCCAGGAGTGGTCTGGCATCACCACCCCAGTGCCACTGATAGTACCATAACAAACAATATCTTCTCCACAGTCCAAGCTAGGCTACATACCAGAGTGCCCATAAGGAATATTTCATACTTAAAACAGTATATAAACTTTTCAGAGCATTTTAGAGAGTTATGGCTTTCCTAGCCCTATTTATTTTTTCCCCCGTTCTGAAACATTCTTTGGGACTTGATCCGTTTTCTGGGGAGATTTAGCTCTACCTCCTCCTTATGCATCTGCTCTGCTCTCTGCATTTCCTTAAGGTAGCTCAAGACAACCCACTTTGAGGTGCAGTTCTTCTCCCAGGTAAAGGATAATGAAGTCTCCTTTACTGGGGGATGTGTATCACATCCCTCTGCTTACCTGGCTAGAACTGTTTCCTGAGTCTGGCCCCTTTTTGTGAGAAGGTTTACAAGTCAAAATCTGTGCAACTTCCTTTAGCAATCCTGTTTGACTGCCCTTTGGAATGCCTGTTGGACCCAGAAGAAAGAAGGTCAAAGATATACAAAATGTGCTACATCATAAGCTAACATGGAGCTTGAAACTGAATATAGATATATAATGATAGCTAGGGATATAAAAAAATATATCAGGAATTATGCACAGCTAGATTTACCATATCGAAGTGTCTAAAGCCAAAACCGTTTTGCATTTGCTCTGTAAGCCTGACTCTGCTCTTGGCACAAGGTAAGCCATGGCTCTGCTCCCTTACTCTCTCCCACATCTGCTGCTCAATGCGGGAATCAAGCCACCTCCAATTTCAAAATACCTTAGTAATCAAATCTGTTTCCTTCACACTGTGAATCAAAGGTTTGTGAAGATAAAGCCTTCCCAATTTTTGTTCATTGGTTTTTATTACACTTGGGACATTATAATTTTATTGAATTTACTTTTTTGTTACTGTAGTGATCACCGATCAGAGTATTTTTATGTGACAGGGGAGTTTTTGCCTTGAGTAGCAGAACAACCATCCATTTACTCTGAAGCTCTGATTTTAGGGGCTTTAGTTACGCTTTACTGCCTCACATTTGCTCTTCATTCAAAAATGCCAGCAAGAAAAGCATTCATCAGTAGAGATGAGAAACAAGCTTATTAGAATAATAATTTATAAGGAAAAATGCATTCTTTGGAACTGTAGAGCATTTTAAATCTACTAATGTAGCTTCAGTGTGAAGTAATCATCCCCTTTGTTAGAATATTCTATAAAGGGGAAGCACATGCAACTAAAGCAGAAAATCTAAGACATCCCAGTGAAAATAAAGCACTATGGCTACACTGACAGCTGCGTTCATCACACAGAGAAAGTATTCTGTACCTATTTGGACATACATGTTTGTGTAACAGGAAACAGAATTTTGATCATTAAGACAAATTATCTCTCTGACCCTCCAGTAAAGGGATGCTAAGAGTTTCAACACTAACAGATTTCTCTCCTGGACTCTGTGGTTTGCACAAACTTAAGACAGGATCAGTCACAGATTTTTCCCAACTCAGATTAGATTTCTCTGTGGGGAGCAGAGTGGGAGAGTGGAGATCTTATTCTTTTTAATCATTACTTTTCTCACAAACAACATCAAAGCTTCAGCGATTCACATCAAACAAAAGATGCTAACAGAAGCCCAGCTCTGTTCACAGCATTGTTAGGCAGAGACAGTTACACTATGAATAGCAGGGCCAAAGGCCGTGCACTCTGCTTCTGGGCAGATAAATACATAGTCAGGTAGTCAGTAACAATGACAGCAGCTATTTAAATTTAAGGGAGATGTCTTTGTGGATGATAAAGAAGCTCACAGCTTTTACAACTTATGCGTGCCTGAGATTGCCCTGCTCACCTCTACCTTGGTGCTCCATTGAACTGCTCCATTTTAGTGCTATTTTTAGTGCTATTCAAGATTTTCTTGGGTATTGAGAGCTTTAAACATATAATAGTATCTACAGAAGTGAATTTGCATTACTCCATCCAGGATTCTAGGGGGAATCTGGGAAGAGTAGAAACATTTATGTTTAGCCTAGCGAGTACTTCAAATGTTTTGAACAGAATGTGGAAGGACAGAGACCCTTCTTTATCACATTGTTTGACATACTTAGAAAGAAATCTAATCACTCCAAGAGCTCTCATATGCCAGTCTTCCTACAGAAGATAATGTCTGGCGTTGTAATTAAATCTGTCTTTAGAGCATGATGATGTAGCTGCAAAAGCATCTATTCTGCTTGTAAGCATACATTAAATGCAGAAGGTATCATAAATGGTAAAGCCTCTACAAAGCATAGAAAAAATACACAGAAATCTCCAACAATCACAGCTACCTCTGTGCTTTAACTTCTCCAGTTCAAGAGTTGACTTTGACACCTAAATTGGAAGTGCATATGCACACATGGTGATTTTTTTTCTAAAAGCGTATACTCTAGTTACAATTATAAAGCAGGAGATTAACCTTTTAATATTTCTGTGCAGAGAAGGAGGAAAAGGTATGCTTTAAGAATTATTCTTACACTGCTATGTCCTGATGCAGCCTTTCCTCAGTTACCACTTATATCCCTTCCCCTCATTCCTTCAATTACAATTTTGCTTAAGGAACTATTGTATAAGGAATTCGGGGTTTGGCCCACTCCTCTAGAAGTCCTGCTTGTCCAGAATGGACTGTATGGGATGGCTTAGTCCTTGCTCAGGCAAGAGTCACTGGATGCAGCCAAAACAATGACTTTTTCCTGCAGATGTTTCTGTCCTCTCTATACAGTCAGAACTGAAAAACTTTTAAAATTATCTAATGAGGAAGTGTTTAGCTGTAGGAGCATTTTGGAAATGGCTTGCTGTACCCACCGTTCGCCCATACCTGGATTGTTGGTACAAAAGTCAGAGTAGTACTGTTCTATTTTAACTTTGCAACTAGTCAGGGGGCAGGGATAGCACTAGATAGTGAGCTGTTCACTGTGAGCAATATATAAATTCATTCCCTGAAACATGTTCACAAGCTGTTGAGAAGTGTTTTAACAAAAAATAAAATGGGGGCGGGGGGGGAATTGGGACTAAGCTATTCAGCAAAATGTGTTTGCAGGAAGCAATTTGATTAGCTCCATGTGATTCTCATTGAAGTCAGCTTTTCCTTTATAGCATGTTGAGGGAAGAGGAAGATAACTTTCACTAGATCCTAAAGAATACCATAAAGATGCACACTTTTGGCAGGTTTTATTTCTGACATTTGATTTGGACACAGAGAGTGAGAGATAATGCATCTATGCTTCCTGGGGCTGCCTGGCTGACAAGGATTAGTAAGGCAGATAGGCTCAGTATGTTATACACCACAGACTGAGGCTGCACAGACCTTGGCAGATCAAATTAGTTTCACTTTCTGTTGAAATCCAGGGGGTAATATTATCCAAGGAAGAGCAGGTGCAACATATTCTGCTGTGTTTGTAAGAAATATGCTTCAGAGGAAACTTAATCAGGCCAAATGCCAGTGCTGGGGGAAGTTGGTAGCTAAGGATTATGTTAGGAATAAGGGGTTGTCCCAGAGAAAGGAGATTTTGGCACTGCAGAAGGATCTTTCTGTAGCCTTGAAATAGGAATTAAACTAGGTTCAGCACTTCTGTTGCTTTGTTGCTTATCTACTAATGATGAATCTAAAACGAGGCCACCCGGAATGAGTTCTCTTGAACTTTCAGAAAACCCAGATATTATGACTGTATTACAATTTCCAGTAGCGGAATAAGCATCACCAAACTATTTTTCTTACCTCATGCCCTTAACCTAAGAGTCTGGGGGTTTTCTGCTACTTTTGTATTAATAGAGAGAAAAGGTGAAGAGCTGCTATACAGGAAAGAAAAACCAGGAAAAGGAGAAAGAATGCTCTTATTTGCAATTCCCTTCTAAGTCAGTTACTATTTCACAGCGTAATATGTAAAGGCACAGTTTTGGTGGTTTCAGAGCAAGGATTTTTGTGTCTATGAGTATCACAAACACCTTTTTACAATGGGCACAAAGATCCTGATCCTGTTGGTTTTTGTTTCCTGAGAGCAGGGAGGGATTCATTTTGCTTTTGGAAATTAACACAACATATTTTTGCTAGGATTTTTGTAATTCGGTGAGATTATTTATGAAACATTTTATTACTATCAACAATTTCAGGAATTTACAAGTTTTCCCAAATTGCTTAGAAGAAGAGCCAGCAGAAAAAAAGTACTTTTCCCCCTTTCAAACAAGAGTACTTCAACTTACTTCTTAGATAGTCATCTTAAGCCCAAAAGGTCTCAACTGAAAGAACAGGTCATCAACAAAGATATTTGGGAGAAGATAGAAAAAACAACCTCTACCATTGACTTTAGTGAAGCTTAGCTTCACTAATGGCTTTCAGCCTGATCTGTGAGAAAAAGTGAATAATTCATAATACTACAAGCTGTCTCATTCAGAATTATCCGCCCAATGCGTTGCGAAGGACATACAGTCATGTATGGAAATGTATATAAACATCTGAGGAAGTAGATTGAGAAGTTGGCAGATAAGGTAGAAGAGACAGCCAGTAGAGGGGACTCAAATTGTACAGCAAATCTGAAAGAAGATAAATGGATAATTTAACAGCCATTCAGTTTTCAAGAAAGACAAAGCACAAACTACATTGCATCAGAAAAGGACTAGAAATGATGATGGATGAAACGCTTCAAGTAAGTGTTTAACACAACAGAATCACAGTTGCCTGCAGAATTCCCAGCTGAGGGCAAATTCAAAGAACTAAATAAGGATATGAGACTGATGTGGTTTGAAGAGTTTTTCAAAATCCATTTAATAGCAAGGCAGAAGACATTGATCAGCTGCTTGGTTAAAATGTTGAAAGGAAAAGATTTAGAAACATTCTGTCTCTTGCATGCTTTAGACATAGAATCAAAACCATAAACAGCAGAGCCAAATAAGAAGTTGTTTATGAAATAATAACTCTTCCTCTTCTGAGCAAACCCTTGGTTTCATGAAATTATTATGAACAGATGAATCATTTGCAACTATAGCAACGCATCAGTTGAACGACTTCAGTAGGCCCCCAGACCTTCAGTATTACTCTTTCCCTTTGACAACATAGCATGCTCGATACTGGTCAGAGCACATCTGTCTGCCAGGAGCTCTGTACATATTTTTCTCCCTGAAGTACCTGGCACATCTTACCAGCAGAGAACCTTACTTTATGATCATCCCTTTATAGTATGCATGTTTACTTACAAAGGAGTGCAGCATTATTCTTGCTAGTGTACCATCACTAGAAAGAAGCATAACGCTAATTCATAATGGAAGAGCTGAACACTTGTGGCATGTATTAGATCCCCTTCCAGTCACAAATGGCTTCCTTCTGCACTGCTAAGAACTTCTATAAAGAAGCTAAAACAAACTCCTGTTTTCTATCAGGGAAGTTAGTAGTATATTCATTTAATCTAATTACATTTTTAGGCATCAGGAAAAATATTCCCTGACAGAAATGCAAAAATAACACACTGATGCATTATGTACTTGATGACCTGGACCCCTCCTCAGTAAGCTCTAGAAGGAATAAACAGTGTCTCCTTCAACTATGAGGAGATTGCAGGGTTTTTTTGGTTTTCTTTTCATGAACTCAGCCCCCTCCCAAATACAGTATTTTTTTTCTGGAACATAATGATTAAATATGGCCCTGAATCAGTAGGGCAAATAATTAATTCATGTATGCACACAGTCAAAGGTTCATAGGAGTTAATCCCTATATCTTCTCTGTATTGCTTTATCTTCTCTATTCTGCCTGTCAAAGGTAGAATTTTAGCAGTCTTTTTGGGTTTAGTACATGGGCATATATACAGAAATATTTGGGGGTTTTCAAAACAACTTCCATCAAGTATTTTTATTATGAAGATCAAATCTGTAAGTGACTGCAGTACAGGTTCTCTTTTATCTGAACTAATCCAAAGTTCAAGGACTTTCAGATAGATGGCTCACCTTCGGCCTATGTATTCTCACGTGAAAGCCACTTCAGCAAAACTCAGGAGTCCAATTCAGCTTTGCTGTAACTGGTCACAACTCTTTTGACTTCAGCAATGCTTCACATGCTTACACCAGGTCTGAATTTATCCCTGTGGCTTCTCGGTCACTAGTCCTCCCTTCCAACTCAGAAACTGCCTACATAATAAAAGTGATTCATTAGAAACCACTGGGTTCCAAAGTAGAGTGAACACTGAGACATATAACTTTTTGATATGTGCTCAGTCATAACAATGAATTTATATGGTCTTATTCCATAAACTCCCTTTACAAATATTAGACCCGCAACCATACTTTCATAAGCTGTAATCTTGTCAAAGCTCATAAGTTAAGCAAGTTCAGAATTGGTCAATATTTGGATGAGAATCTCCGGGGCGGGGGGGGAAGAAAAGTATATACTCTGGAAGTCCTGCAGCGTTCATAATTTAGGGAATAGCATGCTCCTTTTTAAAAGGATTTGGTATTAGTCTTAGAATACAACAAAATGTTGTATTTGCTTTAGCAGTAGTTTAGACTCTGGCCGCATCTGTGCTACATCCTGGCTGTTTCAGCTAACATCCTTTCCCAGAAATGAAGGTGATGTAGCAGATGCAGTCCTCTCCCCCACCACCACCCTTCAACTCAGGAGGTAAATCTACCAACAAATGCCTCCACTGCTATCCATCACCCTCTCCCTGAAGGGGTTTGTTGCTACTTCTACTATTTCTGCATTGTCTATGCTTTATCTAGCAAAATATACCCAAGAAATACATCTCTATACCCAATAAAAAACACTCTCCCCTCCTTACCTTCTCCCATAAATAGCTTGCTCTGAGTGAGAATCTCATGCTCTCCCCCTTTTGAGCTCTTCCTTCAGGCAGCCCTGCCCCTCTCCCAGGTGCACACAATGTATTGCTGAAGTGCCTTTAACCTTTTCTTGTACTGAAGGAGCTCATATGTAAGAGGAGCTATACTTTGTGAAAGTATGCTGCAGGCAAAGCAGTATATAGTCACAAAAGACACCTAAATAATTGAAGGTGGTAAGAAAAAGTCAGTACTATACAGTAACTTTCTGAGAAACAGCTTAGTCATGCATCTGAGGTAATATATGGATGCAGAAAGGAACAGCAAACCTATCTGGCTTTTCCAAATGCTGGAGCACGCAGCCGCCAGCATGACTGCTCTTTCAGCACGCTTTATCACTCTGCTATCAAGAACAGTAGAGGGGATAAAATAGGAAAGGTCACCAATCCTGTACCTACTGCTGTGTGGCAAGGCAGCTGCGTTGAAGTGGAAGGACTGCCAGTGGGCATCGAGGTCCCAGGTGGAAAGATGGGCACTCCCCCAGGCAAGGGTTCCCTCACCCCCACGCACGCCTGGCTGCCCGCCAGCTCACAGCCTGCCTGCGGCACCAGGGAGGGACGAGGAAAAAAGGTGCTTCTGGAGCTGTGAGTTTATGTGGTGGTATCCCAAGTCAGACAGCTGATGAAGACCAAGCCTCTTCCTACCAAAGCAAATAATAAATTGGTGCATTAAGAAGCTGGATACCAAATTAGAGAGATCACTAGCAAAGCTGTTTGTAAGAGGCGTGCATCAAAAATAGTGGCATGGAGGAGCAGTACATCAAGGGGCTCTCATGCAATAAAATGGAAAGTAAAAAGTGCAGCCAGGACATGGAAAACCCTGACTAGGCTACAGCCAAATAAACTAAAATAGCTTTGGGAATAAATTGGTGTTTAATCCGGATCAGGAACAGGTGCTATGAATGTAATTCAGTAAATGGTTGAGAGCCTGCCAGAAGGGAGAGAAATGTGTTGCTTTTGAGATAATTTCCCAGAAGCTTCATAAAAGAAAATTGATTACTGGACTTTAATAATTAAAACAGGGCCAGATATATAGTAATCAAATGAGTTTTTAATTACATCTCAAGCAGAAATAAAATCCAATTTGTGTACTTTGTATCAGAAAAGTCCTACTGAAATGCTTTGGTAGCTAGAAAAAAATAAAATAAAAGCTAATTTCCATAGGAATTATAGTAGTTGGTTTAATTAAAAGACTAGATCAGAATGAAAGAGTCCCAAAGTGAAAGGTTACTAAATATAGAGGCAGTGGTTTAAACATCAAATCAATGTCTAAATAAAGACATTTTATAGACCTAAGTGCAAAATCTGCACTGTCAAGTACCCCTAATCTAAATTAATGTGTTACAAAATAAAGTTTCTCAAAATTACACTATATATTTTGTAAGTATTCCATAGAATTAATTGCTTGTGCTATGGTAAAAATGAATATCAAAGACATGGTTTATTTTTTCTTAAATACTCCTTTTAATTTATTTCATCAAAGTTAATGTTATTAGTTAACCATTCCTGTTATTTACCTGGTAACCTCTATTGCACCTGGGTTATTAGACTCTGTAATACACATTTACTTATATATTTCTAAGAAATATATGTATTTACTTTTGGATTTAAAATATGTTCACAGCTCATAAGATACAGTGATTACTGTAGAACTGCGTCAGTGCTTCTTGAATCCATTCCCAATCTACCTGGGCTTCTGGTCTCTGCTGTAGTTGATGCAAAGTTAATTGAACTAAGCAGGTCAAGCACTCACAATCCTCCTGGCACTGTGAGAGAGCTGTCTCCTACCAAAAGAGTGTGGCACACGCCTAGGCCTGGAGAGACAGGCACCGCAGTAGGTCATGCCCAGACCTCTGCATTTGCTCCCTGGCACTAGGATTGAAAACATCATGGTCTTGTGGTCAGTCCTGGCAAAAAAAACAGTACAGAAAGGACACAGACGTAGCCGAGACCTGCACAGCCACGCTGAGACAGAGTCCACTGTCCCAATGAGCTCCTCCTCTACGTTGCCTGTAGCAGGTATAGGTTGCTGGTATACCATTTATGACAGGAACAGCCTGTACTGCATTTTGTGTTTACGGGTTCTCAGGCTGATGGGATGTGCGTGCAGAATGCCATCTTTGTGCTTAGAGACATTTGAAATACACTGATATTTAAACACTGATTTTTTTTTTTTTAAATCTGAAGTGTATATTGGAAAAATACTTCATGAAAACTTTTTCAAAATTTAAGAAATACCAGCAAGCTTAACTGCCAGTGGTTGGATACCGGCTTTGCACAGAAAGGATCTGATAAGTTGCTGTCAAGGGTTGAATATCTAAGGTGCTACCTCTATACTCTGAGTTGGCAGTGGTAATGCAAGTGCTAACGATAACAGTAATGAGCTTTTCAGGTATTTTCAGGTGTTTATAATGTATTACTGCCCCTCTGTTTTGGACTCTACCAAATCAGGTTTGAGTAATACACAATGGTCTGAAATAAAGTTAAAAATGGGGAGCTCTGAGGCATGGTGATGGGAATGTTACAAATCCATGTCCATTCTATCAAATTAATGGCTGTTGCGAGCGAGCAATAATACATGTGGCAGAGACTGCAGTAAACTCTGCCTCTTACCCCAGGCCCAGGGTTGCAAAATTATCTGCCCGGCCTGTGCTGCACTCTACGGAAATAATTTCAAGCAGATTTGCTTTGAGTTCCACACAAATCAGCTTCTTACTAATGGTGTGATTTTTCAGAAGTGCTGAGCATTCATATTTCCTACTGAAGTCAACTGAAATTGCAAGTTTTCAGCACATCTTAAAATCAGGCCATTAACCCTTAATTATCATATAATAGCTCAATTAAAAATCTACCAAGACTTACTTCAGTAGCTAACCAAGCTCCCATGGCTTGCAGACTAGCTATAAAAAAACCCAGTTCTTTAGTGGTGTCTGAGCTCTGGGGACCATTTAAAGTGTTTGCTGTTAACCCTGCTATTTAAAGAAAATAATGAAAATTATCAACTGCAAAGGTACCTGCTTCCCCTTTCCTTTCTTTTCCTTAGAATTTTCTGCACTTTTAGAAGAACAACTCTTGCTGTCTTCTCTGTCATTATTTTTTTTCTATCTTGCACCAACCCTTTATTTCAAATGACAAATACATAATTTCCATGCTATCAGAGAAAACATGATACCCAACTCTCAGCACAACCCACTTTTTGCTAATCAAAAAAGTTGCAAAAGAATAATACTCCTCTGTCCTGAAAGGGCACATTACATGACCACTTGGGAGATAACTGGTTAACCCTTTATTCACATCGGGGTGCTGCTGTTAATGAGGTTCTTTCTTTCTTTAACGTAGGGACAAAACCAAGTGACGCACTTGTGGTCTTTCCACATAAGCATTTGATACTAAAGGGGAAGGTAAAATAAACTTCTAGGAAAGGTGTGCAGGCATTACATAATTTTGGGGCTGATTCAAAGCCAGCCAAAACCAGATAAAAGATTCTTGCTGGCTTCTGGGAGCTTTGGGTTGGGTATGTAGGAAAGAGGTAATTTCAGTGCAATCTATACAGAAACTTTTTTTTTCTTTATTTTGAGCACACAGAAATGGATTTTTTGACAGCTTTGGAAAGCACGGTACTGTTGTGGTTTGAAATAGGAATCTCCCTGAAATAGGGAGAATATGAAGGTTATTTCAGTTTTGTCCAACTTGTCATCCTAGCAGTGGATCTCCTGCTCATAAATGCCAGCAACCGGATAGCCTCAGGCACTTGGAGGATGCCTCAGAAGGACTGTCTTTAAGGATTACAGGAAAGCTGAAGTAGATGAGCAGCATCTCTGCTACCTTATGTGCTTTTTTTGACATTTTTGGTGGCTTACTTAAAGCCTCAGGTAAAACAAGTAAGATAAAGAGATCTCAATGGGAATGGTAAGCTTTACCTACACAGGACTTTACAGCTGGGGGCAAGGAGGGTGGAGGCATGGTGCAGATTAAACTCTTTTTACCCTGTTGCTCCCTGGACTGTCCATCAAAGGAGTGGAGATATTGTCAATATTTTTTCTCTCATCCTCTTTTTTTAAAAAATCTTCTTCCAGTGTCTAGTGAAGCTGAATGTGAAATTGAAGCCTATGCTGGACTCCGTGGCAGTAAATAGAGGTAAATGGCAGGAGCTGCACCAAAAAAGACTTCCTTCTCAGGTGGCATCCTCATCCTCCTTTTCCTCTAGCTTTACCATGTCTCTCAAAGACATAAATTAAGCCTGCAACTGTCAGTGTCGCTTTACGATAATAGCTGTCTGAAAGGTTTTCATAAGCTTAGACCCACCATTTTTTTAAGAAATGCTTTCACAGACATGCTTAATTGATTGGATATTATCTTGATAGCAGCATAGTTTGCTTTTACTGGGAGGCTTAGTGGGACTGAAAGGAAGGCCTGCAGTGAGATTGCGCTGGTATCTGGAGCGACACGGAAGACTTAGCATAAGAAGCATTCATTCAGCTCCACTACATTTCAACTGCTGCTGTAAAAATCTTTAAAGCTGACAACAGACTGAAATATAAGAACTTACAGCTTAATAAAATTAATAATACAGAGCAGAACTGGGATGCAAGCTGGTCAATTCATATGCAAGGAGCTGCAGGAAAACAGGATAGTATGTAATTACATTGTTGTTTTGCATCTCTTCAGTACATGTTATGAATCAATTATGCCTGCTTTTGTGATGTTCCTCTCTCACTCTTCCCTCCTCTTTTATGCCTGAATGTTCTGAAAAGCCTGCTTTGTATTCTAAAGAAGTATTTTTTTACAACAAAGCTTCTTAGTGATTGATCAGGGCCTTTAGAATTGCCTACCTTTGCTACATTTAAAAACAAACTTTATTATCTTTAAAAACACCAACCTGTCCCTGCTTCCCTGAGAAATTTGTATTAACAATGCGGTAAATTTCTCAGCAAGGGGAAGTTTGCATAAAGGCAAAATATTGCATGGTAATTTTAGAGGTTGTTTTTTTTTTTTCTTTTAAAAAATGCTCTTTTAACATATTCATTTTTTTTAAGTTACAGTGTCCCCTAAGGAAAAGATTAATGGGCTTTAATGAAAATAGAATACAAATAAAAAAAGGAAATCTGTTGCCTTATGCTTCAGGTTTATATTACATTGAGAAGTGGACCACAGATAAGCCTTTCTAGTATAATTTCCAGTTGGTATTAATATTTTGAAATGGTGGAGAGGAAAAATATCATCATACTGGACTGACTACCTCTTACTTCTCTTGCAGTTCTTTCAGTACAATTTGAGATGCTATTATTACAGCTAGCACAGCACTAGTCAAGGCTCACACGTAGATGTCTGTAGTAGAGGTGTTCATAAAAATCTAATCAAACATGATAGGTCACAAAACCTAACATGTCTAGTTCTGTGTGATGATGCCAGTATTACCTGAAAGTTGGTCTCTTTCCATTAGTGCAAAGATCACTAGCATAGCAAAACTGTGATCTATGATTTGGGGGTGCTTGCTCTGCTGCATGACCTGACACAAGAGGAGTCATGTTGCAGTGCTTACAAGTTCCCATTCATAGGGAAAAAAAAGCTTTTGTACTCCATGAAAAATGGGATTCTAAATATAGGGTTGTCTGGCAGCAGAAATTAAAGCTGAATTCAGCTTAGTTTTACACCTGTGCCCAACTCTATTTACTTCAGTGGAATTACCTTGAACTGGCACCAACTTAATGGAAATCAGAACCTGGCCCAGCTGACCAGATGCTAGAAAGAGCTTTCCTCCTTTCTAAGGAAAGTGAGTCGTTAGCGCCTTTGAAAAACTGACTATATCTGCCTGACAATCAAACAGAAACAACAAATCTGCTGATCACTCCTTTAAAAAAAACACAACAAAACAAAAACCCTCTGTGCTACTCATCATGTGTATAGGAGAATAGCTGGAAATTTCAGTACCATTGCAAGCCAATCTGTTAGTACACAACTGAACCACATCACTTTCTCTAGCAGAAAGAAGCAGGGAAGGAGCAGAAATGCAGACCGCGCAGCAGTGAGTACATGCACCAAATGGAAATGTTTCTGCTATTATTTTACCACTTCTTTCTTCCCTGAATAAAGACAGATGCAGGATAGTAAGCAGCAAGCCATACAAAACTTGGAACACGTACTTTATGGGAGAAACAGATACTAGGAACTGACATGGTACTGCTGGCAGGTACACGCAGCTTTCCTGAATTTTGATATTGCATATTGCTAAGTATAACATAATTTATAGCGCATACCCTACAGCTTCCCCCAAGGTTGAGTCTCCCCTCATTTCCTCTCCTTTTTATTGGCTTCAGTGCGCTGTTGCCCATGGCAACACCCACCGGCAGGGATGGGGATTCAGCACCACCGCAACCTGACATACAGCTGAAGCTCTAACAATGTCAACCATCAATCAAGTGACTGTTTGTAATTGCCTCCATCTATTTCTCCTGTCTTTCGGTATCTTTGCTATTGTGGGTCAAAATTCAGAAACTGCTGACTAATGTTATGGTTCTGTTCCTCCATCACAAGGAAGAAAATGAGAGAGCACGGCTAGATCTTTATCAAATTGTTCTCGGGCAAAAATGAAGCAACCCTACTGAAACCAGGGGGGCACAGTAGTGCATCTCAGAACAGCATTTGGTCTCTGAAAGTGATACAGCTCAATCTTAAAACAAACAAACAAACAAAAAATAGAATCTTATACTAATTTTTTTGTTAACACTTAGCTTAGGAACCAGCAAAAGACTTGTATTTTTGAGAGGAAAAAGAAGATTCTTTGTGGAAGCATGCAGTACAGTAAAGAAACATATTCCAAGTTTCTTATATTTTAAGATGGTGGAAAACACTTTTTAGCTAGTGCTTTTCATTATTTCTGATAGGGAAACATTTTCCTAGTACTTCAGTCAGTTTTGCCAAATTCTGAGATGTGCACAGGAGAGATGACCCTGCAGGTTATCAAATCAGCATTCTCCATCTTTTACTTGTTTCCCTGCCCACTGCACAAGGAGAGAGCAAAACCCATTGAAATCAGATTAGTTCTGCAAGTGTGTATAAAACACAGGTCCACAAGAGGCGAGGACAAATTAAAGGGCATGAGGACAGAGAACCCACCACTACCCAGGACAGTGCTAATAAAGTGCTGCTTGGCCTTTCCCTGGAGATGCCCAATGCATCTGGTCTACCTCAGCAACAGACAAGTCATCACTTATTTGCCCCAGCTGTTAGTGGAAATTTGGCCTTGAGTGATGACTCTAGCATTTACAATTCCAGTGCTAAAATGCAGTGAGCACGTGGACCATCCATAGGGTCACAGGGGCTTCATTCTTCCCCTCAAGGTGCTTCAAGCAATGCTTTTTTTTCTAGGTGTCCTACTGACTAGTGCTAACTGCAGCCTGAGTTCAGTCAGGTTTCTTGTCTCATGAATTATAGGCCATGAGGTCTCACAGGAGCTAGCCAGCAGCCCTCACTTTATCAGCAAAAAATGCTCAGGAGAAGACCTGTGTCTTCATCCCCATCCTCAAAGATAGTTCAGGCCACACAGCAATTCCACTCAGGATTCCCACCTGTGAGACCACGTCCCAAAATCAACGTTTCCTCACACCCCCCCCAAAAAAAAGGAAAAAAAAAGGGGGGGGGGTGGGGTGGTGTGTGCTCATAAATGCCCTAGCATTGCATAGGGTAATCAGGAAGCAGCCCAACTTCAAATCCTACTTGATCTGGACCAGGCTTTCCAACTGCGGGCGCACCTTCCCCACCAGCCTGTGGGGAGTCACAAGGGTGGGTTTGTCTCCTGCCCTCATGCCGAAGCCCCTTACATGTGCTCAGCACGGAGACGGGATGCCCACTGGGTACAGCCCCAATTTCTGCTTCACTCCTGGGACATGCACAGAGTGGACAGGCTTCAGTGGAAGAGCTCAGGAGGGGCTCATATGTACCTCCTCCTGGATTAAAGTGCTCCCCTGCAACACGACACTGTGACCCCACCGGAAAACCAAACACTGTTCAAAGCGAGGAGCACCTGGGGTAGAGGCTCTCCTGTGGTTCAGACAGAAGGGTTTACCACCTCCCGAGAATGAGACATCCACGAAGTGTCTTAGGCCATAGTAATATCAGACAATTTCCCCTAAATGTGCCCCATCATTTTGCCTTTCCCCCAGCATGGGACCTACAGGCAAAACAGAACAGCTTCATAATGTGATCGAGATGTAGACATCTGCTTCTATCAGGACACGGTTTTGCTCCTGCGCCAAAGCAGAATCACACTTACGAGGTTAGGCAGCAGTAGCTCACAGAAGTTTAAACTGGATGCCTGATGCCTCACGTGGCAATTGGAGACTGAACTCCCCAAGCAGCTCTGTCACAGCTAGCCCCTGCTATTTGCAGGGCCAGGGATCTTGCTGAGATGGTCGTTAGTATGTTTTGTGCCCTGCAGAAAATAACCGTAGATAAGTAAGTTTCATTTTAGCTCAGGTATTCCTTCAGATGGTGTCCTTGGTACGGCAACTGCATTTTTCTGGACCGGTGACCTTGCTAATTGCTCCTTCTTATTGTGCACTGCAATCTCGTAATGTGCCTGTAGTTACCAACAAAGCCAATACTAGTACTCTCAAACTATTTTTGAAAACTGCAACCAGCAGTGCCTAATGTCATTTGTAATATTTACACAAATTAATTCTAGTGGAAAAATAGGAGTCTTTCAGTCTACAGGCCAAATACTTATTTTCCCTTCATAAAATTAAAACAATTATTTTAGTTATTGATAGATTGTTTACGCACTGAGTGAAACTTTAGAACAGGTTTATTTCAAGGTTATGTAAAACACATTAACAGACACTTCCAATGCTTAACAGTGTTCTGGGCAAGAAAATGTAGAGCAAGACATTTTTTAATTGGCTTTGTCAAAGAAACAGAAGTAAAATCATGCGAATGGTTTCTAACATAACAATGAAATGGGAGGTATAAATCAGGTGAATGAGAGACCTCCAGAGATTTCCCTCACTTCGGTGTGCCAGTATGGGAACACATACTGTATATTGCTTGATGCCTTTTCTTTCTTAGATTACTTTGTATTTAATTACCCATTTCTAAGCGTGTGGGACACTGCATCTTACAGTTGTGTGTGGAATACCATTATAAGCTCTGAACCTTTGCCTGTGGGAAAAAACCAACATGTGCGCAGAAATACTGTGTGTATTTTCTAATGCAAGTGAATCCTACGTACTTTCCAAATGTATAACTTAAGACTTCTGCATCCTTTTCCTTTTTGCATTTTAAGACCAGTACCCTCACTGTTTTGCTTTAGTAGATCAAACAATGCCGATTCAGCTTTTTAAAGCATGTTTTTGAAATTAACAATTTGGTTTTATTTGTCTCTCTAGAAAAAAAAATAAATAATTTTGATGGTTTGCTGTGGGGTTTTTTTATTATAATTTTTCTTTGAAACTACCTTGTCGGGATGAATCAGAGCCTTATCTGGCGATGAGTGAATCATGCAAATAGAAGAGCAGTGAAAACACATGCGCCTGGGTGGCTCAGAGGGATAGAGTTTTTGAAACATGACTTTGCAGCGCTCGTTCCTGGGAGCAAACCCAGCTCCGCCGGATACACTTGGCGTTAGTCTGGAACCACAAACCGCATCTGGCTGGCCCCTCTAACCGAGCTATCGACAGGCACAGAAGCCACACGGACCGTACCGCCTGCTGTACTGGCCGTGTCACTGTTCGGTAGAAATACCACGGGGCGGTGGGGGGAACGTCCCTCCAAAGAACAACTGCGTTGTCGAAATAGTTACAGACGAGCTGGAAAGCATTTCTCCTGCTTTTTTAAAGCTGCGGGAAAGCTGGCAGATTGTGCTGGGGTACAAACAGCCTCCCTTCCTTCCGTCAGCCGCCACAAACTTCGGCTCTCGACAGGCCGAGGCAGCCGTTTCGGGAGGCGCCCGCTCCCGGACCCCTCCGCACCCTCGCCCAGCACCCCCGAGTCGCTGCTCGGCAGAGAAGCCCGCCGAAGCGAGCAGGCGGCGGCGGGCACACACGGAGGGCGCGGTTCCTCCCCGCGGCACCGGCTCCCACTCGCACGCCGGCGGCGGGACGCGCGGTCCGCCGCCGTGCCCCCCCGCCGGAGAAGCGGCAGGGGGCAGGCCTGGCGGGCGGGGGGGCAGGCGGGAGAGCTCCGCACGGAGGCCGCCCCCCCCCGGGCACTACAGCTCCCGGCGTGCCCTCCGGCTGCGTGACCGCCCGCCCGCCGCTTCCGCTTCCGGCGGGGCGGCCGCCCGCACGGGGAGTACTTCCGCTGCGGCGGCCACCGTTGCCGTGGCAGCGAAGGGCCGGGCTTCCGCCTCCGCTTCCGCCGCGGCGGCGGCGATGGAGGCCGCGCCGGTGCCCGACGGGCAGTACACGGCCGTGGTCTACGGGCTGATCGGCGGCGGGCGGTGCGGGGAGGCGGAGTCGCTGCTGAGCCGCGAGCTGCAGAAGAGCTGCCGCTCGCGGGGCGGCCTCTCCCTGCTGGGCTACTGCCACTACCAGCTGCAGGACTTCGCGGCGGCCGCCGAGTGCTACGAGCAGCTGGTGGCCCTGCACCCCGAGCTGGACGCGTACCGGCTCTACCAGGCGCAGGCCCTCTACAAGGCCGGGCTCTACGCCGAGGCCCTGCGGGCCGCCAGCCCGCTGCTGGACCTCCCCGCCTACCAGGGCCGGGCCCTGCGCCTGCAGGCGGCCGTCCGCTATGCCCAGGGCGATCTCCCGGCGGCCAAGAGCCTGGTGGAGGAGGCCCTCGCCGCCGCCACCGCCGCTGCCGACGGCGGCCCCGCGGCAGCCGAGGACCCCTCGGAGCGGGCTGACGCCGAGATCAACCTGGGCTGCCTGCTGTACCGTCAGGGGCGGCACGAAGAGGCCAGCGGCAAGTTCGCCGGCGCCATGCAAGTGTTGGGTTACCGCCCTGAGCTGTCCTACAACATGGCGCTGTGCTGCTACGCGGCCAAGCAGTACGCCCCCGCCCTCAAACATATCTCCGATATCATAGAGCGCGGCATCCACCAGCACCCGGAGCTCAGCGTGGGCATGACCACCGAGGGTATCGACATCCGCAGCGTAGGCAACACTCTGCTTCTGCACCGCACGGCCCTGGTAGAGGCCTTCAACCTCAAGGCGGCCATCGAGTACCAACTGCACAACCTGAAAGCGGCCCAGGAGGCGCTCACGGACATGCCGCCAAGGGCCGAAGAGGAGTTGGATCCAGTCACGCTGCACAACCAAGCACTAATGAACATGGACAGCCAGCCCACCGAAGGGTTTGAGAAACTGCAGTTCCTGCTCCTGCAGAACCCCTGCCCACCAGAAACTTTTGGAAACTTGCTGCTTCTCTATTGCAAGCATCAGTACTACGACCTGGCGGCTGATGTGCTGGCAGAGAATGCCCATCTGACCTACAAACTGCTCACGCCTTACTTGTACAACTTCTTCGATGCCATTATTACTTGTCAAACTGCCCCTGAGGAGGCCTTCCACAAGCTAGATGATTCAGCCGGGACACTGACTGAGCAGCTGAGAAAACTCACGAAGCAGGTGCAGGAAGCTAGGCAAAATTGGGATGATGAAGCTGTAAAAAAGGCGGTTAATGAGTACGATGAGACTCTGGATAAATATATACCTGTCTTGATGGCCCAGGCAAAGATCTACTGGGACATGAAGAACTACACAATGGTAGAAAAGATCTTCCGCAAATCGGTGGAGTTCTGTAACGAACACGAGGTGTGGAAGCTCAACGTGGCTCACGTGCTCTTCATGCAGGAGAACAAGTATAAAGAGGCTATTAGCTTCTATGAGCCAATCGTTAAAAAGCACTATGACAACATTCTCCATGTTAGTGCCATTGTGTTAGCTAACCTCTGCGTTTCCTACATCCTGACAAGCCAGAACGAAGACGCAGAGGAACTGATGAGGAAGATTGAGAAGGGAGAAGAGCAGCTGTCCTATGATAATCCTGATAAAAATATCTACCATCTTTGCATTGTCAATCTTGTCATTGGTACCCTCTACTGTGTGAAGGGAAACTATGACTTCGGTATTTCAAGGGTCATTAAAAGCCTGGAGCCATATAACAAAAAACTGAGCACTGATACGTGGTATTACGCCAAACGGTGTTTCCTGTCCTTGCTGGAGAACATGTCCAAGCACATGATCATGCTACGTGACAGCGTTATTCAAGACTGTGTTCAGTTTCTGAAGCAGTGTGAGCTGTATGGAAGAAACATCCCAGCTGTCATTGAGCAACCCCTTGAAGAGAAGAGGATGCACAGTGGGAAAAATACAGTTACCTACGAAGCCAGGCTTTTGAGGGCACTGATGTATAAGATTGTTGGGTGGACTGCGTAAATGGTGTTCCCATACAATAGAAGTGAGAACTTTGTTCTTACGCTTGTGAGCTGATGCTCACCCTGGTAGTCCAAAGCAATATGGGTTTTTCTTGATTGCTTACCTTTAAAGATTTTGTCCTGTATTTTAACAACATTCAGTGGAAAACAGAATATTTGCATGAAATTAATCTGCACCAAATAACTAGGGGCTTTCTCAGTAATCTGTCGTGTTAAATACACCTTAGGATGTGTTGACCAAGAACTACATTACAGAAATATTGTAGAGTTTTCACCTATAAGATATTTTATCCTTCTGAAATTTTGACCAAGTTTCTTTTCATTGGTTGACAGTTGAAAATAATGTGTTATCCATCTCTTGTAGCACAGAAATTGAAGAAACAAGAGTTGTTTTAATTCTCTCTTTGTACCTGTGTGTTCAATGTTTCTTTCTTCTGCTTTTTCCAAGGTATTTTTAATATATTACAGACCATGTTGGTCATATAGTCAAACACAAAAAATGGCTTTATAATAAAAAAAATCAGTCCTACATTGCCTTTTGCTAACTCAGTAATAATGCGCGAGTATTCTGGCGAGTCGTATACCTAGTACAGGGACCAGGAATATATTCCAGGAAGGGTATATTAGGATGGCACCTCAGTTTAGGTCTACCCTTGCAGTAAAGTTTGTTATGACTGAACATAACTGGCTTGGAGACACTGCCCAGTGCTGCCCCTTGGCTTCTGCGACCCCCAGCATCCCCGCGCCTGCACCATCCGAGCTGTTGCCCTGCAGACCTATTTGGTAGCAAGGGCTTACTTAATAATGCAGTCCTCCTTTTGCAGCCTGGCCTGCCCCTTTAATCCAAATACCATTCTTAGAATATACCACTCTCTGGTAAGAGATCTTGTGAATGTAAAATTATATTATTTTCCATATTTCTCAAAAAGCATGTAACTTCCATTTCAAGCGAGGCTTACAACTTTGACCCTTAGATGGAAGAAATCCGCTTCTCAATTTCCTCCCTGTGTTACTGTTCCTGCATCTCTTAACAATGCTCTGAAACCCAGTTTATTTGCTTAATTCCTTTACTTGGCATCTCCACTGCACTGGCATCAGACATTGTATTTTCTCCATAGTTTTCCCATACCTTTTCAATCATGTCATGTGTTCCACATGCAGATCTGCAGCTTCAACTCATTTGCTTACCTTTGATGCTGGCTCCCTGAAGAGCTGTCACAGAGGAATTTTGGGATCAGGCTGCATGTCCCTCAAAATCCAGTTTCTGTGCTGTCGTTTACCTGGAAAGAAAGAGGACAGCATTTTCTAAACTTCCTCTATTATAAAGCAATGGGATGCCCAATACTTAATACTTCCAGAGAGTGAGTGAACAGGCCTGCAACCATTTCAACATACAGAAAGAGAACTCATCTGCTGGGAGAGAAACCTGTTAGGGCTGAGCATATTGTCTAACTAAAGGAAACAGCTGTGGGTTAGGTAATGTTACAGTTTACTCCAAACTTCCTGTAACAGTAAAGCAAAATCAAATTTAACAGTGTCAAGAATGGGAAAATGTTCTAAAGGGGCTAGAGAGCAGGCAGGAGATGCGGCAAGGTGTCCCAGAGAGGCCTCCATAGCTCATTACTAGTCCATAAAGCCCCCGAATATGGTGATATTATGTATTTCTCACAACTGCTTCCCCATGAGGAAGAGACCCGCGATTTCAAATTTTTTCGCCTCCATGAAGCACAGCAGCAGGCTGTAAAGTATCTTTCTAATTTACGGTGGAATTGTATTATATATTATGCAGCATAAACAGCATGACCTTTAAAAAAAAAGTTTTTAAAAGTCACGCCACATAATGGCATCTGAAGTGCAGTAATGGGCAATGGCTACAGGAACATCTGCCCTTAATATTCACTGTGCGTGTTCTGTAAAAGTCAGTGGACATTCAAAAAAAAAATTCACTTTGCAGATTGGTGCCTGTGCAAATGTTGAATGCCCTCTAATGGAGAGCAATTTAGAGACTTTTCCATGGCTGACTGTCTGGTGACGTTCACACGCTCTAGCGGTTTCCATACAACTGGTGCTTGACATTTATTAGGACACTACAGCCAGGATTAGCTGCACTATGTGCTTCATCTCCTCCTCGCCTACCGTGGCCACACAGGGGTCCACCACGAACAAGCAGAGGTGACAGGGTCAGCCGGCTCCGGCACACACTCCCCGATCCTGCCAGCTTCCAGGGAAGGGGCAGGGTGGGAAGGGAGAACAGCCATGCTTCCCATAGAAAAAAGTCCCCATAAAAGGACATGGAGTTGTGCAAGATGTGGCTGGTTTAGAAGATACGGCTAGAGGGCAGTCAGCATGTCTGGATTTTGCTTCATCCTCTTGCAGCACATCAGATGCACAAAAAAACCCCACCGGAAAACCCCAGGGAAAACGTCAACAGCAGCGGTTTTCCCCTTCTTCCCTTTTCCTTCTGTTTTCACCTGCTTTTCCTCCCAGAGTAGACTGGGCACCCAGACAACCAAGGTGACAAACCCAAGGTTTCTGAGCAGGGTGGGTGACGCTGAACACCATCACCCCAATGTGGAGGGCCCTCTGCTGCTAAAGGAGAGGGGGAAGCGGCAGAGCTGAGACACAACAGGAGGAGACCTGGGACAGGCCCTTCCTCCTCTGCTGTGTCAACGGATGCTTCTGCGTGGGGTCTCCTCCCCGTCCCAGCAGTATTTTCCACCCTGTCCACCACAGCCCGTTCCGCAGCAGCAGCCACCCAACCTTCCTGTGGCCACGGCACGTCGGGGCAGATGACCCGGCCCCTGTTTTGTCCTGGGGAGCTGCCTGCCCCTCCCGTGCCCAGAGGGACCGGGTCCTGGAGTCATGCGACTGTTGTCTTTTGCAGTGTAAAGTGTGTCGCTTCCTCCAGTGGCAAGCATGCATTTATAGCATCTCCAACTGCAAAGCACTTTGGTCATGAAAAATATATAAACGTTACAACCAGTTTTATTACCATCTTTGTACCGCATTTAATGTTATCACTATGTGACTTACACACAAAATACATTTTTAAAGGAAAGCACGTACATTTTTATTTAGAGAAAAGGGAGGACACCAAATAACGGTTTATGCTCCTTAGAAATATAGTAAAATCCACCTAAATTAACACCCTAAGCCAGCACAGTTCTTCTTTTGTCCACAACCAAAAATCACTGTTTTCATTTAAAAGAATGCAACAGAAAACACTACCCAGAAATGGCTGACCGTATTCCCAGGGAGCTGCAGAGGGCGAAACAGCTGCAGATAAGCACAGATTCCTAAGCAAAAACCTCTGCTTTTTTTTGGTGGGAGCAAGGAGAAAGAAGCCCTCAGCCCCCTGTCACGGCATCGGTATCCAAATGATGAGCGCCACAAGATGCCTTGCCTCCCACGCGCATCCCCGCCGCACCGAGGCCAATCTCCAGGATTTTATTTGAGCTAATATCCTCTTTTGTACTTTGTCCTTGCAGTGCATCTTGTGACATGTTCTTGTCCTCAAACCTTAAAAGGGCTTGCCACCTGTATCGCAGGTGACATGCTGTGTTGTACTGCAGTGGGCAGATCTTTTTTTTCCAATTACCCTTGCAGTAATTACAGCCCCACATTACACGAGCAAAGGCCTTGAACTACCACTCTGCCAGCAGCCCGCCCGTGCTGGAGGGTGGAGCGGGGGAGGCATGAAGGGCCTGAGATATGATTTACTTCATGCCCCACCTTGCATCTCCTTGGTGCTCAAATCTCTGTAGTTAATCAAATGTCTGCTGACACCAACAGCAGAGCAGAAGTAGTGGATACCAGGGACACTTGTGATCAGCTCCGCAGTCAGAGCTGATCAAAAAATTTCAGTAATCAAGGGGTGGCTGACTTTACAGTAAGACAGATATAAAAGATGAGACAGAAGAGTATTCTTCTTGTACAGTTCTGGGAGGAACACGATTAGAGTCTTCCTTGGGGAAGTTGGGGTTATTTCTACTGGGTAAGCAAGCCCCATTAGAAGATGGACAAGGAGAGGAATGTTATTTCTCTAAAAATGATGACGTTACAAACAAGAATAAAAGCTGATATGGCAGCCCGTTCCACAATATCTTACTTATAACAACTTACATTTTAGATGCCTGAGTTCAAAACTTCCACACATCCACTTGGCTTTAGCCTCCAGCAAAGGCAGCAGAGTCTGCCCCTGACTGATGGTTTGCAGATTCGGGGCACCAATGTGATAACGTGGCTGTGTGGGCTGAAAGATAAGCACTGAAAGATCCATCTTCTCCTGTCCCCCAGGCTTCTCATCCTTTATCTCCCTTTGGCCTTTCAGCAAATAAAACCTTTTCTAAATTTTGGGCCTCTGCTAAACCCTGCTGTCTTCTTAAGGAGTGGGTTCGCCTGGGGCAATGCACATCTTCTTCACATCATGACGTGTGGTTCACACAGGAGAGAGATAAACACGTGAATACCATCTGGTTTACCAAGAACTAGCCCACAAAACAGAATTCCTGCAAAAACACCTTTTAGCGCAAAGAGCTGAGGGGGGATGGCAAAGCACCACCTTCTTTCACAAGGACAGCAAGGGGCATCTCTAGGCTTTCCTTGCCCATCCACCACACTTAAATGGCAGCCTCCAGCAGAGGAGGCTGCAGCGAGGTGCAGCCCACGCCTGCTGAAGCTCTAGTGCACCGAGCCAGGGCACGCAGCGCTGGTGCTCGTGTGGTGCGCACCTTTGTCAGTGCCTGCACGAGGTGCCGTGTCAGCTGTCACGAACAGCAGGCTGGCCTTTCTGAGGAGGCACGCATGACTTTGTCACTCTGCGCTGGTGTGGGGACATGGACAACGGAAGCCAGTAGTGGCAGAAATGAACCTGGCTGGTGTCCTAGGGGATGGCAGGGAGGATTTACAGAAGCATGGAAATGAAAAGTGAGTTGGTGTTAAAATCCTCCCAGTTTCAATCAATTTGCTGCGAATCAGTAATATGAGGACATCCAAGTGAGCACACAGTCTGGGAGGCACGGCAGAGAAATACTGAGATGTAACTGATACAACAAACAGCTGTTTTGCAGTCCTCTGCACCCCATTCGGACAATGCAACCTACCCGTGACTCCCAAAGAAACTGTTCCTACATACAGTAAAAGAGTCTTTCAGCCCTGAGAAACTTTTAGGCTTTACTTTCAGCAAAACAACCCTTTTTTTGGCTGATGCTTTTCCATTAAGTAGAAAAATGGAGACATTTGGACTCATTTTCCAAAGAACCTTTTGATTAGCATAATTTTCCTAGACCTTGCCTGAATTTAAAATAATAAAGCCCAGTCATACAGCAGACCTTGCCAAATCCAACAGCTTCAGTCCAGAATGTTTCTATTTCGGGGGTTCTTCCCCTAAATTCAGTATAGTTTATAGCCCAAACTGAAGCCCAGGGAAGCCAATAAAAAAGTTCCCGTTGACTTCAATGAGCTTTAAATTGGCACCTTAGAAAATATCCATTTTCACAGACTGCTATTTCAAGCCATCCAAGAGCAGTTTCTTGAAAGTACTGAAATGCTACGACCCCAGTCAAATGCAGTGACAAAACCTCTCATTTCCACCCACTTAAAATGCTGCTTAGAAAACAGCTAACCCCATGTTCCCCATGGTGCAACCGCCGCACATTAAGAAAACATCGCTGTTGCACGATGAGAAGTAAAAGTCGGCAGGGGATCCTGATCCTCCGCCTGGACCCAGCCGGGCACATCCTCCACCCACAGCCCACGCAGCCCGCCAGGGCTCAGAGCACAGGGCTGAGGCCTCTGTCCACATAGTGCAGGATTACCCCTACAGCGCAGCCCCAGCCCTGGGAGACACCCTCATCCCGACAGCCACCCCACTGGGAACTGCTTGGAGAGGGAAATCAAAAACACAAGCACCAGATTATCTTCTGGAATGTGGGAATCATCACTCGGCACTGCAAACTTTTAAACTTCCTGGGGTGAATTTACACACTGGCTCTGAGCGGTCTGAGCTTTCTGCAGTGCTTTTCTCCTCTGCTACACACAGTCATCCCCTTCTCTGAATTTCAGCCTTTCTTGCTGCTTACCCTCTCCTTCCCCCTCAACTCTGCCTCTAGGACCCTTGCCATCCTGTGTCACAAGCAGGGAACAGGTTGACTAACAGCTTTTTATGAGTCGGTTTTATTTTATAGCCCTCTTTCCCGTGGGAGAGGGCAGAAGGAGTTGGCTAACACTCAGATCCTGTTGGGTTGAACTGTTTTCTACCAGCCGCCTTCCAAATTAAAATTAACACAGCTTGGATTTTTCTTAACTGCATTTCTCTGGTGCCTCACAGAGCTCTTTGTGTCCTCCTCCACTGATTCACGGCCGCTCAAACAGAAACGCAAGAGCTCTGACATGGCGTATCTGATTTTCTTGCTCTGTCAATAGTATTTATCGCTGCAGCTCCCATGCGGAGCGGGAGGGCCTGCTTCTCCATCAGAGCTGAGGGACAGGGGTTTCAGAGCGCACATAAATCCTTGCTTTTCCCCTGCGGAGCAGGTCAACGCACGTCGCGTTTCTAAAACGAGAAAAGCCACATCTCCCGATGGCTGTCATCCGACCGCTACTTCAGCCACCTCCACAGCACAGAGAGCGCCACCGCACTAGTATAATCCACGCAGCTGTCCGGCCGTGGGTGCGAGGCAGGTGTGGAGACAGCTCCATTAGGGAACACCGCCTGATTTATCAGAGCGGCATTATTCTTCCCCTGGCAGCCCATGCCTTTGTGTAACCTTCAGGGAGAGGGCCGGGCGGCTGCTGCCATGCTCCAGCCGTGCTCCAGAGGGTGCTGCTACGCCAGGTTTGGCCCGGCGGGGCTGCGGGCGGGACCCGGCGGCGGCCCCGGGCGGGGAACGGCCCCGCCGGCATCCGGGGAACGGCCCCGCCGGCATCCCGGGACCGGCGTCCGCCCCCTCGGGTCCCCGCCGCCGGGCCGTGACGGCCGGATTGCTGGCAGTAAGACCCAGCAAGTGCCGGCCGCTACTGTTCGCTCCAGGCGCGGAAGGGCAGCGTCATCCCTCTTTTCCCTAGCCCGCGCTAGAGTTCGCTGCTCCTCCTGGCTGGGGAGAAGGAAGGAAAAAAGGGAAGCCCAAAAGGCAGGGTGTCAGGCAGTAGTCTGGGGCAGTCTCTGCCCTGAAGAGATCGCCGCTCCCTCGGGTCCGGCGCCGGCCTGCCTTCGGCTCTCCAGAAGCTCTGTGCTGGGGCTTTCCCCCTCTTTAGGAGGGGCGAGGCCATGCATGGGCAGGCAGCGAGGTTTTTACGCTGCCTCTCAGCATCGCCACCGGCCGTGGGGGACGGGGGAGCAGTTTGGGGTACCAGCGCCTTCACCCCGGGGGTGCAAGCAACGCCTTGCGCTCCCGCAGCCTCTCGCATCCGTTGCACGCCTCTGTGGCACCCTGGCACGGACTGCACCTTGGAGGAGAACCTGCCCTGCGGTAGGTGTGGGTCTGACCTATGCGTATTTGTACGGTCCAGGGCACGAGTCCCACTCCACGGGAGTTTCTCTAGACTTGTGCTGGTTTTACTGTAGGGAGCGCTTGTTTACATGCGTGAGAGCACCTCCCCAGCAGACTCTAACGAACCCTTACAGTCGTGTGCAAGATAGGAATCACCCTTCCTGCAGAGATGGGGAGCAGCCACAGCTTTTCCTGGCGTAACAAGTGGCACCTTCTTTTCTGCCACACTTTAATGCCGCTTGGCCTGCTCCTGCCCAAGAATCGACTCAGGGCTTCAGAAGACATGAGATTCTGGTAACAAGAGTTAATAGCAATGAAACAGTCAACAAAATAGAAAGCTGTTAGAGCGGGATGGAGTCTCTGGGAAGGGAGATGCGGGAGCCCTGCCCTCTGCCTTTGTGCTCAGTCCAGGGCAGAAAACGCAGAGACGCCTCCCTGATCTTGTGAAATGCCTGCCAGTGAGTATGTGTAATGTACTGTGAAATTTTTGTGACTTGCTAGGTTATAAAGCTGGTTATAGGAGAATTTAATAAAAAAAGGAAACCAGTTTATCTCTTTCTGATAATTTCTCTATGGCTTTAGGGTCTCATTCCGGCTTCCTCTCCATGCCTGGAGAGGTGATCCTAATATTCAGTGTAAAATGTACAGATTCCCTAAAGGGAACTTGAAAGAAATTCTCTGCCTCAAATTCAAACCTGACAGTACATATCACACCAGGGGATCCCTTTTATCAGCAGGATATTCAGAGGGGATGAATGATTTACTTACATAATCTCTTAAACCTTTCACTTGCAGAGTCTAAGATAGAATTTATAGCATTTTTATCATTTGGACTTAAAAAAAAAAAGCCAGTAAAATTCCTCTATGAAATCTGAAACCCTACTCATTGATTTTCTAGCTGATGAAATTTCAAAGGAACACGTTCTTCCATGATAGAGTAACAGCAGGCCTCTGCCTTGGCTTTGGTGTTTTCTCATGTTAGAAATCAGATAATTCCTCCCTAGGGTGACACGTTAAATAGATACCTCCTATCTTTTGCATTTGAAAACAGTGAGGCTGTGTATTAACCTCCCATAATTTAAGACTGTACCAAGTTTTGTGGGATTTATTTCTCTAATTTCCATTTGCCAAATAGATGTATATTTACACAAGAAGCCTAAACAACTAATGCTTTCATTCTGAATTTTAACCTAAGTAATCAGCTTTGTTTTCAGGATCATGAGGAAGGCAACCTACATGACAACACTTGCTTAATATTTCTGCCATGTAGCTACTGCAGAAAAGTAAACCAAAAGTGAGCTATTTCCCTTCCTAAAATATTTTGGCCTGTCTGATATGTTTCCCCTTTATCTGATGAAAATATAAGCTGGTCTGAGTCCAGGTTTTGCTTAATCTCTGGTACTGATAGAGTGGTATCACTTTTTTTTTTATTCTTCTAAAGTTATTCCTGAAATAAACTGGGGGAAACGAGCCCAGAATGAGAATGCAAAACAGATTCTCATCTCATTTCCTGGCACTGTCATTTTGTTTGTTGTTTGAATCCAGAACCATCGGGTGTTAATCTGGGGTGAGAACTCATACAAAGAAATACATAATAATGCTAATAACTGTTTCTTCATTTGAAATCACAGAGGTGTCAGAGGCAGGAGGCAAAGGAGCATGACTAGATTGGTAATCAACACAGAAGCATCCAGAAATACAAACCAGAGCTATGAAAACTGAGATTTCATTTTAGCTGTTGGTGGATGTGTGCTCAGCCCTTCAGAAAGGCATCTGTCTGTGAATTACGCTCCAGTAGGTTGTCTGCAAACTGACACGACTCCAGTTAGGACTTTGTCGTGCCCATTTGTCATCTCAGACCACGTTTCTACCAAGCCCCATCCAGTGTTCCTGGGGGGGGCACAGGCATAACTGTGCCTCACCACTACTTTTCTGTTTCACAGTGCTCCTGTGAGAGCTCCACGTGAGCTGGTCATTTGCTCAGTCGGGATACTGCTGACCTCCACGAGGCAGTGGTCCTCACCAAGTGCTAAATTATGCTCACACTTACCCAGTACAAGCCCCAGTACTTCCATCCAGTTCAGCAAAACACAGTCCAATTTACACCAGCATAAGCGACAGCAGGACATGGCCTTTTGGAGCAGGCTCTGTAAGGCCAGATCCTCCACGGGTATAAGTTACCGTGGCTCAGTTTGCATTTGTAGTGCCACATTTACTTCTTTCCATTTAGTATGTGGCCCAAGGTCAAGTTAAGAAAATATTTCACTGTCATAATTATTCCCATGAAATCCAGACCACTTTGTGTTTGGCAGCCAATGTCATTTCCCATGCCTTAAGAAGCTGGCATTAATTTCCTGACACTGAACAAAGACAGATTCATTTACGCATTTTCCTGACTGCCATTTTCTTCGCCTCCTGCATTTGAATCCCTGCAATCCGATGCAGTCCTGGAGGAGCCTTCCTGGGCGCTACTGTAGCACTGACAATAACCACATCTCTGTTTAATGAGGATTTGTGCCGGATTTCATTCAGCAGCAGTTTTACCTTCAACCTGGGGGGTAAGCCTGGCAACGCTGCCTCCTGAGAGCATTTTGTTCTTGTATTTTCCCCCAAGAGCCTGCCCATCCTCATTAGAGAGCAGAGGCGGGGATCTCACAGATGGGTCATTTCAAGCCTGTCGCCATGTGTCAGTAACCCTGCAGCTGGATAATGCCATGTGGTTGTGCAGCCTCAGGACCAGCTTAGTGCTTCTGATGCAGACCCCCCAGCACCTTCCCTCTCTGAGCATCCTGCTCGTACAGCAGACCCCAGTGCCGAGCTCCCCAGGGAGAAACACCGTGCCTTTTCTCCCATCTGAAAGGAAACCCTGGCTGGGAGCAGCTGAGCAAGACCTCCGGTGGCAGCGAGAGAGTTGGCATGGGAGGAAGGCCCTTGGTGGGCAAATTGGCACAGGACAGGAAACCCACGAGAGGCACTGGAGGAAGCCTGGGCCGCTCAGGGCAGGTGCCACAGCGGGGTCAGGCTGGGGCTCGGGAGGGCTGCAGGGGGGCCAGGGCACGCTCCCGTGCCTCCAAGGGACCCGACCTCAGGTCTGCCCGCAAATGCAGTTGCTAACAGCCGCCTCCTTTCTTCTTCACACACAGAAAAGTATCTCAGTCCATGACACGTAGCTAATATCCTCAGCTGATGTTAGCTTGCCTGGCTCCCCTCAAGCAACGAATATTTATACTAGCTAAGAACCAGTGTGCATTTCATATCCTCCTGATTATTTCTCACAGCTATTTCTGTTTGTTTTCCCATAGCACTCAGTAGGCTGAATGCCTTTTTCATGCAATGTAGTCAGTTTTCACCGTAGTTTTTTCTCCTATAGGTTTGTTCATATTTACACATCTTGAGTTCCTGTCGCAACTTCCCACAAATTTAAACTGGGCAGTGGCAAAATTACCTAAAGTGCATTTGCCCCACCCTGATAAACAAAAAAACCCAACCAAACAAAAAAAGAATATATTCAAGTCAGATAATTCTGCACATCCATGGCAACAACACGAGCATGGAAATGGCAGTGCGGACCCTCCCACACCCTGGCCAGCGCTGCAGGATTTCAGTAAAATTTCCCATTTCTCAGGATATTAAGTTTGACTGCAAGGAAATCCAGACATCATGTAATCTCACTCCAGCATTGGAGCGGAGCTAATAAAGATGCATAAAACATGCCACAGGCTGGAAGCTTGCTCAGAGGCACGCATTTACGTTTTGAAATGAAGACAAGTACAGCATGGGCACGATGGGGACAGAAACAGCAATTGAGGAAGATTAAACTATAGTATAAGGAGGCACACCCTGTTGGAAAAATACAAACTTTCATGAGCAGGGAAGGCCAAATGCGACTCAGGTTTTGATCATGCGCTTGCTGTACTGATGCTCGGCTGCTGCCGCACGCCATGCACCCCTCCACCCCTTTGGCCCCGTGCAGGGCTCGTCCATGGCCAGGGACAGCCCCCAGCATGGTGGGAAGCAGCTCTTCTCCCACCCCCGGGGATGGGGAAGTGAGACCTGAACTATGCAGGCGTTAAGGCTGGATTCTGAGTGCAGAAATGGCTTATAATGGTCTTTACACGCCCTCTGCCATTTCCCTCTCTAGCCCAAGGACAGGGGTGAAGCAACTGCGGATGAAGCAACAGAGCCCTCAGGCCAAGATCCGCGTGGCATGTAGGCACCTGAGCCTCACCATTTCGGCAAGAGGTTCCCAAATATCTTTGGCAATCTGTGCCTTAGGATATGGCATGCTGAGACTCCACCTGAAAGCACACACCTGCGCCAGGAGTACGTTGCTGCTGTTGCAAGGTTGCTCACCCCTGTGGAGAGCAAGGAGCTGGCCAGGCTACAGCTCCTGGGGCCAAACAGCCACATCCCGACCCCTCAGCCCGTGCAGGCTGACCTTCACCTCCTGCTTTGGGCCTCAAAAATGGGATGCTGAGCTCAATGGGCTGTTGGCAACACATTTTAAATGGCTTGGTCTATCATCCGTCTTAAGCCCTCTCTTCTTCCACCTGTGGGCTGTGGATTTGAAAACAGGTGCTGCCATGAAACACAAACTGGCATGTGTTTATTCCTCAACCTGTTCTGCTGCTACGCACAACGCTAGGATTGGTCTCACCAAATCCATGACCATCAGTTGTGGCAGCAAAGCACTGAGGCAAAACACGTGGGGACAAGGAGGGGAGACGTGGTTTCCATTACACAGCCTAAGCTTATGACACACAAGGAGAGCACTTCAATATATGCTCAGGAGGCATAAGAAGGTCTCATCACACAGCTTGGGTGGACATCTGGATCTGAGGTGGAACTGTACATGAGAGCCAACACCCCCCGGACGCAGGCCGGTGGGACAGAGAGATGAGAGGACAGCAAGCCTCGCAAGCTGAGCATGGTACAGCTGCTTCTGGTAGACACCGGAGTGCTGGGATTTCCCTTGACTTTGGCAATGCTTGTATAACTTGCCATGTCAGGACAGCCTCCCATACATATCTGGCTTCAGCAACCTTTTAGCTACTTTTGGAGAGCTTATCTCTTTAATTGGGATAGCTTTCATCATGCAGCAATGACACCCGCTTCAGTTTTTATAGGGGTGTTACAGCAGAAACCAACAGAGGTGTTGGGAAACCTGATGATTTTAACAGAGTTTTGCAAGTTTCATACCTCAGGGCATGTTTTATATATTCTGTGCTCATTTACAGTAAATAAATTTGTTTTCCCTTGCCTGTCCCTTTCCTGCGCTGTTCCCTTTGAAGCTGCACCCCTGTATTTGGTCACCGATAGGAGCTGCTTGTGTCCCCGCTTCCCAGGAGGAAATTCCCAGCTGGACACAGGCCATGATTTGCTGGTTTAGATGGCAAAAATGGGTGCAGAGTGTATAATTCAGCTCTGAATCATGATGTCCTGAGGATTTAGCAAGGAAATCTATCGACACATGTGAGCGTTCAGGAGTGAAAACCATGTTGTGGGGGCTGTCTGGTGATTTTGCAGAGCTGCTGGCGGGAGCCGGAGTGAGGGGAATCCCCCTGGTGATTTGTAGTTTTGGAGGAGGAGGACTGGAGCTGCTGAATTGCCAGGAATTTGATTTCTGGCCACAGCTGTTTATTCCATCTCAAACTGTTCCCCCTCACAAGGCAAACCCACGCCTTCTGAAGAGGCTACAAAACACACTGCTTATTACAGAAACGTCTGACTTGGCGCTCTCATATTTTTAATGCTTGCCAATTCTAACACCTCAGATATAAAACTTTCAGACCATCCTCTGCCTAGCTTTTGCTTTTCAGTTTCATTTTTCCCTAGCAACGGGACATGCCCCAAAGTATTTCTGATGAGAGCAACTCTCATCTTAACAAACGAGAAGACCTTGGCTCTTTATGATATATGCCCTAGTTAAAGTAAACAATAACATTCATATTTTCCTGTAGGCTGCACCAGAGCACTGGTCAACCATTCAGTAAGTAGCCCATATTTCTTATTGCAATTTATGGCCTTGAGATGGACAGGAGCTAATGTAAATGTCCTGAGCTTTTGTGAGGGATGGTGCAGGGCACATAATGGCTTTGTAGTTACCTATGCTGAGCAGATACACAGTTCACTGATCTGTTAAGCACTTTTGAGATCATGCAGTGTGTAAAAAAAATACTATGTACTTGTAAATGTCAGGAGGAGTTACTGGTATTTATAGAAAAGAAACTGTTTTACTATTTCCAGTTCTGTGGAGCAAATACGCTGTATACTTTAGGGTTCAGCTCCAGCAGCTCAGTAGTTTCCGTGTGGATCAAATTTTTAAGGTCATAAATTGATTGAGATGACCCCAGCAATTCAGCACCGTGCCTGGGTCTTTTAAAGCCAAAGGAAAGGCAAGTGACATTTAACAGTGGGAAAGAAAGCAAAGCAAAGCAAAGGGAATAAGGGGGTTTGTAATATGATAATAAAAACAAGGCATGTGCATTTCATCAGCTGGATTTCATAAAGAGCTTGATCTTGCAAGCTCTCTTTGCAAAATATACCTGGGTATATGAATTTGTGTGTTAGCCCTGAACGCCAAGCAACTCGCTAACAGGACTTGTCAAACGCAGAATCAAGTCAAGCAAGAAAAGGAAGGATCAAGTCTGACAATAAACACGCGTTCTGGAAATCGTGACTCCCTAATTTAATGCACCACATGGAAGGCTTTGCATTTTAATTTATCAGTTTCTTTTTAATTGACCAGATTAATTATTTCCACCTTGCCATTTGGCAGGTAGGTCACTTCCTTTTCACAGCGTTAATGAACTAATTCCATTTTTTCCCCTTGTAATTAAAAGTGCGAGTTACAAAGATCACATTTATAAATTGGCTTTGTGCACAATAAAATTTACTCTTTATTAAATGAAATATAACATCATTTCCCATGCCAAAAAGGATTTCTTTTCTTTGCATTTCTCCACCAGCAGAAACATGACAAGAAAAAAAAATCCCCTCAACCCTGCACTTTTCAATCAGTAATAAAAACAGGTAAAATAAGATTACCAGCTAACTCCTGAACACCCACATGTCTCCCTTGGGCACACCAAGCTCAACTACAAATGTGAAAGCAATTGAAAGTTTCACATTATCAATGTTTTATGCTCTAATCAAGGCCTCTCATGATCAGGTCAAAAGGCAAGACTTGGAAGTATCCTGCTGTGTTAGCTGAGGAGGATGCACTGCAGCTGGCCCATTAGCTTTAGCTGCTTGCTGTCGGAGAGAGTTGAAGAACATCAAAACTTGCTCACTGAACTAACACAAGTCAAACTCACTGAGGTGGGCTGATTTGGGGTCTGCCACACTTTCAAAAGCTCATCTGAATTCTTAACTTGCCCTCTGAAATCACTGTGCTTAAATGTAAGCTTTTCCTGCCTTTAAATGCTGTTGCCCAGTGAACTTACATAATGGCACCTGATTCAGGTGGAGGCTGGATCTCACTGGTTGTACTGGCTAGAGATACACAGGATAAGATGTGAAAACTGGAATTTAAATGGGAGGAAGAGGAAGAAGCGGGGGGCTTTGTACAGGAATAGGGCTGGACAGATACTACAAACGATTGTCTGAAAACATTATTTTGTATTTCTAATGAAAGCACTGCAGTCAGGCTGAAGGCTTTTTTCTGTTATGATGCTACACCCTTCTGAGTAGTGAATTTAGTTGTCTAAAAGACATCTAGAAATTGCATTTCAGAGTAAGTTCCACAGGTATACATCATATCAACACTTCCCACCACCAATTTAAAATCCTCTCATGTATGTGCTGGCACTGAACATACCTGTATTTGTCCAGTCAGAGATTGGACAAAAAACAACTGGGTTTTGGGGGTGTTTTTGAGACATATATGATCTAGATGCAAGGCAAAAAAAAAAAAAAGTTAAATATGTTTCAGGAATGAGCAATAACATTATGTCTACCTATGAGTTCTTGTGCATGTGAGAAAAAGGCAGAGTCCTTGTTTTCTTACCAAATCCCTTGCCTTTCTCTAGTGGTTGGGGCAGCTATCACTGTGCTTAGTCAGGGGTTGCGGAGTGAAGGAGAATTGTAAGGATGGCAAAGAGGAGGGAAACCAAAGGTATAGAAGAAGGTCAGGGAGTGCTGGAGAGAGTTAGAAACTAGGGTACTAGTGCTGGCCTGGGAAAATAAGTAACCCAGTCACCAGAATTACAGCTGCCTGAGTACAAATGTGGCTGACAGCCCTCGTCCCTTTCTGCTCTGGCGTGTGCATCTGAAGCCCAGCTGTTACAGAACATTGGTTTTCTCTCTGCAGATTGCATTCCCCCCCCCCCCCCCCAAAGAAATAGGCAAATACTTAAACATATAAACCAGCCTTAGGACTCGTTCTCTGTGCATCTGTGAGACTGAGATGAATTCAACAAGATTGTGAATAAAAATACAGCAACTGGTATTTCTAATTCCATTTCTCAGTGGAAAGCTTCTAGTAACAGCTAATAACTAAGTCATGCTAATCAACTCGGTGACAAAACCTTTAAAGTATGTAATATAACATAGTTTCTGATTTTTTTTAATGGAACCTACATGTTGCAATCTCCTACTCTACAGTCATAAAACTTTATAGTCTTCTCTTTTGTCTACTGAGATTTCAGGTGTTTAACCACTGACTTCCACCCAAACAAAGTCTGAAGCAACAATAATGCTATCCATGTGCTGCAGTAACTGAGTGTTTCAGCTTGGCTGGCAGTGACAGCTTCTACATAGGCAGGCAGGCGTAGCAGTCCAACTTCTGCCCTCAGTGGGTATAACTTCACTGTGACGTTCACGCTTGTCAGTGGAATTACTTCTGATTTACTTCAGCACGACTGAGGAAAGAGTTTGGCCTGGTTTGTATACATTTACGGAGAGAAACCTAGAGGACAGTGTCTGTTCTTGTTTAAAGTATAGCAGGAATTACAGTGTTGGTGAAGAAAAGCATGCAATCTGTGATTGCAGCCAGCAGCAACGTTGCTATGGCACACTGTCCTCAGGCTGTTCTTAAAATGCCTGAAAGTTTGGTACCTTGCCCACTGCCTGTGGGACCAAGGCATGTTAAAGTATTTATGTTAAATGACTTTTCAATTCAACTTCGACCCACAGGCACCTCTGGGGAGACAGCAGTGGTGGAGGAGGAGGGACAGCGTAGGGGAATCTGAAACAATTAAAGCTGTTTTGTGCACTGCTTTGTATTATGTTGAAGCCTGGAAAGTTTGGTAATAAAAATGCAGCAGTTCAATTAAATAAACTCTCCAGGCTTAGGAATGTAACAAAACTAGGGAGTCACCTAAACTCATTACAAGTCCTGACTGGCCAGAGCTTTGCTGCAATGATAAAGAGTCATTACAAATAACTAGAATTTATTTTCCGTGTCTTATCTTGTAAGAATGGCCAAGGGACCCTACTAGCAAGCACAGTGCCATTGGCCATGGGGAAATCTTCGCTTGCTAAAGTTCTCCTCTTCTCCTGCACTCTGGATTTCCTTTGGGTAGTAACAGAGAGCAGCCACAGCACTCATAGCACCATTATGTATTATTGCAGCCCCTGCTAGCACAGCCCCGGTCAAAGGCCTAACAGTACTTTCAATAAAATAACTTGTTTAGTGGGTATGGAACCTGATTATAAAAATTTGTTTGAGGCTGAAACTTTGCGCTCTGGCACTAGAGAATGGAAAAAATAAATTAAAAACTAAAAATAGAGCTTGATAGTTTCGAGGTAACAATACAGAGAGAAGGAAAACAGAGCCAAGCTGGAACTGCACAACTTGGATTCAGTTCTGCAAAGCTCAGATTTCTGTTTTCTTCAGTCACTCCTTGATAGGAAAGACTTGAACTCTAGAAAAGAGCTGCCTTAAAACCCAAGGAATTTGTACCTTGAAATCTTTGTTTAGATTTTACCACCACCCTCCCAAGTTTACAAGTTTCCCAAATTTCCTGGAGTTACGCCACTAAAATTGAAGAAGAGCTTGTCCTTTTCCACCAAAAGTCTCTGGGTGTTTTGGGTAGGAGAAGCTGGTGTCCTTCCAACACATTACATTCACATGTTCTACCTCCAAGTATCAGTTCTTACTATTCACTAAACACCAGCAACTTGCAAAACAAAGGCATCCTAGCTTGAAAGGAGCAGCTTAAAACTCTTCCATATGGATGCACATACTCCAAAGTGGTTTTTCACAGTGTGTTAGTCCCCACTGACTTTGACACCAGCGAAGATCACTCAAAGCCTGCAGCACACCACCACAACAGACCCAGGCAACCCCACCCGATTTCTTGCCCACCCACATGATTGAGCTAATCTCAGACAATTAAAAAATCCACCCACAGTTTTTCCCTCCAAAATAGTTTCTCCTGACACTAGTTATCCACTCCGCAGTTGTCACCACTCATTTCATTCCTGAGGTGGGGCCAGGTAGAGTCACCAAACCTAGTGACAAAACAGAAATGCCACCTCCAAAGCAGTAAGGCAGGTTTCCTTGTTTGCCCCAAATGTCAACAAGTGAGTCTTTGTGCTGCTAGTTATGTGATTGGAAACAGCCTCTGCTTTGTTGAGCTCCCCCAAGAGATGCACACGAAGGGAGAAGGGACAGTGCACGAGGCACCTGTTGAGAAAATTTGTCACTCTTGCTCCCAGCAGCCTACACACAGTGGGCAGCCTGGACCCAGAGACGCAGCTGCCCCATAGGCATACAGGGTCAGTACAGGCTGAGTATGGTGCTAGTATAGCACATTTGTATGGTATAAACACTCCATAAAATCAGGTTTCAGGAGGTTATTTGTGTGAACTGCCAGGTACCCAGTTATTTTGATTTAGAGGTGGTTTATTTCAGCCTAATGGGACCATAATCCCAATCCAGAGAAAAAAACAAGTTAGGGTGTAGGAGTAATACAAAAGGAGATTTAAAATACACACTTGGCTTTTCCCTGGAGGGTAATCTCTTACAGTCTAGTAGTAAGAAAAATTAGAAAACACTGAGGGGAAAAGGAGAATAAAAACAAAAAGCCAGAGCGCATCACTGATTTCTGTTGTTTCCAGATCCTTCTGAGCATCGTTAGTCTGCCTGCAAATCTATAGAGAGCTCTTATGATTTTATTAGTTGGAGCTATCCTCACAACTAGCTCACTGTGCCCCCACAAAAGCACACTATGGTCTGGGTATGGCACAGGTAATTAGCAGCAGAATCCCTGCAGACAGACTTGAAGTCGCTCCTGCCAGCTCAGAATTTCTCACAGAGTTTCCTATCCCAAGACCTTCCAGTTCTGCTCAAACCAACAGTCAAACTGCAGCTCCTACAGAGGAATAAAGATTTTGGCTAAACAGGTTTCATCCTGCTCCCAAGTACATCAGATGGTCCCACACCTTTTCATCCATCTTTTAGTACCGTGCAGGCACAGGCAGGACCTGAAACCAAGCCCAGCTCTGTCCGAGGAGTCAGGCAAGAAACACTGAGCTACTTCAAGTCCCACACCAGGTGCTGGAGATCAGGACCAGTTTGTGCCTTCCACCCAGACTGGCAAAAAACTCCCTTTTGTTTTCTTCCCAGGGCAGTTTTCCACCAGGTTCATTAATCCAAGCATTGGGCCAGGCTGGAGCAGAGGGGAGAGGTGACAGAGGTGACCAGGAGGTGGTCAGGGAGGACCTGGCCCTTGCAGCTGAGGCCATGCTGTAACTCAGCATCCCAGGGAGGAGCTCATTGCATCAACAGGCACCATGGAAGGGAAACTGTGTGCTAAAGTGTGGTAGATATTAAAAAGACTTTAAATTCAAAAGTAAGGAAATTAAAATCTTTAGACCCAGCATGGAAGCTATTTAAGAAACTTGAATGTAATCATGGAGAGCACACAAAAAGAAAAAAAAAAAAGAGGTGTGCACAGGGGGAAGGAGGCAGGAAAGTATGGGGGAAAGCAATAAAATGGCTAAATGGCAAGATATTGTTCAAGCCAAACAGGTGCCTTTCAAAAAATGAAAACCCAGCCCAACTGAAGCCAATAGAAAGGGAATATGAACTAGAACAACTAAAATGTCAGGGCATGAAAGTTAGGAAGGCTGAGAGCGATTATGAACAGCCAATAATGAAAGACATAAAAATAAAAACCTAGAAATTCTTTTAGCAAATCAGCTGGTTTACCGGGGATTAGAAGCAGCATTTCATAGTAAGGAGACAGTAGAGGAGCTGCATGATTTCTTCACATCAGGAAGAATTTAAGCAATACCTACTGCAGCTGTAGCCTTACCCATTGTTAAGCTGAGAAGCTGTCAAAAGAGTGGTTAATGAAACAGTCCAAAACACTAAACCACATGGGTGCAGGCAGAAAGGCACGTTGCTTATAAAACTATGGTCTGGCACAAAAAGCTATGTTTTTCCCCTGTGGTTGTTAGTGTTGCCATAGTAAGTATGAGCATGTTTATTGGTGTGAACTGGAAAGGTTTGAGTGATAACACAGGGCGAGATGATTCATATTAGCACTCTCTCAATAGCACTTCTATCCAGGAGAGAATAATTGCCATCCAATATTGCTTTGGTGGTCCAGAAGCATACAAGTCTCCTGTCAAGAGTAAAGCACAGGGTCCTTCAATGGGCAATCCACTGCTTACTAAAAATCCACTAAAAAAGTGTCCAGAATGGCATTGTAAGTAGTGTGTCTTAACACCATTCGCCTTACTTCTCACCTACTTTAGATAACAAATAAAATACTGGATGTCAACATCCAGTCTGGAAAAGAAAACTAGTTACAAGACACCTTAAATTTTGGTTTTTCCTAATTCTCTGCGTACATCTGGCAACTTCAGTTTATTGGTAAATTCATATGAATGGGAGCTCGGCCACTGCATTGATTATACCTTGTAAGGCTTAATGCATCTTCTGTATCATCTAGATGGTCTAGAAATAAAGCTATCACTTATCAACAATATTAAAAAAGCAATATGATGTCATAGATGAATGAAATCCTGTCAGACAGGCATGCTCTATATCCGTTGTCACTCTAATTTCAAATAAGGTGAAATGAAAAGGTGAAGCAGACCCAGAACATTTGGTCTGCATATTTGAAGAAAATAAGGGTTTCTGCATAATAACTTAAGGTCCTCATACTTGCAGCATTTGGATCGAGTTGTGGTGGCCACAAGGTGTGATTCAATTTGTTTTTAAATTCCATTTTGCCACACTGTAAATGCAGTCACTGCTACAGGTCTCCTTAAAAATCAAAAGGTGGGGTGGGTAGGCAGACATGTCAGTAAAATATTCCCTTAGGATCTATAAATGTAGGGACTGGATCCAAAAAGCACTAAACAAGAAAGCCATCAAAAAAGAAGGGAGGGGGTGGTGAAGAGAGAGAAAAAACTGCCCGTTAAAACTACATAAATATTTAAGAGTAGGCAGCTTGTAACTTCTATTTAGTTTCACTGAAGTTGAAGGTCCAAAAGTCTCTGTTGGAGAGCACAGTCAGACCCACACACATTCAGCTCTGAAAAGGAGCTGAAGAGGGTTCAGCTGTGGGAGCTTAGCTGTGGACAAACAGCTTCCTTCCTTGGTATGTGGTCCCATGATAAGACCAAGCAAAGTTCAACAAGGCCAAGTGCCGGGTCCTGCACTTGGGTCACAACAACCCCATGCAGCGCTACAGGCTTGGGGAAGAGTGGCTGGAAAGCTGCCTGGCAGAGAAGGACCTGGGGGTGCTGGTTGACAGCCGGCTGGATATGAGCCAGCAGTGTGCCCAGGTGGCCAAGAAGGCCAACGGCATCCTGGCCTGTGTCAGAAATAGCGTGGCCAGCAGGAGCAGGGAGGTGATTGTTCCCCTGTACTCGGCACTAGTGAGGCCGCACCTCGAGTCCTGTGTTCAATTTTGGGCCCCTCACTACAGGAAAGACACGGAGTTGCTGGAGCGTGTCCAGAGAAGGGCAACCAAGTTGGTGAGGGGCCTGGAGCACAAGTCTTATGAGGAGAAGCTGAGGAAACTGGGGCTGTTAGTCTGGAGAAAAGGAGGCTGAGGGGAGACCTCATCGCTCTCTGCAACTACCTGAAAGGGGGTTGGAGTGAGGGGGGTACTGGTCTCTTCTATCAAGTAACTAGTGATAGGACGAGAGGAAATGGCCTCAAGTTGTGGCAGGGGAGGTTTATACTGGATATTAGGAAAAATTTCTTTACTGAAAGGGTTGTCTGGCATTGGAACAGGCTGTCCAGGGAAATGGTGGAGTCTCCATCCCTGGAGGTACTCAAAAAGCATGTCAACAAGGCACTCCCAGACATGGTTTAGTGGGCATGGTTGACGGTTGGACTCAATGACCTTAAAGGTCTTTTCCAACCGAAATGATTCTATGAAAAGGTGATTTTTTAATTTAATTTTATTTTTTTAAAATAACTTCACCTATTCAGGTGGTTTAAGATTTTGAGGATGGGCCAGGCAGAAGAGGGCGCATGAGAAGGGTGCTGTGAGTCACAGTAACCGTGGCTGGCTTTAAGGTCGTGGCTGAAATCAGAGTGGACGGGAGAGGACTATGTAGGATTTTCCCATTCAGATCATTTGTCTGAGAAGAAGAGCCGAAAAGAGAAATACAACCCTCTGGGCTTGGAACTAATCCAAACGCTAAAGGATTTTACCTTATGTTGAAGATTGATGAGAACATTATCTTTAGCAGGAGGATTTTTTTTAGTGGTTGAGGTCTCCCTATATTCTTTGGACTTGTCTGTTAGCTTAAAGTGCCACTTAGAAACTCAAAAGCTCATTTTAAACAGAAAGCATTTCCAAGAAGCAGCCCGCCCAGTTTTTGAAACATCAGTGTTAACAAGAACTTAATTTTCCTGTTTTCTGTCTGCAATATGCATTCATCAGCTTACACAGAGTAAGTCAAATGTTTGGCATCACTTAAAAGTTGCTTGTATCTCAAAATAAGGGGAGGGCAGAACTTAGTCATGAATCTATCAAAGCATAGCCCTATACCAAGACTGTATACCCTATATATCCATATATATAACACCCACACAGACACCCTATATAGCCCTGTACCAAATTTTCAATGCTGTTATCATGCAAGAGGAAAAAGCATCCATCCAGTAACAGGAACAGATGTTTCAGAGAAACAATCCTTTGTGAAAATACAAAGTCTAATCACAAAAGCATATTCTGAGGCAGTATATGTGCTTTATGTGCAAGGCACACCAGATAGGATGTAAATCCAGCACTCGGGCTATAAATAGCCTCAAATTGATCACTCTTGGGAGTCAAACTACAGAACCAGGTATGGGACCAAAGGTGACAAAAGTCCTCACCTTTACTGTCATCTTGTATAGAGAGTACAGCTCAGCAGTAAGTCCTACACAGCCTGTGCTCTGAAATAATTCCTAAACAATATGAGAAAAATAGGCTTATCTTGTGCTAATAGCCCATTTTGAAGTTATTTTAGCTCTCTTATTTCGTGAGACTTCAGAATCGAATGAAAAACAACCAGAGGAAGGTTACTTACTGTGCAGCCTTTGGGCTCAGTAGTCTAGTTGTTTAATCTGAGACAGAGCATTTGTACAATAGATACATGCAAACTAGAAAATTCCCGAGGCAGTGTGTGAGATTTAACATGTTGCTACTTCTGAAACACCTGTGCATCAAAGAATGAAGTCAGCTCAAATTGGCTTTTGAAGGAATGGTTATAAATAGCATGAGAAGATGTTCATGGAAGACCAATCCTTCTGATTTGCAAGGTAGTTGGCCAAAATTATCACCATGGAAGAGAGGGCCAAAAGGGTGATGGAGAATGCATTACCTAATTGATGGGTCACTCAAAATCATAGTGCCCGCTCATTGCAATTCTCACTTCAAGACATACAAAAGTGGTATTTCTGGTACATCCAACTCCACACTGCTGTTCCCAAGCTTGGCATCCTCAGCAGAAAATGCTGCTACTCAAGACAGACATATTACTGAGGGGAAAAATAACTGGCTTACATAGAGACTTCATGAAAAATGTTAACTATGAATCCTGCTGATTTGTTGAGCAATGCTGCGTTTTCATCAGCTAATCTAATTGTGCAAAGCCTTCTGTATTGGAATCGGCCAAATCACAACAACCACATTTCAAATGCACATGATGTCTTTACAACTCTCGTGAGACACACTGTCCACTCCATTAAAAATAACAACCTTTGTAGTTATGCATGCTAAAGTATCGGTAATCAAATCTCATGCTTTATGGTGTAAGATGATCACTAGAAATGTCAGGAAGAAATTATTCCCCTAAGAGACAGCACAGCAAGATATGTTTGTTGCCTTTGAATCATCACATGTTGTCAGTAACAGCATACTTACCTGTTAGATCATTGATCCAACAATTTGTTATAGCAAATTCTATCATCTGATGTTCAGCAAACCAGTCACTTTAAGACCAGCAAAATATAAATCTGCTTTCACCACGAAGTAACCAGCACTAAATTTTGAGATGGTGAGGAATGCAAGCCTGGCTCCAGTGCAAGTTTTGAAGAGAGGAATTTACTTCTAGAACTGGCTAAATCCAAACTCCAGATCTAAAAAATCTCAAGTTTTTGGGCATCAAGATTTGGCTCTGAAATTTGCTCCTTGGGGCCGATCTCTCTCTGTGTGCTCTAAGTTTCCTGTAACCCTTTAAAGCTGCCCAAGTCAAGCAGAAAACATGCAAGGGCAACTGTGTTGGAGCAATTTGTACAGTTGAATTAATTTCCCTTTGTCCCCTGTTTTTATGATGATTTCTAGGGAAATTAAATGTAGCAGAACTGCCACTCCCCAAACAGACTAACACCATATAACAGCTGGAATTAGGCAGGGGGACTGCTGACCCAGTGGCATATTTCACACCTCCCATTAGCCTTGTTTGCCACTGATGGGCTTTTGGTAACTATAGGAGTCAAGAGATAACCTGTAGTTGATGGGATCCTTCCCAATAGATGAAGATAGCAATAACAAAGATGCATGACTTTTGTCGCTGTAGTATGGATGTTAGTTTCTGGTGCCATCTGTGCATTAATCCTACCATAAGTCTGGTATTTTAAATTCCTCAAAGAATATTTCTAGAAGAGAATCAGAGCATTTGCTCTTTGGTAGATCTATCCCAGCACTCTAGAAATTACCCTTACAAAACTGTCAGATTTCTTAAAATTAAAATTGATTGCTAATTCCTGGAAGTGTCTTCAGAAGCAGCATTTTATTATCACCCTGGCACTTCTTGCTCACGCTGGCTGCTATTCAAAATCACCTTGGCACCAGAGTCCTGGCCTGGCTGCAGCTTCACATCACCTGGCATCACTAGCCTGGAAACAGTCCTTTGAGATAAATGACCACAGTGCCAAATAGTAGCATAAAACTGGACAATAAAGTGTTTTCCTTTCAAGGAATAACTCTGATGCTGTGAAGCTTTGCTGTCCTCTCCTACCAGCTTCCCAGAGCTGTCCATGCACCACCTTCTCACAGCAGGCACCCTTGCAGAGCCTGAAAGCTCCCTGCTCTCCAGAGAAAGGTGCTTGAGCATCCTTGCAGCGGCACGGCCCTGTGTGGCCATTCCTCTCCCACAGACTCACATGAGGTGGAAAGGACCTGTGGCTTGGTTTTCAGTAGACCCATGAAAAGGCTTCCAGCCCAGCACTTCCCTTCCGACTCACTGCCAGCAGGCACCCTGCTGCCCGAACATCACACCCACCTCCACACCCAGCACCTGGCTCCCTGGCCCCCTGCACCAAGGGAAAACCCTCTTAGCGTTTCTAGTTTCCAGCCATATTTTGGGTTGTGGGCAAGAAGTCGCTTGCTAGTGTGCACTAAGCTGTTTTGTCTGCAGTTTTACGTTCTTTGGTGCAAATAAGAAAAGAAAAATCACAGGTTTGGTATCACAACAAAATGAGCAGACATAACCCAGGCTATAACCCATGAAGAAGACAAAAAGTCCAGACAGATGCAAGCGGGTTTGTCTCTACCGAAACACTAATATTCTCAGTCCTAGCAGCATTATGCTGGTCTGGCTGGAAATGCAGCTTTGCCCACCCCTGCCAGCACTGAGGCTGGAGCCCAGTCTGCAGCCATGCACACCCACCCACACTGGCGTATGGTCCTTACAGCTGCTGCTTGCTACCAGGGCTAGTGTCTGGCAAAGCTTATCTGTGCTGTAGAGAACTGCAACGCCGTTCTGTCAGCCCACCCACGCTGGCCAGAGCTGGCAATTACGTTGTTTATACAAAATACCTTTTGATTAATGGTTAGAGAAATAAAAACTGTAGCATATGTTGCTCTCCATATAAAATCATAAGTCTGTCAGGCTTATAGTGCATCTGGCCGGGAAGGGGGGGACGAAGATTTATTCCTTCTGTTATACCTTGTACCCCCTTGTGTTCAAGTCTGAGCTCCCTCCATCATTTCACCTATTACGCTCAGCCAATTCAGAGAAGACATCTAAGCGTGGTCTCTGCAGCAAACCCCTCCAGGGTGTCAGAAAGAATGAAGAAGAAGGTGGGATGTGTTCAGGCTGACAGACCAAGGAGTAAATCTTCAGTAGAGCCGGGCCCTGGCCCAGGCACAGCTGGGACACCTGCCGGCAGCGGCTGATGAGGATCCCAGGCAAGGCATTGGTTTCTCTTGCTCTTAGGGGATCTGACGAAATGGTTTCCTTGCTCAAGGAGGTTTATGAAAGCCCTGCTTTATACATGGGACTCTGAGCACCCAGTACACACAAGCATTGAAACGCAGTGTTGTCATCTCTGCTTCGTGGGGGTCTGTCACACGGGTTGTACTCGCAGCCGAATTCACACACCTACACCTGGTGTTCACACACACTGACCTGGCAGTTATGTCTGCCTGGAGAAGACGGACAGCAGTCCTCACCTCATCGTGCCCTCAGGGAAAGCTCTCTGTGGCCACCACAGCTGAACCCAGGCCCAAAGAGGGGGACCCAGCACTGCCCACTCACTGTCTCAGCCATCTTCTCAAGTCCCGTTTGAGGAGGTCATAACAGTTTTGAGAGTAAATCCAAATTCACGTTTTCTAATTGCATCCCATTACTTGCAAGGCGTGAACAGCGTTGCTGGACGTGTGACAGCACAGCAAACTGAGACTCTTCCTAGGACCTGGTGGAGGGGATGAAGTCCCAGGTCCCAGCCCACTTACATAAACCTAGCGAGATGGCTTTGTGTGCTCCCTTCATTCAAGGGAAGAGAGAAGCAGCACTCCCAGGGAGGCATGGCCAGGTCCTACACCAACCCTAACAAACAGATCAGCTCTAGGAAGAACTAGGGCCAGCTGCACAGAAGACTGTCAGATCTGGGGATAGATGACCACAAGTCATCTTTTCCCCAGGTAAGACAGCTAGGAAAAAGGACTCAGTGCAGGGAAGAGTGCAAGACGCAGGAGAAAAAGCTCAGTGCTTCATCATTATTCACACTTTTTTTTCATCCACAGCTTTTCTGAAAGTCTTTTTCCTGCAGATAGACTGTAATAACAATTTCTGTGGCATCCTCACAAAGATATCTCCCTGAAAAGGGACTTGCATGCCCAAAAAAGTCTACGTTTTTTTTCCCCCTCAAATAAATCAAGGGGATCTAATAAAAGATACTACCTCTCTCTGTGAATTTTATCTCAGTTATAAATAAGACATTGGGCTAGATTCTCAGCTAGCATAAATTTGGGGTCACTGAGTCAAAGCCCAGTAGAGTTGCACTGATCTGGCCTATTGTCCGAAACGCAGATTAATAGAGGGACAGGACTCTAAACCAGGTATCTGTAGCCAAACCACAATTTCAGGCACTTCCTTGCCAGTTCCTTGTGCCTGGGGCCATAGATCACAGAAAGTTACAATACAGATCAGAACAAAGTGTGAATGTATGGATAGCCCAAGCATGCTAATTTTTGAGCAAATCTTCATAATGAACAGAAACAGAAGAAGCCCAAGAAGGAACAAAGAAACAGTAAAATCTATTGGCATTACAAATCCAAATACACAACAAAGGACCAGAGTGATTCTGCCCATTCCCTGGTGAAACACAACATTTATCAGCAAACTACCAGCAACACTGCTTCAGGACTCCACATGGCTGTATTTCTGCATGGCAGAAATCCCGCTAAACTTCTCAGCCTGGCAGAACAGAAACAAAAGCCAGTGAAAGCAATGCGACAAAGGTAAAGCCAAACAGCAAACGAACGCATATTCAAGCTGTAGCATAGAGAGAATGAAATAAAGGCCCAAAGCAAACCCTAACATGCTCCAGGTTGCATGATTGCTCTGCCAGGGCCCATTAACACCTCATAACTGTAACCCAGCACCCACAGAAAGAATTATATTTTCATATAAAACAACACAAAAACCAAGCTAATCTCAACAAACCACCAAAAGGTAAATCAGAGTAGCTAATAGAAGTCAGACTCAATTATTTAAAAAAAAAAAAGAAAAAAAAAAGGTGTAACATGAAGAGAAGAAGGCATCCTGAAACTTTGGAAGGGTCAGTCTGGAATTCGCATAGCTGCTCAACTTGGACCTGTGCTTTTGTATGGGAAGGGCAATTTCCCATGAGAGGAAATCTTCTCTTGGGGTCTGTGTGCCTTGTTGGCAGTGGGACTGCAGTATGGGGACAGACTGGGAGAACAAACCCAGAAGTGACTACAGTGAAACTGAAGGACTCATCAATAGAGGTGACATCCTCTGTCACCTGGGACAGGGAGGGCAGAGAGACACAATGGGCTAGTTCTTCTTTTCAACTGAAGCTTTTTACCAGGTTTTCTAAGAGAACAATCCTTTCTGATGTTGCAGCCTTGCATCTCGTTGTTGCACCTCTAATTCTTGCCTAGGCCAGCAGTGATTAAGAGATGGCTCTGAAGAACTGCAGTGTTTGTACAGAGACTTTGAATGTCTTAGAGTTTGGGATCTTTGGAGCAGATTCTTTGGCTCAATCCACAAGAGCGATAAAAATAACTGTCAAAAGGGAAGCCAGTGAATTCATGTTTATAGCGAACTGCCCCGTGTGGGCTGAATTCACATCAGAGTTTGTCACAGGCAGTTCATTACTCACGGTTGGGCTAGGGGCCCACCAAACATTTGAGGAGTCGGTGGCCTTTAGTAAGGCCATTAAAAACAAACAGCAGTAATAAATACTGTTGTTATGCCTCCAGAAAGCCCGAAGGTTAAACCAACTGGGAATCTTCTTCCTCCTTCTCTGACCAAGGTTCCTCCAGATCATGACGGACACTTTAAAAGACCTGATGGAAGAAGCTTGCCAATCCCAGCTGGTACTTTTCTAGAGTACACTGACATAAGTAGTGATCAGGTGGCTCAGTTTTTCCTATGAGATGTTATGATTGCTGTATAGTATGCAAGCAATGGGAAAATGCAGACAAGGGCTTCTCAACTAAAAAAAAAGCAGCAGCTTGCTAATTGTGATTAAAACTTTTGTGTTAATCTTAAACACCTTAAACTTATTCCAGAAAACTGAAATAATCACACCTGACTGATCTTTGGCTGCTGAGTGGTGGCAATAGCAAATGTTTTTTAAGAACAGAGCAGAAGTCCAGCAAGTCTAAGGAAATACTCCATCACCCATTTGTTTTTCAACATATTTCTTCTTAGCATTCAAACCTGCACCACCTGGCTTTAAAGTGAGAGTTAACTTTCTTTGCAGTCATAAGGTGATCTTTGATCTAGAGTTAAATGAAGATTTACTGTATTTTCAGACTGCTTTGGCTAGTGCTGGAGAAGACTGGCAGACACAGACATTCCCTTGCCCATCCAGTACGTGGTTCCAGCGCGGCTGGTAGGAGGCAGCAGCAGCTTTATCGGTCAGTGAGCGCTTAGCTCAAGGGCTAGGGAATGGGGTTGCTCCCTCTGCCAGTGAGCGTGGAGACAGCTTTTACTGTAGATCCAAACGATAAAAAGGTTGGAGCCTTTCTGAAAACGGCTCAGGAAGGAAACAAACCAAACTGCACAGTCACATAGCACTTAACTGTAATGGGCATGCCTGGAAAAGGGGCAGAAACACCCACTTCAGTCCAGGGTGGCCAGCTAGAAAATAACAACACATGCATATGAAGGAGGGGAGGGACCAAGAGGCTCATATGCCACCCTGAATGCCCATTGTATTGATTTACAGGCCTGACCCAGAGCCCTGCTCCAGTCACGGCTTACTGCATTGATTTGACATGTGCCTATGTATCTTGTTGCGCTTCTGGTTTACAACTTTTTTTGGTTGGTTGGGGTTGGGGCGGGTGGTGGTGTTTGTTTTGTTGGTTTGGGGCTTTTGTGTTTGGGTTTGGGTTTTTTGGTTTTTTTAAGGAAAGGAAAGAAAAGAAGTTAAAAAAAAAAAGAGAGGTAAGACCATAAGCATTGCCACTGTTTTCACAATAGATTTGTATCACCTAAGAGAGCTCATACCTTTTATTCTTGCTGAACTCTGGTTAGCACTTTTCTCTGAAAGCAGTCATTTTGCATAGCAGTTTATCTTGATGCCACTCATGGCTGCTCAGATATTTTCAAATCCGATTTAAAAAAATAAAAGCCAACTACAGATCTCCCATTGGCAGGAATATGTTAGGCAATTTTTGCACATTGTTTTACAAGCTAGTTTGCAGGTCTGAATTAAAATAAACAAGTTAGGGGGGGGAAAAGTTATCCTTCTAAGAAGTGTGTTGACTTATGAAAAACTCATCCCAGATATAAATCAGATATAGGAGTCTTTCCCAGCCAGAACTAAGATCCAGAAGAGATATGGAGAGCTGAGATATGCTTGCTCCTGAGTACACAGCTAAGAGAAGCTTAGCTCATTCGAAGTTCAAGTTTAGCTCTAGGTCAGTATGTCCTATGTTTCTCAGTGGTCTTAAGATCACCACTGTCTTACCAGGAATCCCAGTCCCTCCTCCCAAGGCAGTTGTCTGGGCTCATTCATGATGCCTGGACCACATTCTCTCCCATTTTTTATTTGTACATTTTTGATATTTGCACATCATGTATTCACTTCTGTGGGAGACCAAGATCACGGAAAAAAGTAAACATTTTTAAAGAGTCTTTTAATGCACCATCAGTTTGTCATCCAGAAAAAAAAAAAGAGGAAAGCCAAGGCTACATGACTGCAGGACTTTGCAAGTCCTCAGCAAGGATGTGGAGGAGTGCCAGGGGTCCTTTCTCAGAGCCATTGAGAGTTGTTGCCATATGAAAATTCATTAGTTATTTGGTGCAGGCTATGGAAGAAAGGCTAATAGTGCTGATACACTGTGAGACAAGATACCTGCTTGTATGGCAGAAACTACCACAAATGTGCTGAATTGGTCGTTTTTAGATATCTCCATCTTTCTTGTGAATTGTTCCATCCTCGAAACCAAACTTACCCTCCTTGGTACCATCTACCAAATGCTCCATTTTATGCTCACATGTGTATGTTTGCACACATGCCTGAACTCTTCCCTGCTTCCTGAGCCCTCACTAGCCTCATCACTGCATTCACTGGGGCTGGGCTGGCAGCTGCTGTATAGACAAAACTTGGGTGTTTTCATTATGGAGCCAGCAATGTGGTAAATTTTAATTCCAAAGTTTCCTAATGTTAGAACTACCAATCTGGCTTTTTTTTTTAGCAGAGGATGCAAATCACAGCAGAAGTGCAGCTCTATGCCAAAAGTAATTCCTAAGAAACACGTATGCAACCAAAACTAGTTGTTTCTGGCATGCAGAGTGGGATTTGTGAACACTGTGATAGGTGCAGGATTTGCTCATGTCCACTGGTTTTCCTAGGTGTTTATACTTCCTGGGCAAACATTTAAAAAACTTGAACACTTAAATGTACCTGTACTCACTGTAGCCTTTGTCTCCATTCAGCTGGGTTCACATGCTTGCTTTGCAAGTGCCCTGACTTTTTGGTGAACAAAACCTTATTGTAACAGCCACTGGTATATTAGATGTATCTTTAAAAACATAATTGCACAGACTGAAATAGCCCAATTTCAAGCTTAGTTGCATTCCTAAACTGCATATTCTGATCCAAAATCTTACCCAATATAAGTTTGTACCATTTTTCTTTAATTGTCTCAAGGGGCTTGCCAAATCTATAGCAAAAATTACTTGGCATTAGAAGAGAAAGAAGAACATGTTTCACAAGACATTAAATGCATTTAAATGAGATTTGGTGAGCTTAAATTTGGGATAATTGTGTTTCCTTCTTTGTTTTTTTCATACGTAAAGTGATTGGTATGAATACTGGCATCTGTCTTCGCTTTTGATCTGTTTAAAACTTTATTGGCACAGTTGTATGAGGTGAGTAAATATTTTTTTCATGAGCCTATAAAACATCATTAGTTTATTTTTTCATCATGTCAGGTTGGATAAGTACCTCACAGTGCCTGTACATCTTCATGAGGATTTTATTATTTATTTTGATTTAGACTAAACTAAAATGAAGACCTGTCCCAAAGCCCTGGGCTTTCCTGACAGTCTTTAAAATACACAGTAATAAAATTGAATTAACAGGCTCCCTCAGTGATTTCCAGGTGGCAATAAGCTGGTAACAGCAGAGAAACCACAAGAGCTTTAGTCCACTCTGTTCTGCCCCAGCATTGCAGCAGATGCATCCTTTACATCTCTCCCATCCAAAAGTTGAAGGGCTAGAGGACAACAGCGATAGGGCAGGCAAGAATGGGATCCTGTTGTCAAAATAATAACCTTGCCCATTCCCAAATGTCAGAGGGTAACATCAGCTTTGCAGGATAGTGCTCAACTGTGCAATTTTTGTGAAACGCTAGCTCCAGGAGAGATAATTTAGCATTTTATCCACGTAGAGACATTAACTGTGTCTAGTAAACTAGAGAATGAAGTAGCAACACAATAGTTGCATTACCATTGCTAATGGTTGCTAATCTGTATTAATTCTCCATGTAGACTACCTTGATGTGAATTAAGACCACCACTAAGTATGCAGCTTCCCCCAGATTTGAGGAGAGAAGAGTCTACACTGGGAGCATCAGGAGGCACAAGCACAGATCTGCTGTAGGTTCATTTTCCAGCTGATGAATCTTGAGTGGTCCAGAGTGGACAGTCCTGACTCAGGAAGCTTGAGTATAAATCTCATCTTTTGTTCAGATGAAGTAACCTAAACCATTTCCCTCCAGCTTTATAAACTGGGTGAAACAGATAAACTGTTTTCTTTGAATTTATCAAATGCCAGGAAAACCAATGGTAGAGGAAAATGTTGTCCTGCATGAAAACATCTGCACAGCTTTGCCAGTGTAGACCCAGTTAATGTCCCTATCATTCAAAAAAAGAAAGCCACCACCAGCAGCACAGAAATTGTTTCTTCTGATGTAACCTGCACAACAAACTTGGAAGAAGAATGCAGTATTGTATCCACACTGAGCAAACCTGTCCCAATACCTCAAAACGTATTGCCCCTGCAGTCTTTACTAGCCAACACTTCATAGAAATGGGGAAATTTTCAGTTGCAAACAGGTGAAAAATTGATCTTTGTGCTTGAAAGCAACTATAGTACCTATGAAAGAGGTGACTAACCTTGCCAGCCACCTGTGGATGGCACCACTATATATAGATGCAGAGCAGCATTTGGGACTGATTGTGGCATGTGGGCTTGATCCATTACAATTAGTGTGTCTTCAAAGACAATGGTAATTGAAGGGGCTTGGTAGTTGCAAGACCACAGTTCTGCAAACAAATGGGAGTGAGAGAGAGAATGACCAAACCATGCAAGCAGAGCTAAATACTTTTTCTAAAGTCATTTTTCTGTTTCACTCAGGTGATTCTTTTGCATCCACGGCAAACACAACAGCCCTTTTGGGTACAAGATGCACCTTGACCACTTACACACCTGCTCCTCGCTGTCCTCCACCCTTCCTCACAGATCACACTGGAAAAAGCTCTTTTACAGGAATTACAGTTTCTTTGATGCAAAGATAATTCATTCAGAAGATCCAGAAAGGAAACAAGGGTTCTCCCTCCTTATCCCAGCAGATCCTGAAGCAAGAGGGAAGACCCTCTATATTGCCTTCAGCAAAGTAAAGCAATACACATCGATGATATCAACAGGTAATGCAATTCGATATAATCCAAACATCTCACTCCTGCTACAATTGCTGTTGAAGTACAGAGAAATGACGCTCTGGACACTGAGCCTTGCTAGTTAAATAATAATAACTAATTAATAGTTAAACAGCCCCAATGCCTGCAGACAGCATCCTTGCCCTCACAGCCATCCCTTCGCCCTCTTGCCCCTGCGCCAGGTGCAGAGCACCTGGAGGGGGCCGGGTCTCCCCCAATCTGCAGGACAGCAGTGGGGGCTCTGCAGCGCAGGCAGCTGCCTCCTCATGAGGGCTGGGGAGCCCTGGGAGCTGCAGAACAACCCATGGTGGGGCAGAGGCTCGAGGCTTCCTCCCCCATGGCGAAACAAGGAGACCTCCGCACAACCCTATGTTGCTCTGGTGCCAGATGGCAGCAAACCGGGGAGCTGTAACGAGTTCTCTGTGGTTTCCTTTTTCCACTATATTCCCCCTTCTTTCTCCATGGCATCCTGAAAGCAAAGGACATCAAACACGCAAGCCACCGTTGCAATTGGAAAATACACAGGTATGCAACTTAAGTAAATATAACTCAGTTGTACCAATAAAATTGAAAGCAGAGAAATGACATAAAAAGAATGTACATTATTTTAAATTGCAATTTTTTATATGTTCACTTTTATTGCCTCACTCTTTAAAATAAATCCAGGACCTGATTTACTTTAATAAAAGTTTAATTTCACATCTTGGTTTCAGTTCTGTACTCTTAATTTATTCTATGGCCAGCCTTCCGACAGGAAAAGAGCTAGAGCAGCTGGGGAGTTTTACAGGCAGGTTATACCCAAGTTACTGTAGTACAGTGGTTAAGAGCAAATTCAATTGTAGCTTCCACTGTATAGAAATGTTTTATTTTTATATTTTTTTCATATGTATTGTTTTGAAAAAGCAGCAAAGATTGAAATTGAGCCATTCTTAACATCCAGAAATGTAAGCACATGTGTCAACATTTCACAGTCACATGTTTCAAAGTCAACGCAAATGGCATACAAAAGAGGGGTGTTTTAAAGGCCAGCCCCAGACTATGTAATACACAAGTGACCCACAGCGGCACCACAGAAGCCTCCTGCTTTCGTAAGCCCCAGCATACCAAGCAAGTTTGGATTATACTTCTTTTTACTTCTTTCTTCTAAGATTCACCAAGTGATTTCAGAGCACAAATAACAATTACTGTCCTTGCCCCGCAGTTTAAGCAGTTGCTAACCTCAAGCTCATTCAACATACAAAAAATGGATCCATTAGCAAAGTCTGGTTGGATACATGCGTGTTGGCTGCTTATAAACAAGGGCAGAACATGATCTGCAGAATGGTTATCGTAAGCAACTGATACAACTGCACATAAATTAAATAGCCTCTTTAAGTCATTTGGGACTCACAGGTCTCACACTCAAACCCTGCCTCAACACACCTGAAACATAAGCAAAAGCCAAGATGTACTCATGGATGCACAGATGGGAAGCCAGACTCCGCATAGCTACGCTCAGGTTTTCTCCTGAGCTCCCCGTTTTCCTGGGAGGAGCTGGCTCTCCCAGCCTCAGGGCAAGGGCTCCCCCCAGGCCCCTCTCCTAGGGCCTGTCTCCAAGGGGGCACTTCATGCAGCTTCATTTTGGCCCAGGGAGGGGAGCTTTTGCTGCTCTGCTGTCGCCTCCAAGCCCTCTTGACCCCAGGGCCTCTTCAGGGCACCCTGTCTAGCCAAGGGCAGCCCCCCTGCCGACTTCTGCCTCCATGACCCATACTGGCTATCTGCTCTAAGCCCTCACATTACAATCAGCAAGCAGCCAGGGAGGCAATAAAGTCACCAGTGTCCTCACAGCACATCCTCTTACCTCAACAGGGAGCATCCTGCCAGCCTCTGCCCGCTCTGGTCAGCCGTGCTGCTCTGTGGAGAGCACCCGCTCCAGGGGCTGTGGCCACGCCACGCCACGCCACGCCACGCCACGCCACGCCACACCACACCACGCCACACACCTGGGGCAGGGGTAGCCATGCCCCCAGGCAGACTTGCCGGGGCTGGGGGAGGGCTGACCCCTGCCTCCCACCAATCTCCTCCTCATCTGCCATAAAAATACAGCTGAGACCTATTATCATCATTGGGGAGGGGGGAGAAATCGGTTGGGTCATCTGCAGCAGGGAAAGGGCCAACAATCCTCTTTCAAATGGGCAGCCCTCAGCCTTCTTTCTCCTTTGCTTAAATATTCCCTCCCCAGAAGCAAGAGCTTTTCCTCGGTGGCTGCTAGGGCAGGTGGGGGGGGTGTGCCCACGTGTGAAGTGATGAAGGCAGGTGAGATTTGTTCGGGCAGGGCTGGAAACCGCGTGAAGGACAAGGCTGCCTCTCTCAGGACCAGAACATACACAGCCAGAACAAGAAAAGTCTGTCTGGAATAAAATGGCAGGCGTTTGCAAACGCAGAGAACGAAAACAGCCCTTGTGAGGCGGCTAAGCTCTCCGTGTGTTAAACACCCACGCAGTCCCGCCTGGCGGGAGATCAGCAAACCTCTGCTGTCTTGCTGTGTGACTCCTCGGCCAGCTTCCCGGGAAGCCAGCGCACACAACCATTTTGTTTCTGAAGAGCTTATTTGCAAGCAGTGAGCAAATCCCATCCTTCAGACTCACAGTAGAAGCGTAACGTCACAGTTACAATTCAAGATGTTAAGCATCAGCACCAAACACGCGGCTCTGCACGCAGAGGCTAATGGATGCAAGCACAATTACTCCTAGACACTAGTCCCTGTGTTTATACAACCTGCTCAGCTCGCTGTTCAGGGAATTTGTATTTAACTTCAGTGGTAAGTATTTGTGCTCTGGCTGCTGAAGGTCTTGCTGATTGCTATGGTGTCTCTGCAATTGTGTAACTCATTACAAATGCATCATTCATCACAAGGTTCCCTACCCTACCACTCACAGCTGTTTTAACTTTGTTGTGTGCTGACTAGTCTGCAGCTGCAGCGTATCAGCATGTGGTTTTAAAATAAACAAAAGAAAAGAAAACTAAAGCAACACTTTTGCTCTTCTACCATTTTTTTTGAAGGTGCGGATAATAATTAGCCTATCCTTTCTGCAACAGCAATGAGGATAATTTTGGTCTTAGTAATGTAAATCACACTGTGATAGAGGTCAGGTGGAAGGACCCAAAGCACTGTAGCATGGCTGAGCAGGCCAGCCCACAAATGCTCAGCTTTAAACACCTGAATGCTGACTACTCAAGCCCAGATACGTAGGGGAGTCTTACAGGAGCTACTGAAAAGAACAGGAAATAATGTTATGTTTTATTCATGTCTGCAGAGCGGCACACAGCTCTACAAATGAAGAGACAGTGATTTCCTCTCATCAGCCTTAAAAAAGTACTAAATTGTAACCAAGGCAGCAGATTTGTTACCATCCTAAATTTATCATTTCTCTATAGCAACCAGGTCCCTTCTGCCTGGCTGTTGCTGCCAGATGTTCATTTCAGTGTAATTTAGCCATACACGCAAGACACTGGCTTGTGCTGCCCTTGCTCTGTTTTCCCCGTTAGCAATTCACTTTGCTTCCTGGTCACTATTTCACTAGCAATAAGTCATGTAACAGACAGGTGAAGTTGTACAAAGAAGTTTTTATTAAGTGTGCTGATGGGCTGTGCTGCCTGTTGACGCTTTGCAGATGGACAGCCTCTGTGTTCCAGGTTGCGATGCTAACCTTCACGCTGCACCGGAGTAAAAGCCCTCTTGAAAGCCTTTCTCCTTGGGCAGCAGTCACTCATCTCCTCCATCTAAAACAGTAAACCCTGCTTCCTCAACCACACACTGGGCAACAACGTGGAAGGAGTCCACACTTGTAAAGCTAGAGAAATTCTTCAGCAGGAGAATGGCCAGGACTTTGTTAACACACATACAGACCCAGGTTATTGCTGTCTTTTTCCAACATCTTTTCTCTTTCCCCAACCCCTTTCCACAACTTGTTCCCTGAAGATTGTTTTTAATGCTACACTTCAAAGGGATCTCACCTCTTAAGAAGTCTACCAACTACAATCCATTTGAGGCACTTCTGCACGTATAAACTGAGCTCCAATACCAACTCAAGGAAGCCAGCAGCTTCTGTTCTTCATGTTCCTGTGCTAGAATATGCTAACCTGTGAAGATGAGCACAGCTGAGAACTCAGGTATAACATAGTTATAAGCATGAACAAAGACAAAATCTTCATTTATTAAGAATGTCTTAATGAAAAAAAAAAACAAGAAACAACTGACTGGAAGAACAGTGTTGCCCTGTGTTTCTGAAAGCAGCAGTACTAAAAAGGCCGGTTTGCCTTGTGGCTGACCTACTCGAAGTATTTTAAGGGTCCAAGAGGAACCACAAGGCAGAGCACACTGACCATCTGAAGTGGATGTACACCAACTAACATTTTGGTTTTTACCGTATGGATTCTCTGGTATTAACAAGGGTTGAGCTGACTTTTCAGCTTTTATCTTTCTTGCCAGCCCAAATTAGGGTTGGTATTTTCCACAGAAACCTGCAAGAATTTAATACATTGAGACCTCTATCTTATTCAAGTTTGGATGAAGCCGTCCACAAAGCTCAACAGCTTTGGTGGGGACAAAAGGAGAACGAGGAGCAAACTAAGCAGCAGAGAGATTGCATTTGCTTTGTTTTCCTAGCAAATTAGGCTAAACCCAGAATTCTGTCCTAAGCAAGTCAAGGAGCAAACTTCAGTTATGCCTGGGACATGCTCTAAGCCCATAGTGTGGTCGTATCATACCTAAGTCTTGTCAACAAGTGTCATTCTAAACCTGAGATTTTCCTGCAGCATTCAGCTCACCCACATCTTCCTTACATTTGCTTTCTAACATTAGCCAGATTTACTTTCCTTAATGACCGGCTTTTATGGCCTCATCTCTACATGTATTTACCCAGCTGCTATGTATTTGCTAGGTGAGCATGTGTGTCACTTCATGTTTCAGAAGGGCTTTTAACTCTCGCCTCTGGGCAGCCAGGATTTCCTGCTCTGCAGCAGCAGGAACAGAGCGAGACAGGAAACACTGCTGGCTGCTGCCGCGGGCTGGGAGGGAGAAAGGTCAAGGGCTGTGTGTGTACCTTCTCATTACTCCCACAGCCTCAGGCTTGTGTCTAGTCCAGATTGCATTTATCAATGCCACTATCGATAACCAATTTATGAGCAAATGAACTCATCAAATTGCCCTTTTATCTTTTCAGTATTTGCTGAACTTCATCCGAGTACGTAACATCAATGCCATTCATTGTCTTCAAACCGCTTTGAGTATTATGTTGCTGAGCTAGCGCTGTCTGATGCAATAGCAACGCCAGATATCCGCATGCTCAGTGTGTCTGTGTCACTCGTGGGAACAGAGCCAAGCCCTTCCCGCAGCCTGAGACAGGAGTAGCTTTATCAAGGCCCTGTCTTGACACCATCCACTTTATGGTTTGCTTTGTAGAAGCATCTTGGGAGGTCAGCCACACTAGGACAAGCCACATGATAGTGAACTGCAAAGTTGTGACAATCATTTGACTTTCTTCATCATTCGAAAATATAGTTTAATTTTAAAATGTGGTTTTTAAACAAAAACATTTTTCACTTATTTCCTAATTTGATCTGAAGTTGTAGGAGCATGAGCTTAAACTTTACATGGTAACAGTCACAGATAACAGTCGGGTTTTGTCCATCATCTTTTTGCATACACACAACTTCATTGCTATAATCAACACTTCCATTTTATCCTTTAGAAGGCTGCTACGATACTTTATAGTACTACAATAAATACATTAATTTAAAAGCTGTTATGTCCCCATTTGTGGGGGGTGGACTACTACATGCTACCATGAAGACCAAAACAGGCTGAATGCTCCTCAAACAGGAATGTTATACTGGAATTTCTGAACAGTTAATTGAAACAAATTCAGCTTTATTCTGAATCAAAGTGAAACATTCGTAAAGTTTCCCATAAAAAGTTCAATGCTTTGTTTTTCTGAAATGCAAAAACAAATTAATAAATGAAACATTTCACAGCATTTCAGTAGAGGTACATATTATTGCAACTTATATTGGTAAATATTGCAAGTAACAACATGATTTAAAATATTATAATCCACATATCTTTGAAACCGAATTTTTAATTTCAAACTGACAGCACTAGTATTTTTCAAATATGGTATGGCAAACATTTTTGAAAAATATCTTTGACCACCTCTGCTTTTGAGCACCACAGCTGAACATGAACAAAGCAACTACCCACCAATTCTGCTCCATAAAGAGCCCAGGGAAAGACATCAATTCCTGTTAAAGGTAATGTGGAATTCAGAGTCAGTGTTGGGACTACAAAACCATAAACTGTGAGCCTATAGTATTTACACAGCTGCAAGTTCAAGTCCAACTTTTTATAAAACTTACTTGTTTAAACAAAGAGAACCCTGATGGGATCTGGCTGTCATCCTGAGACAAGTATATCATCATCTAAGATCTCCTTCAAATTGAGACTATCTGGATCTAAATAAAAATACTCCATTTTTATGCTGTTAGTAGAAGGGAAACATAAATAAAATGCTTGACTGTCAGGTAGTTTTCTCCTTCCTGTGAACAAGCACCCAAAAAAATTTGGATCCTACTGAGAAATTGTTATAGTTCTACAGATTGAACCATGTCATTAGTTCTTCTGTCCCCTGCATACTATGACTTTTGCAGTTTGTGAATAATACGCATTGAAGAAACTGTGTTAACATAAGACAATTCAACAGCTCTTTCATGAGAAGTGTGATGTCAGCCATTTTATCTTAAAGGGCATAAAGGCTTTATAGCCACAATGCAGATAACTGAGAAATACCTCTTCTGCTCA